>NC_140957.1:47517731-47845231 GCF_014529385.1 Adiantum capillus-veneris | reverse complement strand
ACACTCCACAACAGCTTGCGACCTACGGTATTTCTCCGCAGACTACACCATGGGGGAGTCAGGGAGGGACTTCTTACCTACAAAGCCTCGCACCGACGGCACCTCCCTCTACTCTCCGTTCCTATCGTCCTACTCCTATTCCATCGCAGGGTCCTACTCCCCTTGCATTGCAGGGTCCTACTCCCATGGAATCACAGGTTCCTACGCCACTCCATTCCACTCCGGCTTTGCCAGAACATCATCGACGGACTTCCTCTAGCAGCGCGCGTTGACGCTCATCTCAGGGTAGCGAGCACCGTGAGAGACGAAGCAACAGCGGATCTTGTGGTTTTGCATGTTTTGGTAGTGGCGGGGGAACGTAGTCCCCACTTCCAGAGCGTGCCGTCCCTGACGTAGAGGACGAGGATACTGATGTACCCGTGCCAGACACGCATGGGCGCTACTACAGGGTTAAATATGATGGGGAGGTTGATTTCGGCACAACACAGGGCAGGGCATTTCGACGCTATGTACAAATTCTTATACATTCAATGTATAAGAATTGTTTTATAAAGTTCAGAGACCAACTGCCCGATCATGCATGGTACATTGAGGACGCTTTGTTAGCTAGATTTCCAAATGCCCCCGATCAACGTTTTTTACAACAATGGTTGGAGGACTACATAAAGACGTTTATAAAAAACAAGTTGTCTAGTGTGCGAAGCGCAGTAGCCAACCAGGTCAGAGATCCAGACAGGAGTTACCGCGGTGGCAATATGGCAGACACGGAGTGGCAGTGGGCAATTTAAGAGAAGAGCGATCAAGGTGCGATGGGCTCATCATATAGACAACAACGCGAGGCCCGCGCAAGACAAACTCCCACGCACTATGGCTCAGGAGGCAAGGGAGCTTGGAAGGATAAATATGTAAGATTCTTTGAATTATAACGTCGATCGTTGATTATAAAGATTGTAGTTGATAATTTGGTATTGTTATTGCTAACTTAGAAAAATTTCACTCTCTCTCGACCAACCAGAGAGATGGTCAAGTATCGAGCAACATACAGAATTTGATACTTGGCGATGGTTGTTTGAAAACAAACACATCTCTCGCGAGCAATTCGATGCGGCGGTTGGACCACTACAAGCGGTAAGTTTAAACAAGTAATTTACTATGAATTGTTTTGAGCTGTGGATAATTGTTTAATTTGGTTTGGGTTTATGTAGAGTCAAAGTGATCCAACATACCTCTAGACGACGATGAGGATTAGATAAAATTTTTTTTGTCAAAACTTTCGTAACGTCCCAATGTGGCACAATGTATATACAACTATTTACTTTTTATTGTAACTTTTTTAAATAGTTGATCTTCTACATTTTTAATTGTCAAGGTAAAGTAAATTCAATTTCAGTTCTTTGGTATTTTTTATACTCTTGCAAAAAACAATTGATGTCTTATTGTTTTATGCAGGTCAAAAATAAAGGTGCTCATTTGGGCCACCCAAATTTGGGTGGCCCAAATGAGCACCTTTATTTTTGAACTGGTGTTTAGCGGTAATATACGCGGTAATAGCAGCGGCAAAGGTCGCGGTAATAGCAGTGGGTATAATACCACGACTATTACCGCGCTTATTGCGTATAAACCACTACCACGTTTATAGCCGCGGTTATTGCCGCCCACACAAATTTTTCTCTCTCCTTTTTCCTTTGTTTTTCCGCGGCAATGTTGGCGGTTATAGACAACTCCTCTTATAGTGACTGTAGTAGTCTGCACCCACAATCCAAGGCAAGAAGCCACTATAGCAGCCAACATGAAGAAGATGGGACAAAGGAGTAAGTCTAGGAGAAAGGATTTGCAGCCAGCTAGTATTGCCGGTGGTCTTCGGCCGCCTCTCCCTCCCTCCCTCTCTCTCTCTCTCTCTCTCTCTCTCTCTCTCTCTCTCTCTCTCTCTCTCTCTCTCTCTCTCTCTCTCTCAAAAATGTAGTCTGTGTCTCCCTCTCTGAGCATGCTGAGCGCCGTGCGCTGCAAGCTACACTGGCCTAAATTTGAGCGATTGAAGCAGGACTCAACACGTGGCGGGGGGGGGGGGGGGGGGGGGGGGGGGGGAATCCCTCCCCATTTTATAATTTTCTTATTCTCATCGTCTCTCTCTCTCTCTCTCTCTCCCCCTGAGCAACCAACTGGTATTGCCGGCTGGCCTTCGGCCACCTCTCTCTCTCTCTTTCTCTCTCTCTCTCTCTCTCTCTCTCTCTCTCTCTCTCTCTCTCTCTCTCTCTCTCTCTCTCTCTCTCTCTCTCTCTCTCTCTCTCTCTCTCTCTGAGTGCAATTTGTGTCTCCCTCTCTAAGCGCGCTGAGCGCCGTGAGTTGTAGGCTACACTGGCCTGAATTTGATCGGTTGAAGGAGGACTCAACACGTGGTTGGGGGGGGGGGGGATATCCCTCCCACTTTTATAATAGTATAGATTGCTCTCTCTCTCTCTTGCACGCATGCTTCCTTGCTTATTCTGATCGTCTCTCTCTCCCCTTGAGAAAACTACCTGATACCACACCTCCCATGCCTATTACAATATCTCTTATGTTTTTCATCCGTGTTGTGCCTTTCTCCTCGAGCTGCCATAGCCGGCCTCACCTCCATTCTGGGCAGCCCCACCTACGCCTTGTGAAGGGGCCACCCTTTCCATGTGCCAACTTTTCCCTTGAACACAATGATTCCCAGAGTATGTGATGTCAATTCGTCTCATCACTGCAATTGAGATGATGCTCTGTGTTGCCACAGGTTCCTTGAATCCCTGTCCGAGGCTAACCCCTCTACTTTGCCCTATAGGCCATGTGCCAGATTAGCCACCTTTGGTGCCGATGGAGCCATAACTCTCTACATACATCCTTGCATTTTGACTTGTTGTAGCATGGCTAACGTACCTCTCTTTGAACTCATCTGTTGCTAGTCATTGCCATCTGCTATTCTAGCTCGACTTTGCATGTGTGTCTGCTTGTAGTCCATTATTGTCAATTTCTTTATTGCAATATGCCCCCCACCAAAGAGTTGGGCTTCGGGTGGGCTACTTGGCTACACGTGGGCGACTTGGGAAGTTGGAGTCTAGCTCTTGAGTCTTTAGTCCTTTGACCTTGTCTCCCTTGCACTCAATCTCCTAAGGCACTCCCTCATCACCAACAAAACGCTCTCAGCCTTCCTCCTCTTCTCCTCCCCTAGAACCTCAATAAGCTCCATGTCCTTCGATGCCTCAATTCTCCCTTTATCATCCGCTGACTTGGCACCCCTTCGTGAGACCTCTTCAAATGGCCCATGAGGCTGTGCAAGTTTTGGAGTTGGGCCCACATCACCTCGAACATCTGGTCATTAAGATGGACAGTAGTGGAGGTGTTGCATCCCAACTCATCGCGCTTCTTACCAACCTTGCTTCCTACCAACCACTTCTCCCCTTCTACTACTGCGTGTTGTTTCTCAAGTGGCTTCTGGGCCTGTGCTGCTTCTTGATCACTTCTACTCTCAGTATTGGGTAGCTCAAGCTCACCTAAGTGTTATCACTAATAGTAAATTGCATCATCCTCTACTTGAGCACAGTCACATAAGTGGCAAAATTGGTATCCTATATCAATATTACCATATCCCAAAATTTGGGGAAAATGCAAGTGCCTGGGTATACTTGGCTTGTGCGAGCTTAGAATTAGGGAGGGAGGGAGGTTTGAGAGATCTATCGTCTGAGAAAGGGAGAGAAGCAAAGTGGAGCAATGGTGATTTCCGCAAGGGGATTGATCATGGGGGTTTGGACTGCAAATCTTGAGAATCTTGACCTGCATCCAGTTACACAAGCGGAGCCTCCTCTAGCCTTGGCAAGAACACCTGTAGGACGCTGCTGGGCAAGGGTCAATTGCAACATTGAGGAGTAGTACTCAGCTCCCCTTGCCCACTAGGTAAGGCTATCTTCTTAAGTATGATCACCTCTTATGGGTCTCAGCTATTGAACTCTGTTTGGTAGCCATGGAGCTTACATAAAGACAAAATTGAGATTAAAATGGTCTTCCCACGTCGACAATCAAAATCTAACTAGAGTTGATCTAGCTATATGGTGGTGCCTAGGTGGGTGTATAGGCAGGCTATTAGACTTCACAATAGGGGTATTTGGGATTTGGTCGTTGCTCATGTCCCTCTGACCTAGGAGACCTTTCCACACCATTTTTTATCTAAATCTGTGACAAATTTAGCATCTTAGAAGCAAGATCAATGCATTCTATTCCCTACTGATTTGTTATTATTATTTGAACTCTCTCTCTCTCTCTCTCTCTCTCTCTCTCTCTCTCTCTCTCTCTCTCTCTCTCTCTCTCTCTCTCTCTCTCTCTCTCTCTCTCTCTCTCTCTCTCAAAGCCTTAAGGTAAGAAGGGGGATTCAGACTCGGAAGAAGCCCCCACTCCAAGCTTCTACTCCCAAATTGGTATGTTCAATACGAGGTGCGAGCACTCAATGGACAAGAAACAATGGGCCTTCCAAGTTCAAAAACATTAGGGCTCCAAGAGTTCCCGCTAAGACTTATTGCGGTTTATCCTTCATGAAGCAATCTGAACAGGGGTCAATTTACTGAAAATGAATATTGGCAATGGTGCGTGTCTTATATACCATTCTAGTATATAAGGATCAATTGCGACATTGAGAACCTAAATGTACTTGTTGCTACTAACCCAAGCCCCAAACCTTTCTTGACCGCATCATCTATTGTCTTCTTGAAAAGACTATCTAAACACAAGCCTACTTTGGCAACCGCAGCTATCGTCCGCTTGCCACCAGGTTATCCACACACATAAAATGGAATGGGAGGGAGGTAACTTTTGCAAATCTAGCCACACCTCTTTACAGGGAGGAGGGGGTACCTTGAAAGCTGAAATCAATTAACCTCATTTTGGAATATAGTAGGCATCATCCTAAGAGACCTCAATGCAGTTGTGGATTTCTCTCTGGAAGTCCATTCACATTGCAACAAACAGGTGTCTCATCAAATGTCTTTTCAATCTCACCTTACGTCTTACGGCCTTTCCATGGGGGGACATGTATCTTAGTTATTAAAGTGGTCACTTGATTCTTTCTTCTATATTTCCTTGGAGGCAGGCCTTGTGATTTTGTCACTTGTTTCTTTTGCAAAACTCACAATGGCAAGTAAATTATATTGACAACCTCAAAAAATTACAAATTCTTGCCATGCTCGTGCCAAGCCATGGCATCTCCAAGAGACCATGGATACATCGGCTGACATGGAAGCCACCTCGTGGCAAGGTAGGACCCAAACCCTTATCTATGAGGGTCGGTATCAATTATCATGTCCCATTCATCAGAGTTCTTACGTTTCCCAAAGGCTAAGATCGCACCCCTAATTTCTTGTCTTATCTCTGTGAAGCTGCTTGATTCCATGGTGTTATTGAATACTTGGCACTTCCTAGCCTTTCAAACCTGTTTGAAGTAGTAGAATCTAACAGTTTGTGTTGCAATAAGAATCTCTTGGCTCTTGAAACCTTCCATCCCAGAAAAAAGATTGTTCTGATAGAAACCTATCTTCCATGTTCTTTGAACCCATATGCATATCTTATCCACCAGACATTGATCGCAGTGTATTCCTTGAAAAGGTAGGAGAGGTCTTAGCTATCTATTCTGCATTGAGAGCATCTATCTGGGAAAAGCTCCGTGGTTGGATCCTTCACCCGAGTTGGTAAAGCTTTCGAGAGTACCTTCCAAAGGAAGACCTTCATAACATGTGGCTACTTTGGGCATTAGATATTCTTGGTGATTGTATCCCATATTGATCTGGCCAATTCATGCCCCACTGTTTTTTCAGTGAGAGAATCACTCCATTGATGCCATAAGTGTGTGGTAATCTTCTTTGGTTTGAGGCTAAAGGAAGTGTATGTCCTTAGGAAATTGCCATGCTTTCCGCTGAAACTCAGACTCACAGCTTGGTAGACACCAAATGTTAAGCCATTCAAGGGATCTGCTTATCAATAGTCTCTTAGTCCCATTAAGGTTGTACTAGAGAACCATTTGGTATGTCCTTTTCGATCGATTACTGTTGTAATCCCACAATTGTCGTGGATACCTTTGCTATTCATCTTTCTAGTAGCTTCCCTCTAGAAAGGGTTCAGAAGTATGCTTCCCGCCTTTGATAGCCAAGGGGACCAATGCGTTGCAAAATTGTGTAAATACCTTGCAATTTCTCCCCACTCCAAAGACTCCCTTTCTCTGTTGCATTTCTGAGTGAGCTTGCCCATCATATTCTCGAGCTTCAGGCTAGCCCACCATCAAGGGACAAGAAATTTATAGTGTACCTCAAGACCCACTGACCACCTTGAGAGTAAAGCTTGGCATTTTCTATCATGTCCTTGCCATAATAGCCCAATATTGATCTTGCTTAGAGAGTACAACCACAAACTTTGCACATTGGGCCTCCACGTGGGTACTAGGGCTGAGAATCACGAGATCGCATTGCTCGATAGGTCTCATGAATTTTTTAATCAATGTACGGAACTCTTTTCAATTGCATTTGTCTGGCTTAAGCAACGGATCATTGAAAGCTATATATGGGAGCATGAATGAGTTGATCACTTTCACTCTACTCGAGATGGGAAGAAGCACATACTCCCATTTATGCATCTTGCTTCTTATCTTCTCCATGACCCAAGATAATTTTTTCTTGTGGGTCACATCTGCCCTCCAATGAAGCTCCAAGGTGACGGAATATCTTCCCTTTTGATACTATCTCTCTAAACCACATTACATGATCAAATGAGTCGCTTTCCAGGACAGAGATCAATCTTGATTTCTCTATACTGCACCTTGACCTTGATGCTATGGCATATGTTTGCACAATCCTACAGACTTTCTAAAAACTTGAGGGCAAGCTTTAAGGAAGTGCAATGAGTCATCCGCAAACAACTTAGCTAGCAATTGGCTGTTGTTAGGCAAAGACAACCCTTGAATCTCCCCTCTCGTAGCACCATCCTTGAGCATTGTTACGAGAGGATGGGATCCAATGGAAAACATTAGAGGGGCAAGAGAGCATACTTGTTTAATAAATCTCTTGATCTCAAATGATCCTACAATTCTCTCATTGAAGAGGGTTTTCGATTGGCTACCAGCACCAAGTGTACTCACTAGCTGACACATTTGAGGCCCAAAATCTAGTGATTTCATGCCATCTTCAATAAAAGACCATGTGATTCTATCTTAGGATTTGTGGCTTTGTCTAAATCACCCTGGGGCAAGATACACTCTTGTTTGGTGAAGGCGACATACTCAATGCCAACCATTGCTGCCAGAATGTTATCATATATTGACCTTCCCTTGATAAATCCATCCTGGTGGGGAGTGATACCTTTGTCCAGACGGAGAGAGAGACGGAGGGCTACCATTTTGGAAATAATTTTGTAGGGTACTGACATCATGGTTATGGGGCACCAATGTTTTAGCTCGGCACTTGTTTTGGGATGGGATGAGGTCCCTTGTAATACTTGAGTCCAAGACTTCACCGAGCACGATGGCTTCGTTATGTCAAACTTTTTTATTTTCCCTTCAATCATATCTAAAGTTTTGGAAATTTAAAGAGATTATTTGTAGTTTTAAAAACTTTTTTTGGAAGGCTATACGTTTTAACATGCCTACGTGATCTTTCAAGGGCATGTTTTAGCATGCTAAAAGGAGGAAAGAAGGGAGCAATGTTTCAATACAACATAACTTGTACCTACGCTAGAAATGTAGCAATGTCTCAAAAGACAAACAAATACCGTCCTAAGCAACCATAAAACCATACAAGAGGAGCAGCAATTCAGGTGGCATACTAAAAAGTTTCTTTTTACTAGTAAGAATTGTGCACATACCTAGCATAGAAACTATCCAACAAAAGTGATAAAAGGTATCACCAGCCTGCAAACATAATCGAACCTTGACAATAAAGAATGATTTACTCTCTTAGTAAGATCATTCTTTATTCTTAGAGGTAACATCTTCAACTAGCTAATTAATAACTTAAACCAAAGGTTAATCAAGAAAACCAATTGGTGACAAAAAGGAGTCAAATATACCAAGACCAAGACCCTACTAAAATCAAGAAAACCAATTGGTGACAAAAAGGAGTCAAATGTTTATTTTAGTCATTTGCTAGCCAAACTTAGGTGAATATTTTCACCTAAATTTGGCTAGCAAATGACTAAAAAATATTCACCTAAGTTTGACTAGCAAATGATTAAAATAAACATTGACTCCTTTTTGAGTTAATATAAAAACTCTCAATTGACATTTGTGAGTACTGCAAAAAAAACCATTTCCATTGTTTTGTTTGTAATATGACCGAAAGAATCCCCCACTCTTTTTGAGATGAAGATCAGATGGTTGCAAAGTAAGCTATACCAACTATTTTTAGAAATAAACTTGTAGCATTTGTCAAGTTTAACTTATACTATTTTACATTCACGACCATAAAAAGTGGTCATGGTGAGGGCCATTGAGCCCACCCACTCAGGTTCAACCTTGAAAAACATGAGATGTGGATGTGTGGGTGCAATCGCATAAAATAAACAACCCTAACCAATTTTTAAACAAGTAGAAGCTTATATAATGACGCGGTAGTAAAAATCTTCTTGCCCATAAATGAATTTCAAAGTGCTAACTTACACAAAATGCATGCAATGCAAGTACACGTTGTAATTGAGCAAGAAAGTTGCTCACCTACTAAGGTAAGGAGAGATGAGGGAGAGTAAGTTTAAATATGTGCCTATAATTACATGAATTTTTATTGTGTTTTAATATACAATTGTATTATCTATTATACATATATTATCTCAAATGGTTTATATATTACAAAAAGCCCCACTTGGTAAATGTGAAAGGTGCATATTGCACATCAACATTTTGAAATAAAATAAAATGAGAATGAATTAAAATAAAAACAATAAAATTAAAAATTAAAACAAAAAAAGCATATTTTCCATAACAAAAGATAATTTAGTAAACATAAAAAATATTAAAACAAATCAATGAAATAAATCTTTATAAAGTCCTAAAATCAAAGGACCCTTTGTCAATACTTTACATCATGGGATCAAACTCCTATAAATACACTTTTTAATCTAAAAAAGTGAATGCAACTTTAGAAATTATCATTTTAAAAACCATGATTTCTTTTCATTCACAAGACTTTAAGCTTAATTGGGACACTGTCAAGCAATGAAAATTGAACGACCTTCTCCGATAGTGCACTAAGACCTCTAGTAGGCCAAAATGGTAAGATCATATAGGATTAAAGTCAAAGGTTTAACAAGATGTGGAGCAAGCACTGACCAAAGTTGAGATGGGAGACAATCGTGAAGAACATATGGCACCCAAAATGGCCGCATGGGATAAGGTCTTACATGGAAAGTGCTATAGGGAGCCCTAACCAATGGAGTGAAGGTTCTCAGACAGCAAGGGAATTGGCCCCGATAGATGTACACAATACAAAATGCCTAGTGATGACCTCCTTCATCTGTTTATGGAATGCCCGGGGATATGTGGCCTGGTAGGGAAAATTTGCAAATGGGCACAAAAGACCTTTAAAATAGATTTTTAAAAGAATGATCTCTTCTTGGGAGGGAAGACGTTCAAGAGACAAGCAATGTTTATCGTAACACAAATCGTGAGACTTAGCTACAAAAATATTTGGAAGGCAAGGAACTGTCAAATTTGTTAGGGCACCATGGAAACTGCTAAGTTCACGGAGATAATCCAAGAGGTGATCATCATTATTGGACAATAGAATAACTTTGATGAGTGGAAGAGGGCCTTGGATGTCGTATTGAATGGCTTATAGGAATAGAGGTGTGGTCTCGTCCTCTATCATTGGGTACCTTGTTTGAATAAAGGTATGGGCTCATCCCTTATCATAGGGTGGCTCCCCAATCAACCAATGTAACTAGGACCCCTTGAAGCTGGCATGGCTTATCACGAGCATGGCATAAGCTTGTAGTTGTTTGGCTATGACAATATAATCCACTCATCATTGTGAGTTTTGAAAGAAAAAGGATTTAGGTCAAAGGTGATGTCTTGATAACATCACCTTTGACCTCGATCCTATTGTAGGTGTAATGATGCTTCAACATAGACTTTAGTTGAGAATAGAGACCAAAGAACAACTCCTGCATATAAAAACAATCCACATGCTTCATTGCATGTAAGTCCTTTAGTGATAAAATCTCAAACGCTAGCTCCCACAAGAGATGCTAGTCCAAGAGTCAAGTATCTATTCTAATTTTTACAAACACTACAGGAAGGTTATAGAATAGCCTCAAAAGGATTTTTGGAGATTTTTTAAAACATGTTTATATATTTCTTTCTTTTTCCATACTAAGAATTGTGAGTAGAGATTATATTGACTCAAAAAAGAACATATAATCAACCTCACGCACTACTTGTTCCTTGAGGGGAAAAGATTCCAAAAGGAAGCTTGTCTACATACACATTAAAATATAGACACAAAGCCTATTAAAAGGAGGATGGGGTCTAGGAGGGCCTCTTTATTTTCCATAAGATTATGGAGGTGATAAACATTTTGACAAATAGGTGCATGCCATCTGTGCAAGAATGGTGGGTGTGTAAGAGAGGTATAAGAGTGGTCAAAGGGTGCACTCCCCCCTACCCCCCCAAAAAAGGAGGTGGACAAATTTATGTTTTTTTTTGGCCCATAACTAGTACATAACATATCCAATTTGAGCGGAGATTATAGATCTGTGATCTACACTTTGAGCCCATTCCATAAATATGTTACATGATATGGTTCTATCCGCTAGATTCTAAATCCCATTTTGAGGGGAAAATTTGAACTCAAACCAACTAGTGTCTTTGAATTCAAAAGCTATCCTTTGATTTCTTTCTTAATACTAGAGGTTTGACTTCCTTAAACTGCCAAATAAAGAGGCCCTCCTATACCCCATTATCTTTC
This sequence comes from Adiantum capillus-veneris, assembly GCF_014529385.1. Lineage (NCBI taxonomy): Eukaryota > Viridiplantae > Streptophyta > Polypodiopsida > Polypodiales > Pteridaceae > Adiantum > Adiantum capillus-veneris. The sequence goes on along the minus strand of NC_140957.1, from coordinate 47,834,282 downwards.
TAATGGCTACAAAGTATAACCTCCCAATAAGCATATGTAACTAAGTGCATGTTGCCATTCTTTGGCATTAGTAGATATCCCACTCTTTGATTTTACAACATAGATGACCTTCATGCTCTCACGTACAATATCATCCAATTAAGCTATGCTATAATTTCCTCAAATATGCGAAGGTCTTGGCTTTCCATATCTATTTCAGATACAAAAATCAAGTGATTTTGGTGCAAACTAGAATGGTTTGACTTTGCACTCTACTCCCTCCCAAGTCAAGTTGCTTATAAAGAAGATAATCTTCCAGATATTCCGCACCCATTTGCAGATCTTAACAACTAGACCCCGTTAGGTAGGGCAGTTTTTGAACAGATGTAGGGGATCCTTTGAAGCTATTCTACAGTGAGAACAAGGGTTAATGCCAATCACTCTAGTCCAAACCTTGTTCCTACTAAGTATGTATGCCCAAATCACCTTCCATATGAACATCTTCATGAAGTTTGGTAATTTGATCTCCCAGATGACATCAACACTCTTTTGCCACCATTGCTCTTCTCACCAATTTTTCTTCCATATCTTGACAAGTGGAGCAAACAATCTACTTTGGATACGAGATTGTTATAGGTATCTTAGGTCTTAGGAAGAGAAAACACTTTAGCTTTTGGCCAATGCCAAGCTTTCTAGTGTAGCTTTGACTCAATTTCAAGCATAGGTTTATATGAAAGAGCTGTCCTACTTTGGTACAAGAATAGTGTAATAAAATGGACACATATCCAACTCTTATATGAAAGGAATTTTTTACAAACTAGAAATTCCAATCACTTAACACTTCACATCAAGTGTATGGCTGATTCTCTTCTTCACTAAGTGTTGTTTTCAAAAGGCAAAAAGAAAATTGTACAAGAGGTTGTAGGGTTTTTTACCCCTATAGCAGAATTTGTCTAGCAATAGTTTGAACTATACAAACTATTAAACTATATAATGGAGCAGAGTAGACTTTATTGTATAATAATTTATCATTAATTAAGTTAAAGCAACATTACACATGGGTAAGAAAAAGAACATCTTTATCTGTCTATTGAACTTATTTGATCTGCTAACACCACAACAATCTTTCTATATACAATACATTATAAGATCAAAACTCATCTTTGTGTCTAGAACCACTCTAGTATGCAGATTCTTTGCAACAATTACATATTAATTTTTTATTCCAAGGAGAGGACATGTTATCTGTCACCATTCAAGAAACACAAGCACGTCAGTACTGGCATTACTTGGGAAGACAGATGTCAATAACCCCTTTCCCTTGTTATCAGTGTTAGTTTACTAAAAAGAAACTAACAATTGAACAAAGATCAAGTACATTTTTGTGCAGTTATTGTATAAAAACTTAATATCCCAAAAGCATTTGGGTAGCATCTTGCTGGTTTCACAAAAATAATTTAAAAATCCAGTTATTTCCATCTCCTGAGATATGTGAGGATTTTATGATTATTCTACAATCATATTCAATCAAAATTAGAGTCATATTTCACACTTATAAAATGATGGAACACTTTCCTACAAGTCTCATTCTCAGAAAACCAAAAAAGAACACGATAAGAATTTTGATGATTGTGGTAATCCATGCATGAGTGGATCAATGACTGCAATGCCACGATTAAAAAAGGGCTATACCCAAGAGAAAGCGTCTAACCTTTGGGTGCTATGCTCCCCTACTTAGTACCTACATACATGCATAAAAAAATAATGTATACACAAATATATATACAATTACGTAAACGTAGCCATCCTTTTGAGTAGAGATAAAGAGCTATGGTTGTATCTTGCTTCTGTACAGTGCTTTGAAGGAGAGGTTCTTTATTGTGTAAATTGTGCATCATCTCTTCATAGAAGCTCCTTGTTCAAGGGATTACTCTCCACATTGCATGCTTGCCTCCATTTTGAGGTATGGTGTAACATTTAATGCACTAGTAACTTGTGTGTAGCGGAAAAATGATAACATAGTGAGCATTTCATTAAGAACAAGTTCCTAACGAGCATAGAGAGATTACTTGGTTGGAGAAAGCAACATAGCAATTACAACTAGCTAGTTTGGCATAGCCAATACTTGAAAAGAGAGAGAAATAGAACAATTGACGACAGTTGAGGACCGGATTTCCATGGAGTCGGTCCCCCCTCCAAAAAGGCTTTGTATTATAGCTTCTCCCATCAAGGGAGACTTTTGTACAATACAATCTTTGTGTTCCTTGACAAAACTTGTTGGTTCAATGAAGTTGGAAGATTCATGCACAAAATTATGCTTAAAAGCCTCAGTCCAAAGACCTCACACACCTTCAAAGATGGTGAGAGCTAGCAGGGAATGAGCAAAGACGAAGAGGAAGAATATGTATCTTACAAGAAAGAAGTATTATCCACACATAATCACTCTTATAGCATAGCTTAGCTTAGTAATTAGCATGATAAGGAGATGAGCATGTCATTGAAGCTTGGTTCTTGGTTGGATTTGCATTCCATAGCCAAGAGCTGTTGGTGTAGACCTCTACTTCTCAATGCTTAAAGAAGGAAATGGAGTTCTTGCTCAACACATGAGTTGTGTGTATGTGTAGACAATGAGTTAGACTAAAAAAATGCCAACTCTCTCTCTTCTTGGTCGACCCCTCTTCCCATTTTCTCTTGCTGGCTTCCCATTGGCTCCTGCAGAGCTTAGCCAATAGCACTTAAGAATCATAGTTGATAGTCTTGTGACAAGTGGTCCCCTTTCTCCTTTTGTGAGAGCTTTAGATAATTAAAATAATTTATTTAAACTCTCATTGGACCTCTTAGTCTTTTGTCCAATAGGAGTCAAGCAAGCCATTGAGTTGCTTGATGCTCATTGGACCCCTTGGTAGACTGTCCAATAGTCTTCTAGGGAGCTTAATTTCTATTGGTTCTTTTTTCAAGAATTTTTAAATTGATTAGACTAATTTTACTTTAGCCTAATTCTCATTGGTCCATCTCTATGGTCATCCAGTAGGATTTAAGGGGAGATTGGGGGCATTTGGGCTAGGAGCCTTCCATGTGTCCATTATTACCTTTGTGTAAAGGAAGAGCTTGGGAGAGTGTGTGTGTTTCTCTCTCTTCCCCTACCTTTAGGGCTTTCCCCCTCCTTCCTAGGGATGTGGGAAGACTTTTTAGCCTTCCCATAACCATCCAATTTTCCCCACTTTTGGCCATTGGACTCATTTTTAATTAAATTTTGAAACCTTAGACTATGGAAGTATTAATGGAGCTGAACCTTAAGCTCCATTGATGCACATTTCTCTTTTGCAGACTGTCCCCCTTTGGATCCCTGCTGAGACCGGTCTGGAAGCCTTACCAATATTCTAGCGTTTACTCCCCTGGTACCTCCCCATATTAAATGATCAGTTTAACATGAGAAAATCATTTGTGAGAATTAGATATTAGTTTTATTGACATTACCTCTCTCTTAAAATCATAGTCGTCCTCGACTATGAGATAGAGAAGATAAAGACTAGTCATTAGTCCGTTTGCTAGCGGGTAGAGGATCCCTATTTTAACCTACAACACCGTTCCAAAATGGATGACTAGTCCATCTGGTGCTTGAGAGACTTATCTTCCGCAAGCATGTTTGTACATTAGTCAGTATCAATCTTCCATAGTAGAGTGACAAGCTCTACTTGGTGTTTGGGAGACGTCGTCTCCACAAACATGATCCTAAGCATGCATAGTTATTAACATTTGTGTACAATAAAGAAAAAGAGAGTCTTATAAGAAAAAAACTTTGTTCATTTATACATATTTACATTTGCTTACTCTAGGGAATCATTGTAAGCGTTGACAAGGTTTAGGTTATCCTTCAATTGTTGCCTTGCATCCATCTAGCATCTTCAAAAGGATAATTTTTAAACTTGATAAGATATCTTCAGGTAGTCTTATTGCCTCTCAATACCTTGTATTCATGTCAGAGAATGGACTGGAGATGCAGCACCTCTTCTTGGTCCTTGATCTCCGGTGGGTCTTCAATGGTTGCTTCTTGAGGTGTCTCTCCTTTGTAAATCTTTAGTAGGCTTACGTGGAAAACATTGTGTATGAGCCAATGGTTGGGGAGTGCTTATTTTTTGCAAGCTTCTAATTTGGAGCTTTGAAAGATAATTTAGAGCTTTTTTATCATGATGCTAGTTTTTCATTGTAGCACCCAAAACAACATCTTTTTCAACACACTAATAATCATAATACACCAATACACTTGGATTAAAGACATCAGTCCTAATATACTCTTTATTATTATCCCCATAACAAACCATTTTAAATTACACTATAATATATACAGAGGATTTCCACTAGCTAGTGATTATGGTTAGCAATTAAATGCCACAAACCATAGTTCTAAGTGCTTTTCAAGAGGCTTGTGTAGTATGCTTTGTTAAATTAGTATATATAAGACCAAGATACTACCTTTCCATTGAGCAAGTGCAAAATACTAATATTCAAAAATTAGAATCTTCATGCATCTACCACGTAGAAGGAGAAGACCTTGGACTACACAACTTGTAGTAGTCTAAACGGTCCCTCTATTGTGTCATTCACAACCAAAGCCTTAATTTATACAATGTGAGTGTCTTAAACAAAATACATTGCTAGGAGATACTATGTAAAGGGACTCTAAATGGTACCTCTATTGTGTCATTCATAACCAAGATTTTCTTCTATACTATAGAAGTTCAATTTAAGTTCTCCTTGCTATGCACTAGGTTGTGAGTCTATCAAAAAAAGCTACCTTGCTAGGAACTAGTATGTAAAGGGAATTATTGACTTCGAAGGGAGGCACTTAGAAATTGAGAGGAGAGAGCAAGCATTGTTAACAAGAGAGAAGTGTATGGAATTATTTTTATTGTTTCTATCTTCACCTCCATCTATACTCTTTATTTATTTTGACTCCTCTCTAACAAGATGCAAAAATGTGAGATGTCACTCATCTATATAACACATATGACGGATAGATGGTAGGAAAAATTGCCTTGATGCTACATACCCTTACTAAAACTACTCAATTACTTCAAGTTACCTACAAAATGGTAAACACATTGAGGAGAGCACACAACCCTTATAAAAAGGGGGAGCCCTTCATTGTGAACTACTTTTGTTTGTATCCATTATCCAAACTCACATATGAGATGTCATAATAACTAATATCTAATTCTCCTAAATGATTTTCTCATCATTTAATATGGGGAAGTACAAGTGGAGAAAAAGCTAGAATATTGGTTAAGCTGGCAGACCGGCCACAGTAGGGATCCAAAGGACGGAAAATAGGGATCAAAACAAGGGGCCGTCTGCAAAAGAGCAATGTGAAACAATGGGCTTAAAAGACCCTAAGGTTCAGCCCATTAAGACTTCCAAAATGCTAAGGTTCCAAAATTCAAAGGTTGTGCCCAAAGGTCAAACTCTAGGGAAATTGGATGCTTTGTGTGTGTCCAAAAAAGTCTTCTCAAGTCCTACATAGGAGGGGATGAGCCCAAGAAGTAGAGGACGAGAGAGAAACACAAAAACACACTCACAAGCTTCCTTTGTACACAAGGGGAAAGAGGGACACATGTCAGCTCCCTAGCCCAGATGCCCACAAGGTGTCCTCAAATCCTATTGGATGGCATTGGAGGTGGACCAATGAGCATTAGGCTAGAGTAAATCTAGTTTAATAAATTTAAAATCACTTAATAAATAACCAATAAGAATTTAGCTCTCTAGAAGACCATTGGACAGTCTCCCAAGGGGTCCAATGGGCATTCAAGAGCCCAATGGCTTGCCTGATTCCTATTGGCCAGGAGACAAAGGGGTCCAATGAGAAGTTAATTGCATTAATTAATTAGAAAAATCTCTTACAAAAGGGGAAAGGGGCACACATGTCATAAGGCTATCACTTATGCTGCTTAATTTCCATTGGCTAGGCTTGGGGAGGTCCGTTAGGGTTACAGCATGAGCAAATAGAAAGAGGGGTCGACCAAGAGAGAGATGGCTTATTTTTCGAAGGAATTATCACTTACACACTCACACAATCTTGGAGAAAGAAGACTCTCTCTCTCTCTCTCTCTCTCTCTCTCTCTCTCTCTCTCTCTCTCTCTCTCTCTCTCTCTCCCCTTCTCAAGCTTTAATAAAACGCTTACCACCTACTCCAAGCTTGTGAGAAGGGAGGCCAACACCAACAACGCCTGGCTTTGTGATGCAATTCCAACCAAGAGACAAGCTTCAATGCATGATCATCTCCTCTACCATGCTAATTACTAAGCTAAGCTATGCTAATATGAGTGATTATGTGAGGAGGTGTACATCTTTCTCATAAGAATACTCCTTCTTCCTCTTAATCTACTCTCTTACCCCACTAGCTCTCACCATCTTTGAAGTTGTGTTTGATAAGTGTTTTGCTTAGTGCATGAAGTTTCCATCTTCATTACACTAGCTAGTATTGAAGGAGCACAAAGAATTCTATTGTGAAATGTCTCTCTTGATGGGAGAAACCATAATACAAAGCCTTTTGGAGGGGAGACTGGCTCCATGTAATCCGGTGCTCAACTTGTGTCAATAGCTTAATTTTGCTCTCTTTTGAAGTATTGTTCATGCTATCTAACTAGGTGTTATACTTTCTGTTGCTGTCTCCAGCCAAGCACTCTTGTTATTCTCATTAGGAATCTATTCTAATGAAATGCTCACTATGTTCATGCTATTTTCCGCTACACACAAGTTACTTGGCCATTAAATGTTACATGAGCATTCACTCAACAAGGAGATCAAGCACATTTGACACCATTATCCTAGGGAGGCTCCACATTGAGAGTAAGTTGATTATTTTAAGACGTAGAGAAAGACAATGGATTTATAATTTGATCGTTACCATAAAAAAACATACATGTGGATCCAAAAAGAGTGCACAATAATGTGATTGGAAAGTAAAATCGCATTAGATATAATTCCATTGCAGTTATCTTTCACTAGTGTCCTAGAATTCACATAGTCTATTGATGCTTCTTACATGTGATATCAAACTTGGTTTTTTTCATCTGTTGTAGCTCTAACACAAGCCTTGCAAATAAGTAATGTGATTTTTACATAGTGGACTCCCTGGGGATATTTATACATTTGAAACTATAATTTACATATGCTGCGTTAGCTCATAAAAACTAAATCTTACTTTAGCTACACCTTCTAGGGCATACTTTGAAAGCAATGCATTCTAAAATGAGATATTGTAATAGCAAATTCTCCCTAAGGTATTAGAGGCATAAAAAAGGCACAGGTACCTATATACAAGAGCACTACCGAGTGTCACACCTAATTTAAAGCTCTGCCTAGTGTGACACCCATTATTGATGCAATATAGACATCATCCTTGTCACATTGTTTACAAAAGGACAGCTTGCACCACTTGAAATGCACAGCTTGGGCAAGTGCAAGAATAGCCTTGTTATAGGAAACTAGAGAGACACTTTAATAGAACCATCTTAGAATCTTATAAAAAATTGTAAATCATAAATTTTGGACTGTGTAAATTTGTTTTGATTAAGTGAAGACATGCTTCTCAAGACTAACTCAAAATTATTTATTGTGTAGGCACCATTTAATTTGGCCATAAAGTCTCTGTATAGCAAGCACTATAAGAAAAAAGAACAAATTTTACATTGTAGAAACAATCCCAAGAGACCCAAGAAATATAAAGCACAAGTGTTGAACTTAAAAGAATGGTATTCCAAACTTTGCTCCTGGTATATGAAGCCTTGGCTTTTAATTATTCATACAACAATAGCTCACAGGCCAATGGCTTGAATCTAGATAGTCTAGAAGCTTATAGAAGAATACATTTTTAATGTTTGAGTGATGTAACTGGTAAGTGTTGAGCTCAAAGACTGGTTTTTAAGATCTAGGTCAAAACAATTTGGCTTCTAGATCTTCATATAGGAAGACTCACAAACAAGAAGGGACAATTTAAGAGTTCACAGAAAAAGAGTTCACAGACTGGATCCTTATAATAAGATTATAAATCAAGGTGTAGTACTGAAGGTTTTGATTGCAACAAAAGTTTTCTAGCTAGGCATCTTTGCATCATTGGCTACTTGTTTAGGGGTACTTTCAATCTTACCATTGTGGTGCTAGATTCTTCGCTATTGTGCTATCAAATTCTTTTATATATGTGTTGTGTAGTACCAATTCCATACTCATTGGCTCTTCACAACTATCCAATTTCAAATATTCCCACTCACAAGTATCAACCTCTTTCCTCAAGGTTTCCAAGGTCAAAAATATAAGAGGATTGTGCTAAATTTGGTAAAATCATTATCTACCGTATCAAGCTCAAAATTGAAGATTGTGTAGAGTTGTGCGGACGATATTTCATCTCTCAATGACATACTGAGTGAAAAACTCTTCTTCCAAAATTATGGAACCAAAATGGTTAAGAAAAACACGAAACTTCCCAAAATATCGCTCAAAAATTAAAAGTTCTCAAAATACTCTATCAATTTTAATACATTGCTCCAAATTTTGTGTCTTTTTGATAGTAGAGATCCATCCTTAAGGAGTCTTTTTGGGAAATTTTGGAAAAATACAAGGGGTATTGTGAGAATGTTTGGAATTTGAGGGGTATTTCAGGAAATTTTCTTTGCAATAAGTCTCCAAACATTAGAAAAATATGTTTCCGTTGGTCTTCTTGCAATCAGTCTCATAATTTTGAAAAAAAGAGAGTTTTTGACTCTGTGCATCGTTGATAGCTCGCAATCCGTCCGCCCGCGCGCAGACGGACTGAGAGCTCTTTCCCTACACAATCTTCAATTTTTTAGGGTATTCTGGTAACTTCATTGATAGAAAATCGACACATTAGAGGAAATGTGAGACTCCCCTACAAAATGTCAATATTTTAAGTCTATTTTGGTAAATTTTTTGAGAGCAAATTGATAGTCGTGTCAATGAGAGGAAACGTGAGATCCTTAGTAGAGCTCGCAGACCGTCTGCGCGCACGCAGACCGATTGTGAGCTCTTGAACATGCTAGTAGCTAGAGCAGACATTGTAGATAGTTGTTGGCAAGGTGGTGATGCTAGCAACTAGAGGCCAAGTAGCTACTCCTGTTACACTTACAGATGACGAGACCAAGGCTCCTGCTACACATCATGATGGCAAGGTGATAAACAGGGGAAGTTGACATTGTCGACAACATAAACCCCACCCCCATCCTTTGGAGATGTGACCCCAGTGGGGACTCTGCCACCCGTTGAAGTATTCCCTCTGCCTTAACCTCAAAGAACATGCAATCGCCATCCTTTGAGCAATCTCTAGCTACAATCAGGATCTCCAACTACATCAATGTACCCATCCATCTCGGGACCTGGGGCTCAAAAGGAGTCTACCACTCCTTTGTGAGAGCGTCCTGGATGTCCTCTCTCATGGCTATCCCTCCTCTGTAGTGTCCCAGACTCTAGTTGTATCTCCTCAAGCAAGCTGTAAGAAGTCCACCACTCTCCGAAGCTCCGCGCGCGGACAGCCGCCAAGGGGCCCAAAGAAAGTTAAGAGCGGGAGCGAAGCATGTGCCCCTACTCTATGCGCATCGCGGGGTTTCAGACTAAAGGCTGGCGATATTGCTCCTATAACGGCATTTAAGAAGCTACATCGTTCATCAAGGAGCACGCACATTCAAGAAGCTGGGATCAACACCCAAACACCTAACACATGCACAAGTTCATACAAGTACATGCCTAGCACTGCAAGTTCATACAAAGGGTGCAGGATTTTATATGGCACATGCGGTGTCCTGTCTTGCGTGTGTGAGTGTGTGTGTGTGTGTGTGTGCCCGCGTGCGTGCGCTTTCATGCAATTACATCCAGAAGAAAATCAATGTCCTAACAACTTTGCAAATCGCTGAATGCAGATGGACGCTGAGGTCAAAAATACTAGACGCTGAATGCAGATGGACGCAGAGATCAATCACAACTTTGCAGATTGCTGAATGCAATGGACCAACATCTCTTTGCATTCTAGAAAAATAGGATTCAAAAAAATTAGTGTTGTGGATGACATGTGCATGTGCAGGATGGCCCTTTGCGGGGGATGATGCACCAAGAGCAGTGGTTCCGAGCATTGTGGGGCGGCCAAGACATGACGGTATAATGGTTGGCATGGGGCAAAAGGATGCTCATGTGGGGGATGAGGCACAATCCAAGAGAGGTATGCTGACACTCAAGTACCCAATTTACCATGGCATTGTCACAAACTGGGATGATATGAAAAAATTGTGGCACCACACTTTCTTTAATGAGCTAAGAGTAGCACCGGAGGAGCACCCTGTCCTCCTCACAGAAGATCCCCTTAATCCAAAGGTGAATCGTGAGAAGATGACACAAATCATGTTCAACACTTTCTATGTTCAAGCCATGTTATATGTTGCAATCCAGGTAGTCTTTTCGCTCTATGCGAGAGGATGTACTATAGGTAATCCCTCTCTCCCAATTTCTTCCATGGTTTTAGCATACAAACATGAATCAGATGTTAATTTTTAAAATAAGATTGCTACACTGGCTTCTAATGCATATGGCATTACCATTTACTGAATGTTCTATATGAGTAACCAAGAATTGTGCTAGACTCTAGAGACGGGGTGACCCACGCGGTGCCCATCTATGAAGGGTATGCCTCTACACACTTTCTTCTGAAATGCATGTCTCCACACACACACACACACACATAGATACACATACACACAATGATCTATGTAAATGCATGTCCATCCATGCAGCTATATTGCCCTTCCGCATGCAATCCTGCGGGGCTGGACTTGGCGGGAAAGGACCTAACAGACGCACTGATGAAGATTTTGACAAAGAGAGGCTACTCCTTTACAACAACAACAGTGCTAGAATGGGAGATCCTGCGGGGCATGAAGGAGAAGCTGGCGTATGTAGTCCTCGACTACGAGAAAGAGTTGACTCCGATTGAGGTCAAAAGTACCAGATGTGCCCATTACACTTGTTGCTTATAACGGATACAAAACATGATTGTATAATGATATGATCACCAACATTGTGAAAGGACAGCCGCCATGGTTTTAAACTTCAATTTTCACATTTGTCTTGTCGAGGACGTGTTTGCATAGCGATTAATGACCACCGCCAATTCTTTTTGAGATGGTAATTAACGGGCACGACTAAGAACAAGGTGTTGCAGGATGTAGTGAAGGGATTGATACAAAAAGTATTAGTAGTATCGCACCTTGCATTTCTAATGTACGTCAAAGACCTTCATTAAATATGTGCGCACTTTGAGAGAAAGAAGACTACAAAAGCCACCGCAATCATCCAAAATCAGCCCATATATGCATTGGCAAGAAAGGTCTCTAAGAGCAATGCTTTTCAAAGTCTTTGAGCATGTTAAATGCTTGTTATATGTAGTCCATGTGAAAATTTTGCATTGGTTGATGCGTTCGTGAGGTGCTTATTACAGATCTTCCAAGGCTGTGCCAATGGGGAGCTACAAGAGTTTAGTGTACATTCTCTTCAGGGGGTGAGAGGATGTGGTAGTAGGGAGAAGCCTTCCTAGTGTGGAGAAGCACACTTGATCATCCACACCTCTTAAAACCTATTCTCATCATCATCACCATGTGTGGGATCCATGGACCATGTGGTTTTGTTTTTTACTATGAGTGCTTTGTGCATGAGAAGACTTGGGAATCTCTAAGGTTTAAAGGAATCCATGTCCATGTCGTAGTTGTGAACAAAATTTTAACTGGAAGTACATATAGCACAATGGTATCTATAGAGTGGGCGATGGCAGAGCTATTGTGTGCCCCAAAATCAAAGTTGGCTAGTTAAGTTTCAAGAGGAAATAATTGCACTTGTACAATGGGGGTAGAAAGTGGAGGAATCCCATTTTAATAGCTTGGCATACCTGCAAGCATTTGTTAAAAAAGTTTTGAGGCTACACCCACAAGTGCCACTGCTACTACCGCATTTGGCTAGGGATCCGAGTGGGATTGTCGACTTTTCCTTGCCAAGAGATATCCTCCTTTTTGTGAATGTGTGGGCAATTGGCAAAGATGAAATCTCGTGGGAAGTAGCCCATGAGTTCAAGCCTGAGAGATTCTTGGTTGGTGTTCATCCAATGATGTGGGGATCTTTGGAGAACAAAGCTATATAATTTGGTTGCTTATACCTTTTGAGAGAGTCCGTAGAGGATGTCGAGGTAACCATTTAGTTGTTACCATGATAAGCCTTGTCATTGCCAATCTTTTGCATTGTTTTCATTGGCATCCCTCTTGTTTTAGCATCCTAGAAGGTGAGGTCATGCGGATGTCTAATTCTTGGTCTAATTTCATGCTGGCAAAGACATATTATTTTTAGCGACACCTGCCATCTGCTACAAAAACTTTAGTAGTCTTGTTTTACATGTATCTAATCTTTCAACAAAAGAACATGTCGAGGGAAAATAACTATCCTATGCACGGTTAGCTTCAACACAAGGGTAAGTATTCAAGTCATTAGTTCTTTTCCTTTGATCTATGGATAGGATAATAAGAGGCTCAATAGATCCCAAAACTCTCTTGCAAACTTGCCCAGAATAACCACTTCTTTGTAGTCTTGTCCACGTGCTCCGCTCCCGCCTTTGTGCACCATTATGCCCTCCAATAGCGGGCCCACATCAATTGAATTACCTAACACGTGGTTGCCCATATTTTCCTACTCATGAATCACTGATCTGTGCCTTCATCTACTTTCATACATGACAATCTCCTTTGCCATCCTTCTTTTATTCAGCTAATAATACTCATCATCGCAAGCTTCCCTAGCCACCTTCATTAGCATTGCAAGATCACACACACACACACACACACACACACACACACACACACACACACACACACACACACACACACATATATACATACATACATATACATTCTCTCTCTCTCTCTCTCTCTCTCTCTCTCTCTCTCTCTCTCTCTCTCTCTCTCTCTCTCTCAGAACTAGAATGCTTCTTCAAGGATTTGTCTCCATGGATTTTATTTTTTGAGACTTCCACTTTTGGTGACCAAAGTATCCTCCAATCTAGAAACCCTTCACATGTTTTGAGTAATGATGAATGGTTTTGTGATAGTCTGAGCCTCTAAAAAAACAAGCTCCTCAAATGAGCATCATGATCTAAGACACATACAACCTAATGATACCTTTGCATGCATATCTACACCATCAAGATCCGATACACATTTGCTGAAAGTTACGAGTTCAAATATTAGTTCTCATAGACTTTCACACATATATAGATCACATAATAAAATCTACCATATTCACCTTCTCTGGGCCTAGTCAAAAACTTATCCCTATGAAAAAGCTATGGGTGATCCTCCTAATGCTTTTAATGTTGAACAATGTTTGAACCCCTCCACTATTGACCATTGTTCTCTTCTATGAATCCCATGTTCTTGCCACGATGTTAGATGCAATATGAGGCACATAGATGGCCTACAAAGAATTTCTCCAACGGAACCAATCAATTATTGCCCAATAACGTGCTCAAAGGCCTACAAAGGCCATATTCTTACAATAAATGGTAAAGTGAACAACCCAAAAACCATGGTTGCAAAGCATGTGACCCAAAGATTCCATAGTGTAGCACGTGTAAGCCTAGATGAGGCAAATCCCATTTAGCGATTCAAGAGTGATAACAAGACCACTCTCTGAAGGTGAGGAAACCCCTCACATGCCAAAATAGAGGCATTATATGGACTTACGAGAGTGATTGCTCGGGGGGTTCACTATATAGAGATCTTGCATAGCACGTGCGTTCAAGAGGTATTTATAAAACTCCCTATTCTAAAATTTTTAAATTATATAGAGACCCTTTATGTACCACTTTTCTCAATAAAAAGACCCCTTATGTACCAAAATTTTCACTTTTTCAATTTAAAATACCCTTCTATATGTATATTTTCTGTAAGTTCATAGGAGAAATTAACCCCTTCTTGACTTTCTCTCTCTTTCTCTCTCTCTATCTATTTATCTATACATCATTCAAGCTCCATTGACTATCATTCTCCTCACATTTTTCATAGGTAGTACTCAATTAGCTTCCCCTCCCACTTATGAAAATTGCTTTTTTTGAGCATGCAATGTAAATAGCTCTTTTTGTTTGAGAAAAAGCTCTAAAATAAAAGCTCACAAAGTTATTATCCCCATGGTTGGGCAACTTGAGTTGATAGGCCATCTCTTTGATTGGCCTAAGAATCTGAAAGGGACCATATTATCCTTTTGCTAACTTATCATAGTACTTTTGGTGTCCCGTAGGAGTCTTGCCCATTGTGTGCCTTAATTAAGCCTTGGGAAACTTAATCAAGACCCAATCATTTTGTTTAAAGGCTAGAGCTCTTGTGTGTTAATCATCAACAACCTTTTGTCTTTGTTGAGAGATGGATATATCATCCTTAATCTTTTGGAAAGATTGTTGCAATTGTCGTCTATATTCATCTGTAGCGAATATCTTCCCATGTACTTTGAGTAGTAGGGGACTTTTTCATCTTTCCTCGATCACCTCAAAAGCTGCTTTTCCTGTGGAAGTATGTACAATGTTATTGTAAGCATACTCCACTAAAGGTAAGTACTTCTCCCATTGGGACTTTTGATCTACTTCTATGACATAAGCTTTTAATAGATCAAGAATTGTTAGGTTAGCTTTTTCACTTTGGCCATCAGTTTGTGGGTGATAGCCCGAACAGAAGTTTAGCCTTGTACCTAGATTCACAAAGAGACCCTTTCAAAAATTATTGGTCATTCTAGGATCTCTATCCGACACTATGGACATTGGAAAGCCATGGTACTTGAAGATTTGTCATATAAAGAGGATTGCCATTTGATGGGCCTTGATAGTCTTTTTGATAGGTATGAAATGCACTTGTTTATTAAACTTGTCCACTATCATCCATATTCCTGTATTCCCATGGATAGGGCAATCCAAAGATAAAATCCATGGATATGCTCTCCCATGGTGAATTAGATATTGGAAAAAGTTGAAGCAATCCAGGTTGCTTCCCTCTATCAAACTTTGTCTTTTGTCATACCACACGTTTTGAAACATACTCTTGTATGTTTGCTTTCATGGCAGGCCAATAGAAGTATGTTTCTATCCCTCTTAGGGTGGATTGAATCCCTCTATGCCTGTAAGGTCTCTGACCCCGATCAAAAAGAGCACCATTGTACCATGAAATGAACACAATGCAAAAAGTTACTATTTTTAGCAGTTTTTTGAATTCTGTCAGTCCATGATGTTTAGAATGTTTTAAAGCTTCGAAATGTAAATTAAAATAATTTTTGTAAAAAAATTCCAAAAATAGTAAGTTTTTGGTCACCCGACCCGTCCAATTTCGACCGTCTCGAAAAACTGCACACGCAAAAAATGCATTTTCGGACCCCGAGGGGCTGCTAAATATGGCAGGTACTCGGGCCAGTACGCCTTAGCTAGAGCTCGGTATAGCAATTTACGGCATTAAAATCCGACTCGTACGACCCGTTTTAGCTTAAAATCAATTTTTCCAAAAATTGAGCGGGGAGGCACCGGAGCCCGAGGCTGTGTGGGAACAGGCTCCAGGCCACCCCGCGCCAACTTTAGTAGATAGGGGGCGCATTTTGTTCTTGTGCGAGTCTTGGGAGAGTTTCCAAGCTTGCAACTAAGTGTGAGAGCTAGTTAACCAAGCCAACTGGACACTTGGTGGGTAGGAGACTGGACTTGCCATGCTTAACTGGAGTAGCTCCCAGATGCAAAAAGATTTTCAGCTTGAGGAAGCCTATTTAAAGGCGTTCTCACACACACACACACACACACATGCTCACACACACACACCCAGTACACACACACAGACACACCTACACACACCTTGGGGAGGTGCTGCCGGTACACACATAGTGAGGCAAGCTTTTCCATGCATGGGAACCCCCCCGTATATCTTTGCCTTTTTACCAAAATATTTCCTATTATATAAGTTACTTTTGATTTTTCTTCCCTTTTTCACAAAAGTTTTAGCCTTTATTAAATAAATAAGACTTATGCTAATCAATCACGATGTAGCTTAAATAAGTAAGCTTTCTTTGTTGATATCTCTTTTGACCTTAAATATTAAATATATATATTCTAAATTACATTATATATTTTAGTATTTTCTAATATATTTTCATGTATGTATATTATTCCACCCTACCAAATATTTTATTCACTAGTTTTCATTTTCAAACCTCAACCCCACTTTCAAATTTCAATAATACCTCCATCTAGATGATTACCAATCTTTTCAAAACTCTAGGTTATGTTTTCATACACATGAAGGAGCTTACACTTGAAGGCAAGAGAGAAGTCCACTCAAAGGGGACCACCAAAAGACTTTTGCAGCCACAAATAATACATTATACGGCTAAATTTTTTAAGTAGAGAAGAACCCCGAATCTGAAGGAGCGTTCAACATGAAAGATGTAGCTCGTGATCTCAACTTTTAGCTCAATTTTTTTCAAAATTTTTGGAGGTATGAACACGGAGATATGATTTTTGTAGTGGACCCCAGTTTTCTCGTGTAATGGTGACACAGGCTATCCCCAATTTTCTTCCCTCTAGAATGGCTATGGTTCTACAAGTCTTCAAGCATGATTACAAGAGACAAGGCTCTTTTAATGAGGTCTTGGCAAGTTTAGAGTGATTCTATCACCATTTTTGGAGGATCTATCCTCATCAACAACTATCCACCTTTGACAATCTCTCTTGTAAATTTCTTACCTCTCTCTTCTCTCCCTAATAAGCTTATGTCTAGCCAAAGTTAGACTATTGTAAATATCTCCTATCCTCTACATCCTACCCACATTCTCTCATCTTCTCTCTCTATTGACTCTGGTATTTTAAATAATGAGGAGACAAGATGGGAGCCACAGTCACATGTACCCCATTTTCCTAGTCACCAAAGTGGGACACTCACCTCAAATAGAAATATTTCTAAATCCTCC
Organism: Adiantum capillus-veneris; assembly: GCF_014529385.1. Taxonomy (NCBI): domain Eukaryota; kingdom Viridiplantae; phylum Streptophyta; class Polypodiopsida; order Polypodiales; family Pteridaceae; genus Adiantum; species Adiantum capillus-veneris. The sequence continues at coordinate 47,817,278 of NC_140957.1, read as the reverse complement.
CCTGCTTCCCTATATAAGGAGGCCATGAGAGCTCACTTAAAAGAAAACACACACACACACACACACACACACACACACACACACACACACACACACACACACACACACACACACCTATCCATACACACTTTTGTGCTACATGCTCTGGTAGAAGCAAGTAAGCTACATCAAATGCTCTCTAGTGAGTTGTGTGGGAAGGAGCGTGAAGATTATATTTTGATGCTAAGTAATTTTACCACATTGTTCATTGATGAATATGATAAAATCACTGGCATCACAGTAGTTCAACATCACATGAAGCTCAAGGAGGGAAGTAAACCTGTAGTGCAGAAGCTCAGGCGGCTAGGAGTAATTCAACAAGATGCCCTGCTCAAAGATGTGAGGAAGTTGCTAGAAGCCGGGTTTATCTATCCTGTTGAAGACTCAGAGTGGGTTTCTCCAGTGGTAGTCACACCAAAGAAGAATGGTAAGGGGAGGGTTTGTGTTGATTACAAGCCTCTTAATGCAGCCACAAAGAGGGACCATTTTCCTCTTCCTTTTCAAGAAGAAATACTCAATGAGGTAGCAGGACATGAGTGCTATGTGATGGCTACTCAGGCTACTTCCAAATTAGCATCGCTGAAGAAGATCAAAAGAAGACAACCTTCATCACACCATGGGGATGTTTTGCTTACAGAGTTATGCCTTTTGGTCTCACTAATGCTCCAGCCACTTTTCAGCGATATGTGACATTTGTTTTTCAGCCATTCTTTGGAAAATCAATCCGTGTTTTTATTGATGACTTTTGTATCTATAGCTCTCGCTCTCTTCATTTGGAGAAAGTTTATGAAGGTCTAGCTAGGCTAAAAGCTTTGGGGGGCCAACTCAATGTGGAGAAATTCCACATGGGTGAAAGCAAAGTTACTCTTCTTGGCCATGTGATCTCGGCCAATGGCATTGAAGCTGACCCAAGCAAGGTTCAAGCCTTGGTGGCTTTGACCTCTCCCACCACAACAAAGCAGTTGGTCTCTTTTCTTCAAAAGGTGAGGTATTTGAGTAGGTTCATTCACTTGCTCTCCCAAGTGGTTCTTCCTTTACAACAAGTTACCCATCAAGAGATCTTCACTTGGAGTGAAGAAAATGAACAAAAATTCAATGAGGTAAAACAAATTCTAGCTTCACTTCCCACCATAGCACCTCCAAAGTGGGACGAGCCATTTTATGTAAACCCTAGTGTGGGCAATGACACACTTGGGGCTGTATTGATGCAAAAGGATCCTCAAACTTCTTTCATGCTTCCTATCTACTTCTCTAGTCGAATGATGACTCCATGAGAAAAGGGATACACGGCAGTGGAGCACATGGTGCTTGCATTAATGTTTGCTACCACCAAATTTCACTCTTATTTATTGTCTAGACCATTCATAATCTTAACAATGGAAGAAGTATTTCCTTATGTAATGCAGCACATGGATGTTTCTTCTAGGATTTCCAAATGGCTCACAAGGCTGCAAGAGTTTGACTACACAATGCAAGTGGAGAACTCCACAAGGGCCAGTCTAGGAGGTATTCTCACTCATCGCCACTATGAAAAGAAGCTAAAGATAAAGCCAAATGATCAAGATATTACACCTGTGCTGGATGTCTCTAAGGTAGAGGAGGCTCACTCTCTTTTCTTTGATGGAGCCTACAAGAGGAAAGTGGACAAAGCTGCAGCAGGCATTGTCATCTTCAACGAGCAAGGGGATAAGGTTTTCTCCATTGGGAATCTCTTGGATTCTCACTCTAACAATGAGGCAGAATATGCAGCCTTAACTCTTGGGTTAGAGTGGTGTGTGACACAGGGCATTCAATGGTTAAATGTATTTGGTGATGCCATGCTTTTAATAAAACAAATACAAGGAACTTGGGCTTGTAAAAATCATAGCTTGCTAGGCCATTTGCGCAAAGTCAAGGAACTTTTAGGGAAATTTCAAGTTGTACAATTACATCATGTCCCTCGAGCAGAAAATCAAGAAGCAGATGCTCTAGCTAGAGAGAAGCTGCAAGATGTTACAGTGGTGGGTGCTATCAAATTGAAGCTGCCTCTCTTCCAAGGTAGCGATGCTATGCCTGACATCATGAGTTTCTTGGACACAGGAGAGTGTCCTAAGGATCTTAGTAAGGGCCAAAAGCAGTGGCTTGTGCGCAAGGCAAAAAAATACCGCCTTATCAATGACGACCTCTACTGCAAGGGTAAGGATCAAATTCTTAGGCGTGTACCTCTCTCTAGAGAGATCACTGAAATCATTTCAAGTTGCCATGATGGTGTTTGCGGAGGACACTTTGCACTTGACATCACTAGTAGAAAGATTGTACAAGCCGGGTTTGTATGGCCTAGTCTACATAGGGATGTGCATCATTGGTGTAAAACATGCAAGGAATGTCAAAAGGCAGAGGATAGGAGGCTCACATATGAGCCATAGACTCCTATAATCTCATATGGACCATTTGAGAAATGGGGAATTGATGCTATTGGGCCTTTGCCAAGGAGCCAATCAGGTAAATTTTATATCATCATGGGTGTGGACTACATGACCAGGTGGGCTGAAGCGGTTGCCACCACCCGGATTACAGCTAAGGAAGTGGCTAAGTTCGTATTTGAAAATATTTGTTGCCGTTTTGGCACTCCCCTTGAAATAATTTTTGACAGAGGACCAGGTTTTAGAGGAGACCTTGTAGGAGAGCTAATGGAGAAGTTAGGTATCTCACGACGACACTCAACTCCCTACTACCCACAATGCAATGGTTTGGTGGAAAAGGTAAATGGTATGATCTGCAAGATCATCACTAAACATGTAAAAAATCACAAAAGTGATTGGGACAAGCATCTTATGGCTGCACTTTGGGCTTATCGCACTTCATTTCGCACATCCCTTGGGTTCACACCATATCACTTGGTGTTTGGTAAGGAAGCCATTTTACCCATTGAAGTACAATTGTCTAGTCTCAGGGTGCTAGCTAGGCAGGTGGAATGTCCTAATGCTCATCTCCACAACCACATTGTTGATCTAGAGATGCTTCAACTAGACAGAGAAGATGCTATCAACTATTATGCAGCACAGTCAGAGCAACGTCGACTTACCTTCAACAAGGGACTTAGGGAAAAAGGTCTCAAGAAAGGTGTGTTGGTCCTACAGTATGATAACATATTTGACACTAGGAAGGATAAAAAGTTTTCACCCAGATGGGAGGGGCCATTTGTCATTAGAAAGCGCTACGCCAATGGCAGTTACCGATTGATGGATGCAGATGGTAGGCTCCACAAAACATGTGTCAATGGATGGAGGTTGACGCAATACTTTTTGAGATTTGATCAAACACCTATGATGGAAATCCCTGAGGAGGGAGACTCCTCCACCTCAATCGAAGAAGAATCAAGTACAACGCTAGAGGCATGAATACCTCTAGCCTTCGGGGGAGGGCTAATGAGGCAAGCTTTTCCATGCATGGGAACCCCCCCATATATCTTTGCCCTTTTACCAAAATATTTCCTATTATATAAGTTACTTTTGATTTTTCTTCCCTTTTTCACAAAAGTTTTAGCCTTTATTAAATAAATAAGACTTATGCTAATCAATCACGATGTAGCTTAAATAAGTAAGCTTTCTTTGTTGATATCTCTTTTGACCTTAAATATTAAATATATATATTCTAAATTACATTATATATTTTAGTATTTTCTAATATATTTTTCATGTATGTATATTATTCCACCCTACCAAATATTTTATTCACTAGTTTTCATTTTCAAACCTCAACCCCACTTTCAAATTTCAATAATACCTCCATCTAAATGATTACCAATCTTTTCAAAACTCTAGGTCATGTTTTCATACACATGAAGGAGCTTACACTTGAAGACAAGAGAGAAGTCCACTCAAAGGGGACCACCAAAAGACTTTTGCAGCCACAAATAATACATTATTTGGCTGAATTTTTTAAGTAGATAAGAACCCCGAATCTGAAGGAGTGTTCAACATGAAAGATGTAGCTCGTGATCTCAACTTTTAGCTCAATTGTTTTCAAAATTTTTGAAGGTATGAACACGGAGATATGATTTTTGTAGTGGACCCCAGTTTTCTCGTGTAATGGTGACACAGGCCATCCCCAATTTTCTTCCCTCTAGAATGGCTATGGTTCTACAAGTCTTCAAGCATGATTACAAGAGACAAGGCTCTTTTAATGAGTTCTTGGCAAGTCTAGAGTGATTCTATCACCATTTTTGGAGGATCCATCCTCATCAACAACTATCCACCTTTGACAATCTCTCTTGTAAATTTCTTACCTCTCTCTTCTCTCCCTAATAAGCTTATGTCTAGCCAAAGTTAGACTATTGTAAATATCTCCTATCCTCTACATCCTACCCACATTCTCTCATCTTCTCTCTCTATTGACTCTGGTATTTTAAATAATGAGGAGACAAGATGGGAGCCACAGTCACATGCACCCCATTTTCCTAGTCACCAAAGTGGGACACTCACCTCAAATAGAAATATTGCTAAATCCTCCCCTCCTTCCCTATATAAGGAGGCCATGAGAGCTCACTTAAAAGAAAACACACACATACACACACACACACATCTATCTATACACACTTTTGTGCTACATGCTTGTAGCATGAACCCTAATCACATAATCACAACACCATCATCATCACCATCACCATGCAAAAAAGATGAGCACCACACCTCCACACCACTTGTAATTAAGGGTTGAAGGCACAATTTCAAGAAGAAGAAGGGTGGACACACTCATGATATTCCTCGCCATCAACTCCCATCTCTCCATTATGCCTCCTACGATCTTGTCACCTTCTCATTTTCCTGTCATACGCTACCTATTGTATTCATCTTTTGCAAGCAATCAACACACTCTATCTTGGTGCCATACTTTGTGTCCCTTTGGATACATCTCATTGTGAGTATGGTATATGCTTGTTCCTTGTCTTTTTTTCTGCTTATGTAAAAGTGTGCGGATTCGCCACCATACACACACACTCTCTCTCTCCCTCTCATATTCCTATCATCTTGCTACTTCCATCTTGAGGTGTGGGGATTCGCCACCTCCTGTATGATAAGTGAGCATACTCGCAAGTTTCTCCTACCTCATTATCTTCCTTACTAACATGCACGAGTAGCAAGCCCATTCACCACTCCTCTCACCTTATTCTCCGACCACCCCATTCCACATTTGGGCGTGGATCTTGAAATTGTTTTCCATGGCATGCTTCATTGTGTATATGTATGCGTCCTAGCCGCATATCTTGCTAGGAGGTGCCCCTATTGTGTATCCCCCATGATGCGGCCATTGTGCATAGTCTTGGTGTAGAGGCCACCGGGTCTATTTTTCACTTTCGCCTCTCAACAGTTTTTGAAGAAGAAGCAAGGAGGGAGGTGCTGCTGAAATTCTCATCTTGAGGATTCATTGGATCAAAAAAGAAAGAGAATTCTCAGCTTCTAATCACAGTAATTATGGTTTAATTCCGGTTCTTTTAATTCTCATCATTATTCTCCCAAATTCTTCGTCTACTATGCCTACTTTTAGCTATAATTCCCAATAGCTGCTCTCTAAGTTTACATAGCTATACTCCATTACATAATCATCATTGAATTAGATAATTTATGCAGTCATTCATCATTCTTAATGGATGATTAATACTTGATTAGGAAAGATTTCTCTCTCTAGGCAGCATAGCTAATAAATTGTCAGCCAGTAATACTGTAGAATTGACGAAATTCATTCTTTTACCATTCAATAGTATTGTAATTAAATTAGACTCAATCTTCTCTCACATTAAGATGTGATTAAGGCTAAAATTAAACCGTCATTAGGCCAGCAAGAAGAGAATTTTCTATCACACATGCTTGTGGTCATTTTGCATCTTCAAATTGCACTAGGAAAGTGATGGAGCTTGCTTACTTCATCTCTCTTGTAAATCAATTAGTAAAATTTTGAATTTCTTAATCATCTAAGCCAAGTGATTAACTTGAGAGCCAGTTCCCATAGGGCAATTAAAGAATTACCCATAAAATTGCTAGGTTTCGAAGGAAAAATCTAATGTCTTGCATAAGGAGGATTCTTTAATGACTCTGATCTGCCAATTGGTTTGTTATGATGCTCTCGGACTTTAGCTCTTTTCTTCAAGTTTATCATTTAAGGTAGTGAGTAAAATGGCCCCGGTTAAGAAAACTCGCTTCGGTGGTGCCCACGACCGCGAGGCGGGAACGAGCAATGTGAATGGAAAGGGAAAAGCTCCCATGGACGAACAAGCACCGGCCATCTCACGAGCCATTGAAGAAGAAATGGAAGAGGTAGGTCACAATTTTATTCAGTTGTTTAATTAACATTGCACACGTTTAACTAGGAAAGAACATATCCCCAAACATGTTGGAGAAATCCGACGAAAATCTCGGCATTTGAATTCATTGTACATTTAAGTTTAAGGTAGGAAAGAAATGATTGATGGATATACTGTTTGCAATAGGAAAGAATGTCTGATAGGGAAAATTTAGCTCGACATGTTCATTCTATTTCCAATGTTGAATTAGTCCTGATCCCCCTACTGATCACAGGGGGCACAGTTCCTCGTTAAGGGCTCTTGAATCCACGACTTGCTTTCTATGCGGTGGATACCCACAACTTGCTTTCTATGCGGTGGGAACCCACGTCTTGCTTTCTATGCGGTGGGAGTGTCCATGTCGTGCTTTCTATGCGGTGGACATACCTAGTTGTATGGACAGCTAGGCGACAACGGGAGGAGTAAACTCTCACTGGAGGGGGGATGTTGTACCTCCAGAACATTGGAATTTTAATGAATAAGTTTGAGTAGAATTTTTACTAGAATACTGTCTTGATGCCGTTTTGCAATAATGGTTGAAGGGCTGTCTTAATGAACATTGTGATTCGGAATCTAATCAAGGAATGTTTATGTTGAATAATTATTGTGGTAGTAATTAGGACACACAAGGAAGTGTGAGTGTGGGGGTGGAAAGTGGGGGCTTGGCTCATGTTGCCAATGCCTTTGAGAAGGGTGGTCCCCATTGGTCGGGAACTCTCAGTCCCCATAGTGTTTAAATCGATACTAGTCATACTCATTGCCCCTAGAGCGGCGAAGTCTCAAGTGTACGTGCCTCTGAAACATGGGGAAAAAGGCACTCGAGGTTCTCTCCTTTTGGGAGGTGGGTCTTAGGATCGCTAGATAGTTTAAGTACGCTTCCCCTGAGAGGTGGAGCTAGATCTCATTGCTAGTAGGCTCGAGCTCGACTCACTTTGTGATGAGAGATCATCCCCCACTAGTTGAACCCTAAACCACTTTGTTTGCTTCCGCTATAGATATAGTGGCCACCAGGTTCATCATCAGATCCGTCGTTTGATATGGCGGGGTGGGGACCTCACACCTGGTATCAGAGCCTAGGTGAGGCTGAGAAATAAAGTCGTATTGTTTGAATATTTAAAAAAAGAACTGAAATTATATAGGTAGTTGATCCGAATTCCTTGCATTAGTGTTGCAGGAAGACCCCGTGCTAGAATATCGAAAGTTCCAAGTGTTTTAGCTTATTTATGAGCAAGCTCCACGATCCCTAGTTTACCAGTTCAGGCGAGATGTCATGGAGATACTGATGAAGGCTTATACGCCACACTCTACTTGCATCGATAGAGGATGGGGACTTGATTGGAAACTTGCAGGTGGGATTTACTACATCAACGCTCGGAAGCTAGGATGCCTAGCTACCGATTTGAAGAAGATACGTTGGGGAGAAGAGTTGAGGGTGGTGGAGTTATTCTACTTGTTGCCTACCTGGTTGGACCTGGCTGTTTCAGGCGACTCCAATCAAACCATCAATGATTGGCTCTTGGAAAAGGTCACCGAGGTGATCCCAGCGAGCAGAGTCACAACTTTTGGAGTACCAAAAGAGGAATCCCGGCTTGATATCTTAGTTTATTATCCACTGAAGGATGAGTACAGGAACTACTTCACGAACAAAGTAGTGCATCATGAGAACACAATCTCCTAGGCGTATCTTATACGCAATCCAAAAAGCCATGTAATAAGTTGAACATCAATTATCCTAAACCTTGAGGGGTTTCGATTGTAATAAATTTTCATCAATAAAGTGCTTTTTGTCTCTGAATCTCTGTCTCTTGATAAAGTGGAATCTTGAATTTTATTTAAAGTCTCGTGTCTATTTTGAAATCCAAGTAATGGTATCAAGAATCTCGTATAACCCATGTAGGCACCGCTTGTTGCTCTATACTCGGCAGCGCAAGAGAAGAAGCTCCTCCTTAAGCAAGCCCAACCTCCGATCTTTAAGGGCGAGGGGGCAAATGTGGAGAGAGATGCGGAAGTGTGGATGGAAGCCATGGATGATTACTTTGAAGCTGCAGGAACCCAACCCGTAAATCAGACCATGCTTGCGATGTTCCGCTTGACTGGCGATGCCAAGATATGGTGGAAATAACATTGCAGGGACCTGGATATTAAGGGATCTTCCCAATCTTGGGAAGACATCAAAGCTGCAATAATGGGACGTTATTTTCCACCTGCCTATAGAACCTTGAAGATGAATGAATTCTTTTCACTTCGGCAGCTGACTTCATCTGTCGAAGAATATTATGCAAAATTTTTCACTCTCAGGAGATATGCTCCTAAGATGACCTTGGAACAACAGGTGGCGAGATTCTGCCAAGGGCTAATCGACCCTTTGAATACTCGGTTGGAAGCTCTCAGGCCAACGACACTACAGGATGTCTTCTTGAGGGCCAAACCTCTAGCTCTTGAAGTACAAAAGGTTAATCAGAACAAGAGGAATCATTGGGCAAAAAGGGCAAGGGCGATTTCTTGGAATAACAGACCAGACAATCAGGTATATGACCAGCGTCCTATTGTGGCTACCACCACAACCATGGAGTTCCCATATGTTCGATGCTATGGTTGCGGCGAATATAGACATTACAGATCCAAGCCATACCCTTGAATACCCATGGGCGTGGCCAAGCTAATGAAAGAGGAGGACGTGGAAGGATGAACAGAGCGAGGTTGTGGAGCTACCGCTAGAGTGAATGCCGCAGTGGTACAACCAACTCTGGGTGATGAAGCAGTGGAGAGAGCAACCCTACATGCTGCAATTGACAACCCCAATGGTTGCGAGCAATACGCAGTCATTCATATGCCACGATCGCTCAGAGGTGAACAAGTTGACTTCCTTATAGATTTTGGTAGTACTCTTTCATTTCTTTCACCCAGATGCATGAGGAAGCTTAAGCTAGATAAGTATCCAACAAGCAAGCTAGTTGTAGAGTTAGCAAACGGCAAGGAAGTAGTATCTCAACACTCTGCAGGAAAAATCGACTTTGATCTAGGGGGACACCCAACTTCTGCCCAATTTCAAACCCTACCCTTAGGATTCTTTGATGGGATACTAGGGATGGACTGGTTAAAGAAAAACAAGGCCCATATCCATTGTGCACAAGGGAACTTTACCTTTACAGATAACTTGGGTAATGAAGCCTTAATCCAGGGAGAAAATGGGAGACCTAGGGCTACTCTAGTTAAGGCCAACAGACTCTTAAAGGGACTAAGAAAAGAACAACGAATTTATGCGGTAAAGTTCAACAAGGTGGACCAATCAGATACCTCACTTTGACCAAACTGGTTGAGGGAGTATGATTATGTATTCCCAGAAGACCTTACGAATCTTCCACCACATAGAGAGGTAGATCATGAGATTGAGACTATCCCTGGATGTGAACCTATCTCAAAAAGACCTTATAAAATGTCACTTCCAGAGGCCATCGAACTCAAGGAACAACTTAGGCAACTCATTGAGAAAGGATTCATTCGGCCCAATACTTCTCCTTGGGGTGCTCCGGTTCTTTTTCAGAAGAAGAAGGATGGAACCTTAAGGTTATGCATAGATTACCATGGACTGAACCAGGTAACTGTCAAGAACAAGTATCCAATTCCAAGGATCGATGAACTCTTAGACAAGCTCCACGGCGCCAAAATGTTTACAAAGATAGATCTAAGGTCAGGATATTACCAAATCAGGATCAAGGAATCAGATATTCCAAAGACAGCTTTCAATACTAGGTATGGGCACTACGAATTCACAGTAATGTCTTCTGGTCTAACAAATGCTCCTGCAAGCTTCAATCGACTTATGCACGATATTTTCAGACCTTACCTGGATGATTTTGTCTTGGTTTTCTTTGATGACATTCTGATCTATTCCAAGAATGAGGCAGATCATGAAGAACATGTTCGCAAAGTACTTGATCCTCTTCGGGAACACCAACTTTATGCTAAACAGAGCAAGTGCACCTTTTGCTCACCAAAGGTCAATTATCTTGGATTTGTCATATCGACTGAAGGGATTTCAGTGGACCCAGACAAAGTCAAGGACATCGTTGATTGGCCTCAACCATCCACTGTCAGCGAAGTAAGAGGATTTCTTGGAATAACGGGATGGTACAGGATTTTTGTCAAGGATTATGCACGTATTGCTGCACCCTTGAAGGAACTCCTAAAAAAAGGAATGAGGATCCAATGGAAGACTGAGCACGAGTCTAGCTTTGCTAAGCTAAAAGAATTCTTGGTCTCAGCTCCTATTTTAAAGCTTCCAGACTTCAGTAAAGAATTTGAAGTAGCGACCGATGCTAGCAAATTTGCTTTAGGCGGAGTTCTTACTCAAGAAGGAAGACCGGTGGCGTATACTTCGCGAAAGCTGAGGGATCATGAGAAGAATTATCCTACTCATGATTTGGAACTTTTAGCAGTTATTCATGCGCTGAAGTTATGGAGACATTATCTTCTTGGACGCAAGTTTCAGCTAGTGACAGACTACAAGAGCTTAAAATGGATATTTACTCAACCTATTCTCAATATGCGACAACGGCGATGGATAGAGCTATTACAGGAATATGACCTTGAAATAAAGTATAGACCAGGGAAGGAAAAAAGCATTTGCAGATGGTCTTAGCCGAAAATCCTTTCTCGGAGCTATCTCTATTCCAAATAACCCTATCTGGAATAGAATCAAAGAAGCATCCTTGGTAGATCCAGAGTACCAACGTATAGTATCATTAGTTCAACAGAATAAGATTCCTAAATCCAAATATTACTCTCTTATGGGAGGATGTCTTTACTACAGACATAGACTCTGTGTACCTAGAAACCCAGCTCTAAAGAAGGCTATTTTGTATGAAGCACACGATAGCCCTACATCTGGACATCCGGGCTATGCTAAGACTCTTCATGCTGTCAGGAGGAGTTATTTTTGGTCTGGAATGAAAGGAGACATACTTCGCTATGTGAGGCAATGTCTTTCTTGTCAGTGGATAAAGGCCGAAAGAATCAAGTTACCATGGCAACTTCAACCTCTTGACATACCCCAGATGAAATGGGAATGCATCATTATGGATTTTGTTACAGGATTACCTTCTACATGAGGTTATGATTCTGTTTTTGTGGTTGTTGATATGCTCACAAAAGTGGCTCATCTAATACTCGTAAAGACAACCTTTACTGCTTCAGATATTATCGTGTATTCATCAAGGAGATTTTTAGGCTACATGGTCTACCCAAGCGTATCGTCAGTGATAGAGACACCAAGTTTACATCAAAATTTTGGACTTCTCTTTTCCAATCTATTGGGTCATAATTAGACTTCAGTATAGCATACCATCCGCAAATAGATGGGCAAACTGAAAGAGTTAATCAAGTCATCAAAGGAAATTCTTAGAGCCTATTGTTCGTAAGAACCAAAGAAGTGGTTACAATATCTGTCTTTGGTGGAGTATGCTTATAATTCTTCCGAACACATAAGCATTGGAATGTCACCTTTCAAAGCTCTTTATGGACATGACTGTTTAGCACCACTAAACTTCTCAGATCCAACCATCAGGGTAGAAGCCTCTAGAAAGATGTTAGATGATATGGAAGCTCAGACTAAGCTATTCGCCAAGACATTCAGGCCGCTCGGGATAGACAGAAGCACTATGCAGATAAGAACCGTTCGGAAAGAACTTTCAAAGAAGGGGATAAGGTTTTTCTGCGAGTCCAACCAAAGAAAAGCAACTTATCACTAGGCAGATATAAGAAGCTAAGCCCAAGGTATTGTGGACCATTTGAGATTGTTAAAGTTGTAAGCGACCAAGCCTACAAGCTAAAGTTACCTGGAAACTTGAAGGTTCATGATGTGTTCCACGTCAGCTTACTCAAACCCTATATTCCTAACCCTGATCAATTCTTGGACTCAGATCAGATAGTCATGCCAGCACAAAGAGTTCTCGAGCTCCAACCTGACTGTGTACTTGAAACAAGGGAAAGGAAGTTATGCAACAGAACTATCACTGAGCATCTCGTAAAGTGGAAGGATTACCCTGAAGAAGATGCAACTTGGGAGGACGAACAAATGCTCATAAAGGATTACCCAAACACATTCTTGAGATGAGGACATCTCAAATTTTTCACGTTGGGGAGGTTGTAAGGTCTCTGACCCCGATCAAAAAGAGCACCATTGTACCATGAAATGAACACAATGGAAAAAGTTACTATTTTTAGTAGTTTTTTGAATTCTGTCAGTGCCATGATGTTTAGAATGTTTTAAATCTTCGAAATGTGAATTAAAATAATTTTTGTAAAAAATTTCCAAAAATAGTAAGTTTTTGGTCACCTGACCCGTCCAGTTTCGACCGTCTCGAAAAACTACACTCGCACCCCGAATTTCAAAAAATGCATTTTCGGACCCCGAGGGGCTGCTAAATATGGCAGGTACTCATGCCAGTGCGCCTTAGTTAGAGCTCGGTATAGCAATTTACGGCATTAAAATCAGACTCGTATGACTCGTTTTAGCCTAAAATCAATTTTTCCAAAAATTGAGCGGGGAGGCATCGGAGCCTGAGGCTGTGTGAGAACAGGCTCCAGGCCACTCCGGGTCAGCTTTAGCAGCTAGGGGGCGCATTTTGTTCTTGTGGGAGTCTTGGGAGAGTTTCCAAGCTTGCAACTAGATGTGAGAGCCAGTTAACCAAGCCAACTGGACACTTGGTGGGTAGGAGACTGGACTTGCCATGCTTAACTGGAGTAGCTCCCAGATGCAAATAGCAAAGAGGGTCGATTTTGAGCTTGAGGAGGCCTATTTAAAGGTGTGCTCACACACACACACACACACACACACACACACACACACACACACACACATGCTCACACACACACACACACCCAGTACACACACACACACACCTTGGGGAGGTGCTGCCGGTACACACACAGTTTTTGAAGAAGAAGCAAGGAGGGAGGTGCTGCTGAAATTCTCATCTTGAGGATTCATTGGATCAAAAAATCAAGAGGATTCTCAGCTTCTAATCACAGTAATTATGGTTTAATTCCGGTTCTTTTAATTCTCATCATTATTCTCCCAAATTCTTCGTCTACTATGCCTACTTTTAGCTATAATTCCCAATAGCTGCTCTCTAAGTTTACATAGCTATACTCCATTACATAATCATCATTCAATTAGCTAATTTATGCAGCCACTCATCATTCTTAATGGATGATTAATACTTGATTAGGAAAGATTTCTCTCTCTAGGCAGCATAGCTAATAAATTGTCAGCCAGTAATAATGTAGAATTGACGAAATTCATTCTTTTACCATTCAATAGTATTGTAATTAAATTAAACTCAATCTTCTCTTACATTAAGATGTGATTAAGGCTAAAATTAAACCTTCATTAGGCTAGCAAGAAGAGAATTTTCTATCACACATGCTTGTGGTCATTTTGCATCTTCAAATTGTACTAGGAAAGTGATTGAGCTTGCTTACTTCATCTCTCTAGTAAATCAATTAGTAAAATTATGAATTTCTTAATCATCTAAGCCAAGTGATTAACTTTAGAGCCAGTTCCCATAGGGCAAGTAAAGAATTACCCATAAAATTGCTAGGTCTCGAAGGAAAAATCTAATCTCTTGCATAAGGAGGATTCTTTAATGACTCTAATCTGCCAATTGGTTTGTTATGATGCTCTCAAACTTTAGCTCTTTTCTTCAAGTTTATCATTTAAAGTAGTGAGTAAAATGGCCCCGATTAAGAAAACTCGCTTCGGTGGTGCCCACGACCGCGAGGCGGGAACAAGCAATTTGAATGGAAAGGGAAAAGCTCCCATGGACGAACAAGCACCGGCCATCTCACGAGCCATTGACGAAGAAATGGAAGAGGTAGGTCACAATTTTATTCAGTTGTTTAATTAACATTGCACATGTTTAGCTAGGAAAGAACATATCCCCAAACATGTTGGAGAAAACCGACAGAAATCTTGGCATTTGAATTCATTGTACATTTAAGTCTAAGGTAGGAAAGAAATGATTGATGGATATACTGTTTGCAACAGGAAAGAATGTCTGATAGGGAAAATTTAGCTCGACATGTTCATTCTATTTCCAATGTTGAATTATTCCTGATCCCCCTACTGATCACAGGGGGCAGAGTTCCTCGTTGAGGGTTCTTGAATCCACGACTTGCTTTTTATGCGGTGGATACCCACAACTTGCTTTCTATGCGGTGGGAACCCACGTCTTGCTTTCTATGCGGTGGGAGTGTCCATGTCGTGCTTTCTATGCGGTGGACATACTTAGTTGTATGGACAACTAGGCGACAACGGGAGGAGTAAACTCTCGCTGGAGGGGGGATGTTGTACCTCCAGAACATTGGAATTTTAATGAATAAGTTTGAGTAGAATTTTTACTAGAATACTGTCTTGGTGCCGTTTTGCAATACTGGTTGAAGGACTGCCTTAACAAACATTGTGATTCGGAATCTAATCAAGGAATGTTTATGTTGAATAATTATTGTGGTAGTAATTAGGACACACAAGGAAGTGTGAGTGTGGGGGTGGAAACAAGGAGCTTGGCTCAGGTTGCCAATGCCTATGAGAAGGGTGGTCCCGATTGGTCGGGAACTCTCTGTCCCTATAGTGTTTAAATCGATACTAGTAATACTCATTGCCCCTAGAGTGGCGAAGCTCAAGTGTACGTGCCTCTGAAACATGGGGAAAAAGGCACTCGAGGTTCTCTCCTCTTGGAAGGTGGGTCTTAGGATCGCTAGATAGTTTAAGTACGCTTCCCTTGCAAGGTGGAGCTAGATTTCATTGCTAGTAGGCTCGAGCTCGACTCACTTTGTGATGAGAGATCGTCCACTAGTTGAACCGTAAACCACTTTGTTTGCTTCCGCTATAGATCTAGTGGCCACCAGGTTCACCATCAGATCTGTCGTTTGATACGGCGGGGTGGGGACCTCACAATGCCCCGCATAAGGAGGAACATGAGATTCATACATTACTTTCTCTTGTAGTGAGTTAGTAACACATAGCATGTTGCCATAGAGAAGATAACCATCTTGTAAGGTAAATGGTTCTTTCTTCTTCCCTAGTGCAAGGGCTGAAATCACATCTTTAAAATCGAGATCAATAGCATACTGATCTATCATAGAAGACATATCATTGTGAGTTGCTATGGATACCGCATTCACTCTAGGTTTTCTTGAGAATGCATCAGCTACTTGCTTATTCTTGCCAACAATGTGAGCAATATGAAAATGGATTTGCGAAAGGAAATTTTCCCACCTCATTTGTTTGTTGGAGAGCATTGTCTGTGTCTTGAAGTACTTACGGATTTGGTGATCCGTTTGCAGAATGAAAGGAGTACCCAATAAATAGTGCTTCCAGGAGTCTAGAGCATGTAGAACTGCTAAGAGTTCCTTCTCATATATACCTAGAGCTTGCTCAACAGGGTTGCACCTTCGACTTTCATAGGCTATGGTGTGCCCTTCTTGGAGCAAAACAGTTGTGTTAGAAGCTGGACACACCCCACGGCATTAACTACTCGGAGGATTATTATTTTTTGTAATTATTCATTCATTGAAAAAAACCTGATTTTTCACCTTGTAATTATTGGGACTTACAGAAGATTCCAGATTGTATCCCAGTTTTGATAGTTAGATTGAGTAGATGGTTGATTTTGGAACTTTAGGGTTTGAGAAATTGTTAGGTATATATACCACTTTTTGACCTTTATGAAAAAACCTTTTGTCATTTTAAAAACAAGTTTGAAGTTTGTGAGTGAGCATATTGTGTACGATAGAGAGAGTGTGAGCTTCATCTTGACTCTACGTGTGCTCCGGTGGTCGGAATTGAGTGCGAAGAAGTGCAGCGTGTTGCCCCCGACGAGAGCTACGCGCCGATACCTACATTGCGCGCGTATGGTCTGGTTTTGCGAGCTCCTTCTACGAGCTTCATCGGGTGTTTGGGTAAGCATACGTTGTCTGATTTTTCATTGCAGCATATCCACGCGTTCACATTGAGTAGAACTACACATTAGGCACTTTAGATTTTGGAAACAATGACTTGCATATTTTGGCCAGACATCCTACGTGTTTTTGCACCAGGTGTTTTGGAATGGGATTTTGGTTCATAGACCTTAGGGAGAGCGACCTATTGGTATTAGTAGGGTCTCCTTCAAGTTCTATGATGTTTCGAGATTGTTTGATGGGTGTTTGGCTCTAGAAAGCGTTGTAGGAAGTTTTCTCTTATGCACTCTTGAAGGCTGTGACTTAGACAATTGGTAGAGACCTCTGTAGGAATTAGTTAGGAGTCGGTCGAGTGTAGGTTGACACCTTATGCTTGCTTCCACGCGCCTGCGGGTCGAGCTTCGTCCTTAGCTGACATTACATGTTAGGTGAGTTCTCGCTGTGCTGACGTCCGTCGCGGTGTATCCGTCCAACATTGGCGCCGCTGCCGGGGACAAAAACCTTAGGTAGGTGACCGAGACTAATCCTTGAGGATTGGGATTTTTGGCTTGCCAAGAGTCTCGCTTTACATTTAGTTAGGATCAGAGGGTGGAGGACTCTCTAGGTCTTAGAGGGAGTCTAGGAAGCGTGTGTCTGGCCTAGATCCTTCGACTTAGGTAGATGAGGTAGACTTAGAGGAGAGCTTGAGAGTCCGGAGAGGCCAAAAAGCAACCAAAAACACCATTATCACCATTTCACATGTTAGGTAGGAGTAGAGTAAGTAGGAAATCATGATTCAGGATCTAGAGCACTTCATGCATGTACACTTGCTTGGTAAAGTCATTACAAGTTTGTAAAAGACGCAAAAATAAGCAAAAGTGTGTTTGAAAGCCTGATTGAAGTCCAAAAGTTACTGTGAGTGTTTCTGGTAGATCCACAGAGCATCAGGAGCATTCCTGTTAGAATAAAATTCTAATTTTAAGCCAGGAGACATCCTACGCGTAGGATGTCTACATGCTAATCTGGGAGGAATTTTGGGATTTTGAGTTGACCAGTGTGTTCAGAAGGTAGGGTTTACCCAAATTTCAACTGGAAAGTGGAAATTTGACCATATCTTGACAGGATAAGGCCAGATAGACTGAAATTGCCAGACATCCTACCCAAATAGTGCCAAAACATTATTTTGAGACGAAAACCATAAGAAGGCTGCATGAGCATGTCTTGCATGATATATTGAGTGACTGAAAGGGGTTTCACCTCATTTGGGTGAGAAAATTGGGTTCAAAGTGGACTTTAGCACTTTTGATTGAAAAAGGCAAGAACATCTGAAATTTGGGACTTTTGACATCCATACCAAAATCTAAGCATACCATTGGGTTACTGACATCAAGAGTAGGCTGTGGGACAAGTCTGGGGTCAAACACGCCAAATAGACATCCTACGCGTAGGATGTCTTCTGAGTGATTTTGGACTCCAAACTAGATTTTGAGTATACCAAAGTGATCAGCAACTCAAGGGGAGCCTAGGCTTTGAGTTTGAAGCCATTCTGATGAAAAAGACATCCTACGCGTAGGATGTCTAATGCAAGAAAATGAAGCCAGACTTTGACTTTGAGCATAGTAAGGTGTTATATAGCATAAGGCAAGCCTCCTAATCAATTTTGGTCCAATTTGGAGTTGATTAGACAGATCAATATCAGCAACAGGCTGTCGGAACAGATTTCTAACTCATTGACCAACTAATAGGTGTCCAAACCAAAAAGTAAAAGCAGCTGTAAGCTCAACACAACAAAGGGAAACAACAGTGCAAAAATTCAGGCAAAACACAGCAGGAGACATCCTACGCGTAGGATTTCTATTGGGGCACACTGCAAAGAAAATTTGACCTAGCATAGACAGTGAGATTCCATTTGGCTTAAGGGTGTCAGAACTTCTTTCAGAAGTGAATTTGGACCTTGTTTTCCCATCTGACGAAGCAAAGACTGAATTTAGACTTTTTCGCATAAATTGACCAACATCTGAGGGTAGTCTTATTTCAGATTAGCAAACCTACTCCAGAACATCAGCAGTGTATAAATTACAGTAGTGGTTGAGATTAACTCTCCAGTTATACAAATCATTACTAAGATAACCTCTAGCAGATAAATGCTTTGATTTGATTGCCGAAATTAAAACGCTTGTGTACAGGTATATTCAGCAACAAAGCAAGAAGTTGAGCAGAAACTGACCTTTGCCAGGTGAGTCGTTGGATTTGTGATAAATTGCATTGATAAGTTTGATGAATTTAAGATCAGGAAGATACATTGTTAGAGACCAGAAGGCGGCAGGTGATCAAGGTAGCTTAGTGCCCACCAAAGAGAGTGTAACTCAGGCAAGGTTAGACCCGCTAGCACCGATTATTGAGGAAGGTACTGATACTGACACTTCTTCAGACAAATCTTTCTTCATGATGGGTAGTCAACAGCCAGGAGGTTTCACCTATGATGGACCTATGCGAGGAGGAAAAACCTCCCAAAATCCTTTGAATGATTTCAAACTCACGGAGATCTTCTTAAAGGGAACAAACTCGAGAGGAGCCCTAGTCTATTCTGACTATCGAGGCTGCAAGTGCATTTGTATCGAAGAGAGGCCAGCTCAAAGATTGGAGATAATCCGAGTGTATGATGATGGAGATAGATTCCGAGACAAAAAGGGGAACCACTATTTAATAGTTAGTAATCCTGAAGATTACAACAGATATGAGATAACGTGGCGAAAGGGAAAATGGTTTCAGAAGCTCAAGAACCGCCACCAAACATTGATTGGCCTATAGCTATTTTTATGTATGATAAGAAAACAACCAGGGTTCCGACTTATAACAAGAACGTGGGAATCTACAAGCATGAGAGTGAGGGTATAGTCTCTTACTTTCGTAGCAAAGAACCATACGTAAACGAATTAAGCAAAGACAAGGTTCTTTACTTATTCTCTTATGAAACTGCTACGGGGAAGGGTATAGTTTTTGTTGATAGATACGGGCGAGAATACCAACGTATTCTCCCAGAGGAGGTAGAGAGGGCAACAGGTCCAGGAGCATCATCATATGCCCCTGAGGAAGTTCTAAGAGCCACCTACACCCCTAGCAAGTCCACAAATCCTTTTTCAGATGAGTATGATGCAACCTCACATTCCACCCAACTGTAAGCATTCAACAACCAAGACCAACCAACAAACCAGCCATCATTGCAGGCATGGATTTGACAGAGTGCAACAATGGAACCAGACCAAAACGGAGATGGTTATCAAGCCGCACGAGGGCTCGGGGATTTGCAAGAACCACCACTCTATTCAAGGTATCAGACAGAGAGTAAACCAAAGACTCAAGGGTCAACAGAGCCTGGAGGACCACCCATAGAACGAGTTAGGAGAGAAGAACCACCTCCAACGAGAACCGTTAGAAATTATGGCTTAGGAGCACCACTGGGAGAGAAACCAGCCTATTACAGAAGGCCTGAGAAGGTATACCGACTAGGACAGGGTGATCCAATGATGAGGTTTGTAGACCATCAAAGAATTAGACCCTCTCAAGTGCAAAAATGGTTAAACAAGAAATACACAGGAAGCAGAGACCCAAGAGATCATGTAGCAGCCTTTGTGCATGTAATTAGAGCCGAAGAGGTGTTAGATTTTCCTACCCAATTTGCAGGGTTTGGACTAACCCTAGAGGATGATGCTGCCACTTGGTTTGACTCTGTGGAGCGTAGAGACTTTGAGTCGATCGAGGAAGTGTTTGACGAGTTTATTGAGGAATTCTCTCAAGGGGGAATAGCTCATAATACCGTCTCACAGATCCATAAATTCAAACAGAAGGATGGAGAATCTGTCCGAAAGGCAGCCCTAAGACTAAAAAGATATGTTAAGTTTTGTCCTGTTGAAGAACTGCCAACTCAGTCCAGACTTATGCTGATATTAATCCAAGGACTAAGGAATGCAGATCTCCAGAAAGACTTACATATGAAGAGGAGCACGACGTTGAATGAGTTGACCAAGAAGGCTCTTTACCTTGTGGACAATTGTGCGGTCTACAAATAAGGGGAGTTCAAGGACCTTAATGACGGTTCGTCTTCACAGCAAAGTGGAAGCAAGTCTTCTAAGACAGCACTGAAAGGGGAAATAGCTGTAAACCAGGAGCAGCTCGTAGATGAAGTGCTAAAAAAGATCAACTTGTACGCCAAACCCCAGGCTAAACAGCCCAAGTGGTGTGCTATTGAACAAAAATGGAAAAACCATGGGACCGAGGAATGTTATTATAACAAGGTATATGTGAGAGAGATACCTTACGCTCCCCAAGCTCCAGTAGCTTCCCCTCAAGTTCCACCGATGCCTAGATATCAAGTAGGAAACTTACTAGGACCTGTAGGAGTAGAAAGACCACAACCGGTGTTGGGGCAACAACCACCCCTACCAGGATTACAACCAGTTGGTATAAGATACACACCGACAGTAACTGAATCAGAGGATAAGGCTTTGGTGCCTATGCATGCATATTATGAAGATCCCAATGGATATGCGGCAAACCCTGTCTATTATCCACCGGAAGAACCCTCGACACTGGAACCATGGAGCATGATAGGAAATCAAGGACCACCAAAAACTGCTACACAGGCAGCAGGAGAAGGAAGATATAGCCTAGATGAACGAACACTGATGTTCATAGCCAATGGAGGCATGTGCGGATAGAGGCATGCTTACCAACAAAGAGGAGCTCAAGGAGCACCTCAACAACCCAAGGGACCCTGTTACAAGTGTGGTGGAGACCATTGGCTTAGAGACTGTCCTCATGATGAAATCATTAGAGTCAATGCATATTGCCCAGAATGTGGAATTACTTATTTGATTCCCGACTGCCCTAAAAACCCGAGCAAAGGAGAAAAAACCACCTTGAACATGTTAGAAACAGTACCTTCCAGCGGAGGATCGGAAAATGAAACAATCATACCTATTCAGGCGGTCACACGAGCCCAAGCCCAAAGAAGGACGAATGAACCCATAGTTGAAGAACCAAAAACCGATGCCCAAAGTTCAGAAATGAAAAAATAAGAGAAGCACTTGGAAATCTAGAAAGACGCGTAGGAAATCCAGGAAAGAACGAGAGCAAACAGCCCTATCCGCGGAGTTGAAACATACAAAGGAGAGAGTGGAGCGGTTAGAGGATCTAGCTAGCTTAAGCTCACACACCACAGCAACTGTAGCACCCAAGGAGATAGCAGAGCCCAATAGTGCAGGATCAGGAGGATCTGTACTGGGACAGACAAGGTAAATGAGCAGTTGGATGCGCTTCTAAAAGCTTATGAAGCTCGACTTAAGAAGAACCAAACCCAGGAGCAAAGGTGGATGACTTATCCATATGCAGAAATAGAAAAACAGAGGTTGGATATGTGTAAAAAGATGATCGAAACGGCTCAATCATTGATGGAAGACCCGCTGGGTAAACCTGCAAATTGGCATGAGGCACCGGCTCCCAACCAACTTTAGGGAAACATGTGGAAACAAAGGAAAGACTCACTAATGCCTATGAGTCCAGAGGAGAGCCTATCATAGTGCCAAATACCACCGATGGGGCAAGTGACGGGTTCCAGCCTAAAATATTGGCAGAAATGGATAAGGACTGTAACGGTCTAGACGATCTGTGGAAGCAAATCCGAGAGGCCAACGAGGCTAACTGGATGAGTAACCACCTGAATAGCACGAGAAAAGAAAATAATGTGATCTTATCTCCTATTGAAGAATTTGAGGCAAGGTCGAAAATGAACTTTGAGATACATTCATAAGGGAGAGACCAATGATCAATTAGTTCGGGGCATAGCCAACCAGACTCGTTGATAACTTTACCCTCTTACCTAGGAGAGTATGAAGCTAAGTCGGAAGTGAGAGCAATCCCATCTCAAAGACTTTCTTTTAACAAGGTGATGGATTCACAAGGATTGATTGAGTTGTTATCCACTCCGGTGACATGCACAATCACGTTAGCAGAACTCCTAAGGTTAAGGCCAAACATGTGGACCACAGTAGGAAAATGCCTAGAAAAATTTGGAGTGAAAGACCCCACCTTGAAGCTACAAGAAGGGATCAGAGAGTTGGACAGGCCTCAACTAAACACTAGGCCAGTACCATTGAATAAGATTGGATAATATTGCGAGGGAGAAGACGGAAACACCACGCTACCGGTAGAATTCCAAGGAGTAGTTTCCAAAGCTATTCTTGACAATGGAGCGGGAGTTGCTATCGCCACCAAGGAAATCTGGAAAAAATGGGGAAAACCAGCTTTAAGGGCTACCAGAATGAAACTGCAATTGGCAGATGGGTTCATGGAGAAGCCTCTAGGACTCTTAGAAAAAGGGATTGTCACTTCGTGCGGAATCGAGTATGAGCACACATTTGCAATAGTCGATTTCGACAAAAAGAACAATTATGAGATCATCTTGGGACGACCATTCATGAGACAATTGAAGATGGTCCAAGATTGGGGTTATGACCACATATACCTCAGACATGGTGAGACAACAACTAAAATACACTTGAAAGACCATAGTTACAAAGATGTGAACCAAACACTTGTGGAAGTGTTTGATTCGGCTACAGTAGCAGGATCAGAACTACCAGCATGGTTAGGGCAACCAAAAGAGCTATGGATGTGCGGAGCTTCACATTGTGGAAGCTTAAGAAGAGAGGAATGCATATTAGAAAGAGCAATTGAGGACAAGGAGTATATTCCGGAACCTTTCCCTGAAGATGCCTTGGAACCTCTAGAATGGGAACACATACTAGCAACATTGGATGTCTGTACCATTACCGACATTCCAACAACAAAATTTTGTGATAAGGATGGCTATGATGTGTTACCCTATTACATGGTAAGCGTTATACCAGAAAAAGAGACGGTAGAACCTCCAGAACAAGAAGAGTTTCACAACTCCACTGAACATTTGGAAGTAAATGATGATGCAGATAATGAGTGTTCAGACACCTCAAGTGAGCGCGGAAATAAAACCGAGAATATCAAATTTTATGATTTTTCTAATCAACACCCTAGACACCAAGAACGCTATAGGAGGAAACGAGCAGGAAACAAAGCGAGAGAGAACTTGATGCTGCCCAGGATAAAAGGTAAAACTCACTATTTGATGCTTGTAAAAGCAGAGGATTGTGTAAAAGATCAAATATCAGGAAGATTCTCAAAAAATCAAAAAGAAAGAATGCGAGAGGAAATAAAAGAGGTACGAAAAGCTAAAACCGAAACAAACTCACAAAAATCTCAAAAATAAAAAAAAGAAACAATAAAAGACCAAGAGTGGACCAAACTTGAGCGTAAACAGAAATACCAAGAACTGAAACAGTCTTTGAGAGAGATATGGACTACTGAAGAAGATAGTGATGGTAAAGGGGAGTCAAAATAGAGGAACATGAATGTACCATCACACTATCAAAAATTTACTATCCAGGATAGAAAAATCATAATGACACCACCAGTCAGGGAAAGAACTAACCAAGAATCTTACGATGGGCCTGAAAATGCAAAAAAGATAGACCTCGCAGAACCAAGTGAAAAGCCTCAGCCGGTCTATATAGCTAACGATTTAGAGCCTAGGGAGGAAGAACAACTAACACAACTTCTCAAGACGTATAAAGATGTGTTCGCTTGGTCTTATAAAGACCTCAAAGGAGTCGATCCATTGATATGCCAACATACAATTCCTTTGAAATCGGATGCAAAACCTAGCAAACAACGTCCTTATACATATAATGACACATTTGCTAAACGAATCAAAGAAGAGATTGATAAACTAATGGAAGCTGAATTCATCTATGAGATTGAACATACAGATTGGGTGTCACCCATTGTGGTAGTTCCCAAAAAGAATGAAAAATTGCGAGTGTGTGTAAACCTCAAGAAGGTGAATGCAGCAACCATAAGGAATAATTATCTCTTGCCAATCACAGAACATGTACTTGAGAGAGTCGCCGGGAAACGGGCTTATTCCTTTTTGGATGGGTTATCAGGATACAACCAACTGGCAATAGCAAGGGAGGATCAACACAAAATAGCGTTTGCCACAGAATGGGGGATTTATGCGTATCGAGTTATGCCATTTGGCTTAACTAATGCACCAGCCACTTTCCAAAGGTTAATGACTCACTCATTCAAGGAATACCTAAGAATATTATTCGAAATTTACATGGATGACCTGTGTGTACACTCTCTCCTACGAGAGGAACATATTGACCATTTGCAAAAGGTCTTTGAAAAGTGTAGGACATATCGAATCTGTCTTAACCCGGAAAAGTGTGTATTCATGGTTAAGCAAGGCCGAATCTTAGGACACATTGTCTCAAGAAATGGCATAACCACAGACCTAGACAAAGTCAAAGTCATTGTAGACCTACCCAAGCCTACTAATGCGAAACAGGTGCAATCCTTCATGGGACACTGCGGATATTATCGAAGATTCATATACATGTATGCGGTTATCGTACAACCTCTGTATCGTTTGCTAGTCAATTTTGAGTGGACCGAGGAGTGTGAAACTTCATTCCAAAAGCTGAAGTAAAACCTTATATCAGCACTTGTACTAAAGGCACCAGATTGGAAAAAGATATTCCATGTGCACATTGATGCTTCAGCATATGCCATTGGAAGTATTCTAGCTCAACCTAGAGACGGAACAATGGATTTTCTGGTGTGCTATGCGAGCCGACAGTTAAACAGTGCAGAAAAGAACTACACAACCACCGAGCGGGAAGGGTTAGGAATGATTTATGTTGTAAAGAAATTTCGGCATTATTTGCTTGCAAACAAATTTGTGTTCTTCATAGATCATCAAGCTCTTTTGTACCTAGTAAATAAACCATGCAATACAGGGAGAATCGTACACTGGTTTATTATATTGCTAGAATTTGACTTCACAGTGGTGGTCAAAAAGGGTAAAGCCCATCTACGAGCGGATCATCTTTCGAGGATACACAACGGGGAAGCTCTTGAAGGAGTAGATGATGACATACTAGATGCTTATCTTTTCAACATTGAAATGGTACCCAAATGGTCTCAGGAAATTGTTAGCATTCTTTCCTTTGGAAGTAGGTTTGATAATACGGAATGTAGATCCAAACAACAAACAATTCGACAAACAAAAAACTTCTAGTTGATAGCAGGACGGCTGTATCATCTTGGATCGGACCTAATCCTACGATTATGTATAAATCCGAAAGAATTCAAGTGCTACCATGAAGAGGCACATGTCCAGGGTTGTGCATTTCATTGTTCAACAGTGAAGACACACTAGAGACTGAAACAATTAGGGGTTTATTGGCCAACTATGTATGCGAACACACATTCTTATGTTACCAATTGTACTATATGTAGTGCCAAACGACCAGTGGATCACGCAACTTTGTTTCAGGTAAACATAGAACCTGCATGGAGTCAATATATCATTGAATTCTTAACCACCAGGACGTTCCCTGAGAACATCACAAGAGCACGAAAAAAATCTATAGAGCTGGAAGCTCGTGACTTTCAGTTAATTGGGAAACAACTCTATAAGCGAGGCAAGGACAATCAACTTAGAATATGTGCAAGTGAAAGCGAATACCTGCAGATTCTAGAACACGCACATAGCGGAATAAGTGGACGCCGTTTTTTGGGTGATAAGACGCAAAAATTGTCTTAACCACAGGATTTTGGTGGCCTACATTGCACATGGATGTTGAAGAGTTTGTAAAGCGTTGTGACGCATGTCAACGCACCAAGGTGCCAATAAAAAGAGATGAGATGCCATTACAGCCAATGATGGGAGCAAGAGCATTTGCAAAATGGGGCATTGATTTTGTGGGACCTATATCACCCCCTGCATATCGCACCCATACCCAATATATCATTGTGGCCACAGACTATCTCACAAAATGGGTCGAAGCCAACGCTACACAAAAAGCTGATGCACGCACCACGGCACAATTTTTGTATCAAAATGTTTTTGTATGTTACGGGTTACCAATAGAAATTGTCAGTGACCGTGGAACACATTTTCTCAATGAAGTGATTGAATATCTGCTAGAGGAATTCATGGTCATACATAGGAAATCCGCACCATACCATCCACAGGCCAATGGGCAGGCTGAGGCCACTAATAAAACACTATGCACGGTTCTCACTAAAATAGTGTCAGAATCAAGAACAGAATGGGATCAACAGCTACACTCAACACTATGGGCATACAGGGTAGCTTACAAAACATCAATAAGAACAACACCATACAACATGGTATTTGGCCTAAATGCTATACTACCCATAGAGTTTTTAATCCCAACTCTACGAGTAGCAAAAAGCTTGGAATGGACAGGGCATGAGCTCTCTTCAAGGATTGATGATCTTGAAAAGCTAGATGAACTCCGCTTACGAGCTGTCGCTTCAATCTATGCTAAAAAGAGAAGACAAAAGGAATTTTTTGACAAACATGTGCGTACCAAAGAGTTTAAAACAGGCGATTACGTACTTGTTTATATCTTGAAGCAACATGCCAAGAAACTTAAAAAGCGAGGGATGGGACCATTTGTGATTAGTGATCTATCACAAAGTGGAGCTGTCAAGCTTGCTACATTAGCAGGTAAAGAAATGCCAAATTGGATTAGTGGATGTCAACTGAGGAGGTATCATCTACCACACACATAGGAGATGCTCCAACAAATTCATCAAGGAAAACAAAGAATGAAGGAAAAACAAAGAGTATGGGAGGGAGCTCAAGCCGAAGCACAAGAACGCATTGCAAAAAGACGGCTTCTGCGACAACAACAACAAAGTGGACCATCATTGCGAATCAATGCCATTCGACTGACGAAGTTGGAGGAGGAAACAGTGGAGCCAATAATTGCGGTCAAAGTGGGCAGCAATTAAGTTGAATCAACAGCCTTGCTTGATTCGGGTGCTCAAGCAAATTTGATCTCTTATGGATTATATCAATAGCTCAATGTCATAGGTCAACTTCATCCTACTCCTCAAGTGCTGGAAAGTAGCACATTACACCCATTGAAAACATTGGGATGGACTATATTGCATGTACAGATACATCAATATATTTACCCACACAAATTCTATGTGGTGAAAGATGAAAGCACACAACACCCAATTATGTTGGGGCAACCTTGGCAAAAAGCGTACAATGTGCAGATAGATTGGAAAGAAAAGGTAGTCAAAATTCAGCACGAACATGAACAACATGTGATAGCTTTTGCTCAGCAATACCAGCATGCTCAACTGCAAGCCATGCAATCACTGGAAACAAAGCCAAAAGCACAAATGCCATCAAAGAACAACATGATACCTGAGACCAAAAATCTGGTAGAAGCCAATCATACTACTTACAGACACATGGAGTCACCTGCCACAATGCAAAAATCTAGGCTACCAAAACAAGGAAAACAAGTATGGATGCGGAAAGATAGAAATGACATGGCAAACAAACAACAATGCAACAAAAGGATTTCAACATAGCAGAAGGTTCAACCACAAACCAAGGTCATAAAACAGATATGGATCCCAAAGAAAATGCTTAGTCATAATCCAAATGTCAATCACATTTGGATACCAAAGCAAAAGCAAAAGGAACTCCCTTCAGTACAAGCAACAACGGAAAGCAGACAGCTGCATTTCAAAAAGGAAAACCGACATATGTGGATGCCAATAAAAGACAAACCAGTGGCAAACAAGAAAGTGCCAAACCATCTACAAAAACCGGCAGCAACAAAAAACCAATGGAAAGCAAAGGAAATACGGCCCATAGCCATTACGGCCCAACCAATTCTATCCTTAGAAACAACTATGACTCCATCAATAGTGTCGGCAAAACAATTGCCTTTTGCAAAAAAGACAATTAAACAGAGAGCAGTAGATTTACAGCTGTTACTTACAAAGAAAGTAGGAAACCTCGACGGCGAATGCTAATAAGCATCTAGCTTATTCCCTTCTCTTGCACAGCATTAATTTTTCCATGCATTGACCAAGTATGCATAAAGTAGGGCCACATTAATCGGCCAGGCATTAGCACATTTTTTTCAACCTATGCAAGGCGCATACTCTGAGGCGAAACCTTGTCGTCCGGGAGGACTCCGGCTAGGAGGGGGGGAGGCATTCTAGAGGCACTGTCAAATGCGGAACCAATGACAGAAACAACAAAAAAGGGCATGATTTTTGACTATTTTAAGGGTTGTTGTTTGATTGCAAACTTTTTTGGGGTAACCCAAGTACATATGCCCTTATACAGCATAAAGCTACAAGTATATGGGGCCAAACCCCAAATCAAGCCCCTAGGTGTGTGTATATAAGTAGAAATAGCCATTTTTCAGGTAAAATATTTGTAAAACGGAGAAATCCGGCCATAAAAATTGCATGTGAGTGTATATAATGTGTTGCGGTGATGTTTGTGATTTATTATGATTTTTGGGGATTTTCTGGGTTTGATTTGCTATTTTCTTTTAATTTTGCTAATTTTCGGCAGAAAAACTTCAAAAATACAAAAAACAGGTGAAAAACAGTCGTAATGAAAAACAAAAAATTATGGCGATGATCAATGACTATAGGACAACCTATGGTACATTGGGGATGCAATTATGAGACTGGAGCGAAAAGTGTGTTTTGACGAGGTTTTGATCGAAATGCCAAATTTCTGGTAAACAAAGCAAATGAAGTCCAAATCAAGACATTTTTGAGCCTAAAACGCATCTCGCAAGAAGATAGGAGCACATGTCAAATTTCATGAAAAGTGGTTCGGGGACCTCCATTATAAGAAATTTTCACCCCATTTTTAGCTCATTCTCACTATTGACTTTGTGGAGAGAGCTTCTGCCACCTAGAGCGGATCGACCTTCCAGCAGTTTCTACGCCGCGCACAACCATGCGATGAGCTCCAGACATGAGAGGTAGGCTCACCACCTTGAGCTTTTTGCGCATGTTTGTCATTATGTCGCGAAAACTAGCGTAGGGGCACACACAAAGTGAGCGGTAGAGACCTACAAGTAGACACGGCGGCCTAACGGCTAACCCGAAAGTAACAAGACTTCATCGGCACCTTACCCTAGTCTAGGAGACCAATCCTGGATAGCCAAAGGCAGTAGGAAACCATCGGGAAAAACCCTAATTCCCAGAAACCCGCAAGAGGCCACCAAATGGGAAATCGGCAAAACGGCGACCAAATGCTACCAAAATTCATGGGTAGCACATCTCGACATGCTCGATAAGTCTATATGACCCGCATGACCAAAAAGTGACCCGAAGCGGCACTAAACTTCAGAAACGGCATCAGACACACAAAGCGTCAAATTGCACTTGCGGCCAAACCGCAAGCCCGTTTGCCACCAAACTTCACGAGCGGCTTTCCTAGACCATCAACAACCAAGTCCTATGATGGTAGACCACCACAAATCATCAAAGGTATGTAAACACAATCACGGGTGCTTTTAGAGTGACAAATTGCCAAATGGAGCTCCGGTGAAGCCAAAGTCAACAAAAACCATACGGCAAGGATCCCCAAGGGATCGGGAAGCTATGGAGACCAACATCAAGAAATTTCATCGCCAAAAAGCACTCCAAAAGTCAGAAAACAGATCAGAGGCTCTGAAGTCTACACAGGGAGTTATTTCTCTATCCATTTGACTTTTTTGTTGAAAGTAGGCTCAAAAGGTACTTAGGGGGGCCAAGGGCAAGCACTGGGAGCACCATCAATGAAAAATCACCAGAAGACATCCTACGCGTAGGATGTCTCAAGGGCACTTTTTGGCACAAACTCCAACATTTTTCATCATGCACATGTTTTGAATGACATTTACAAGCTATACACCAAGTTTCATCACATTTGGACCAAATTTGACCTCATATGCATGGAAAAACGCAAAGTTAGGGCATAGAGGCAATAATGGGCCATAGACCTACCAAATCTTGTCCAAATCCCATGAAACTTGCACAGCACATTCACCAACACATCAACAAACAATATGTGTGGTCAGAGAGAAAAAATGATGAAATAGACATCCTACGTGTAGGATGTCTATTTGACCTTTTTGACATGCAAAGGATGATTTGTCATTCCAGATCCAATCACCTCATCATCAGGAGCCCATATATCAAGTTTAAAGCCATTTTAATCACTTTTGACCCCCAACACCCTCAAGATACACTTTTTGAGCCCAAAAACACCTCACAGAGCCTTACAAGCATCAAATCTTGTCCAAATTCAAATCCAAAAACATAGCCATGTTCCATAGGCCAAGGACAACCCACAGACCAAGTTTCATGTCATTTTGATGAAAAAGACATCCTACGTGTAGGATATCTCCAGCATAAATTTAGCCTTCTGTGCAAAGAATGACATCATGGGAGCCAATACCATGGTGCAATGAGCCCATATACCAATTTTCAACCCATTTGGACATCAATTGCTACCTATGATGGACATTCTACCCAAATTGTGACCTAAAGCCTGAATCAGCCCAAAAATCCACTTTTTGATAGCCAAATTCAAATCCAAGCATATATCCATGTTCCATGATCCCTACACTACATGCATGTCAAATATGAACCAATTCTTATGAAAAAGACATCCTACGCGTAGGATGTCTAGATGGAAATTTTTGACCAGATTCGCACTGTGAGCACGTGCACAGCTTCAAAAGTTCCTTTTAAGCTTTATTTTTAAATTTCAAGTCATTTGGATAAGTAAAACTCAGTTTCGCAGCTAATATGGAAAAAACGCTAACTTCGGACTACTGAGTGCAACAGGATCTATGGCAGCCTCGAAGTCACCGGCAAAGAGGAAAAGAATGACCATCAAGGATTATCTGGATGAAGTGGAACCCTTTGTCATTCCAGAAGGAACACTAAAGCCCACCAGCACCTGGATACAAGAGGATATGTTAGAGTCCAATGACCTAAAGATCTACCAGGGAGTGTTCAAAGACACTGAAGGCAATGTTATAGAGCTACAAATGCTGCCGGGAGAACTCAATGAGTTTGTACGAAGCAAGATGGCCGGCTACTTGGAGAAAATTGATCTCCACAACTACTTCGAAGCAATACCGGTGGGGGTGGACATCAAAAGAGTATGGGAGTTTGTAACAAGCATCAAAGAGGATGGAGTGGCCAAGGTAACAGATTTACAAGGCAGACCAAAGACAGAGATAATAATCACTTAGCGGGTTGTAGCCAATGCACTAGACCTCTCCAACGAGGGGGACAACGTAACAAAAAGAAGGGATGAGGTCAAGGTGTACAAAGAGAAAAAGGCAAATTACACCTTTGAAGACATTGCCAACCCAAAGGTGGCAATCATGAGCTACTTATACAACCAGTACTTCCACATGTGCACGAAGAGGCCACAGAAGTACAGGATGCCGCCAGGTGCAATTGCCACAACGTTCACTTGGGCAATGACAAAAGGCACCCCAAAGATAATCAACTATGCGGCATATATACATGACAGCTTAGTAAAGATGGGTAACAAAAATCCAACCTATATAGTGCCAGGAGAACTGATCACCAAGGTGGTTTATGGGGCACTACACGCTAAAGGAAGGTGGCTTGACCCCCCATCTCAGAATGATTGGCTGAGAGTAAAAGAAGACAAGGAAGATGAGCGGCAAAGGGCACCAAGGGTGGCTACGAGATTGAAAAGACGGCTAGAGCCAGTTGAAGAGGAGCAACCCGAGCAGAAGAAAAGAAAGAAGGAGTTTGCTCAAGTGCCGGCCAAAGGAACAAGGTCTCAGAAAGCAGCAAGACTAGAGAGGCTGATGGAGAGTTTTCGAGCGGAGAGAGCCCTCAAGGGTGATTTAAGCGAACTCTGGAATCCATCTCTAGAGTCTATGTCCGGATCGTCCAAAAGAGTGCAAAGGGACCGATTTGAAGATTATATCAAGAATTTTGAGATTCTTGATGCTGCAGCAGAAAACATCCCTCATGTCCCTTTCACAGAGGAGGAAGTACAGCAAGTAAGGCAAAAAATGCTAGATAAACAAGAGAGCCAAGAAAGAGAAAGAAAGAAAAAAGCAGACAGGGACTTAAAGGGAAAACCTGCATCTTTACCAGATAGCCCTAAACCCAGCCCACAGCCATCACCATCGCCCTCACCACCTCCTAGCAGCCCTCCACAGGAAGATAAGGAGGCTGAGGATAGACAAGAAGAAAGGCAAGCAGAAGATCAAGAGCAAAGACAAGAACCTGAGCCAAAATAAGAGACCAAGCCTGAAACTGAGCAAAAAGGATTAGATGAGGCTTACTATGCATTTTTGGACCTGCTAGCTGTAGGCTAGGCGAAGGAAGAAGCCGCCACAGTCGCATTCGACTTGGTGAGGACAGGGCGTAAAGAACAGATGCAAGGCATCAGGCTAGTGGAGCTAAAAGAAATTGCTACAGACACGGTAGACCTCCACCCTCCCTCCAATGACTGGGACGTGGTGATGACAAAGCTAGCCGGATTGAGGGCACAATTCATGGCTTTAGAGAAAGAAATGACAACTCTCAAAGCCACTGAATAAAAGATCAAAATGGAAGTACATTCTCTGCAGGCACAAAGCCAGGGGCAAAAGGAGCGAGAAGCCGACCTACAGGCCAGCTTGGCAAGGGCTCTACAAAACTTCCAAGCAATGGAAGAAGCAAATCAGGAAGCAGCAAAAAGAATACAAGTAGCTGAAGAAGAGTGTCAGCAGCTTAGCAAGTCATTGCGAGATGCCGAGAAAGAAAGAGATAATATGACACTACAGCTGGTAGAAGAAATGAAAGAAGTAGAGGCCATGAGGAATGCTAAGGAAAGAGCAGAGATAGAACAAGAATCAAGCCTGGATGAAGTCCTTGAGCTCAAGGACCAACTAAAAGTCAAAGATCAAACCATCCAGAGGCTGCGAGCATCACCTGCTAGAGTCGGAGCTACGAGCTCGACTCAAATCATGTCTGAGAGCCAACTCTATGAAGAGAAAATGCGGAAACTTCAGAAAGAGCTGACTCTCGAGAAAAAGTAGAGATTGATGATGGCTGAAGGTTCTATAGCCATGCAAACTAGAATGGAAGAGGGCCAAAAAGCCCTGCAAGAAGAAGTGGAAAGCATGAAGATAAAGCTCGAGGAGGCAGAAAGAATAAATGCCGAACTTAATGACCTCCTCATGAATATGGGTGGACAAGCTGAAGCGGAAAAGCAAACACTCCTCAGGCAAATTGAGGAGTTGAAAGGCCAGCAAGGAGGAGAGGCAGAAAGCTCAGGGCCAGCCGCCGCCAATGAGGGCATCGACCTCAAAAATGTGGCAAATCCTGTGGACACACGTATGCAAGAGGAAATCATAGGAGGATCCTCTCAAGAGCCACATGATCTAACACAAGAAGAGGAGGAAAAATTACGTAAGGCAATAGAGGAAGAGCTCAGAGAAACCACAAAGGAAGCCTTGGAGTGGGAGCAAAGGGTCTTCAAATCTATGACCATTCAGAAGATCGACGCCAGCAATCTCAGGCGCGAGTGGCTTCAACCCTCTCTCCCATATCCATTGCTGAAATATGAGGCAGCTACAATAAACAAGCGGATCAGAGAAGAGCCACAGAGAAGAGCCAGCTGTACCTCTCTACAATGCAGACACCTCAAAGCCAGAAGCAGTTAAGCTTATTGTGGATTCTCAGCCAAAGTGGAGGAAGGCTTGGCTTACAAAGTACCCACAATACCTAATCCACTTGGTAGAGGCACCTAAAAATATCAGAGACAACCTCAGCTTCTGTCCTCTACCAAGGGTTAGGACGTGGAGGGCACAGGAAATTTTGCAAAGAAGCCAACCCACTTGGCTGAACTACCCAAAGCTGTTGGGCGTGAAGGCAGGTGAGAGAATAAGTGTCCAATACACGGTGAAAACCCTAACGGGCGCCATAAAATTGTTCACTGGCTCGCCTCACCTTACATGCATTATGATGAGGAAAATGTGCAGAACCATCTTAGCAGTGTTCGATACCTTCAAGCTAGGCAAGGTGACTGACAGCATCTTCTTCTTCTAGGATACATACAGATGCACCTATGATCTGTCAGGTCAGCCTTCCAAGGAGGTGATACATGTGCTGTATCAAAGGATTATGTTTCTACCATCCTATCACCTCCAGGCTTTTGAAGAAGCATTCTATACAGGGTTCTTCACCATGAATACATACATTTTTGGCCCAACAATGCTGAACCTACATGCCAGGTACGAATCACTGCTAAAGATGCAAGAAACGATAAGATGAAGCAGCAGATCAAGGCCATGTCGGGGACGACGTGAGCAAGGAGGGGGGGAGTGTTAGAAGATGGACACACCCCACGGCAGTAACTACTCGGAGGATTATTATTATTTTTAATTATTCATTCATTGAGGAAAACCTGACTTTTCACCTTATAATTATTGGGACTTACAGAAGTTTCCAGATTGTATCCCAGTTTTGATAGTTAGATTGAGTAGATGGTTGATTTTGGAACTTTAGGGTTTGAGAAATTGTAAGGTATATATACCACTTTTTGACCTTAATGAAGAAACCTTTTGTCATTTTAAAAACAAGTTTGAAGTCTGTGAGTGAGCGTACTGTGTACGAGAGAGAGAGTGTGAGCTTCATCTTCACGCTACGTGTGCTCCGGTGGTCGGAATCGAGTGCAAAGAAGTGCAGCATGTTGCCCCCGATGAGAGCTACGCATCGATACCTACATTGCGCGCGTACGGTCCGGTTTTGTGAGCTCCTTATACGAGCTTCATCGGGTGTTTGGGTGAGCATACGTTGTCCGATTTTTCATTGCAGCATATCCATGCGTTCACATTGAGTAGAACTACACATTAGGCACATTAGATTTTGGAAACAATGACCTGCAAATTTTGGCGAGACATCCTACGTGTTTGTGCACCTGGTGTTTTGGGACGGAATTTTGGTTCATAGACCTTAGGGAGAGCGACCTATTGGTATTAGTAGGGTCTCATTCAAGTTCTATGATGTTTCGAGATTGTTTGATGGGTGTTTGGCTCTAGAACGCGTTGTAGGAAGTTTCCTCTTATGCACTCTTGAAGGCTGTGACTTAGACAATTGGTAGAGACCTCTGTAGGAATTAGTTAGAAGTCGGTCGAGTGTAGGTTGGCACCTTATGCTTGCTTCCATGCGCCTGCGGGTCGAGCTTTTTCTTAGCTGACATTACATGTTAGGTGAGTTCTCGCTGTGCTGACGTCCGTCGCGGCGTATCCGTCCAACAAGCTACAAGGCAATCACCACAGGCGTCACATTGGACCTCAAATGGCTTTGAGAGATCCTGTAGTGTAAGCACATGTTGAGAGATACGCTTCTCTTTAAGATTTTTGAAAGAATTTTTCTCCTTGGTGGGCCATATATACCAAAACATTTTCTTTGTTAGGTCATGTAATGGTCCCCCGATTTGTGAGAACTTTTCTATGAAGCGTCTATAGTATGCACACATACCTATAAAGCTTCTTAGTTCATGCATATTCCTTGGATTAGGCCATCCTTTTATTACCTCTAACTTTGATGGATCCATTTGGATGCCGTCTTGAGAGATAATGTGACCTAAATACTGAATCTCTTGTAAGAAAAATTCGCTTTTCTTTCTATTTATATAAAGCTTATTCTCTCGTAAAACTTGAATATCACCTGGAGGTGTTGCTTGTGTTCATCTAATGAATTAGAGTAGATGACTATATCATCAACCAGTAAAGCTTTGGTGAGACTTGAATAGATTCTCCATCAGGCAATTGAATGTGGCTGATGCATTGGTCAAGCCAAAAGGCATGACAATGTACTCGTAAAGACCAAACGTAGTGCAAAATGCGGTCTTTACAATGTCTTGATCAACTATCCTTATTTGATGATAGCCACTTTTTAGGTCAATCCTATTAAAGTAGGTCAACATCTTTAGCTTATAAAATAGGTCTTCTGCCCGTGGAATGGGAAACCTATTCTTGATAGTGATCCTATTTAATGCTCTATAGTCGACACACATATGATATGTGACATCTTTCTTTTGCACTAATAAACCTGGCAAACAAAATGGAGATGAGCTAGTCCTAACCATGCCTTTCTCAACCAACTCATGCACCCTCTTTGAATTATGGTGAGGAGGAGTATGCTATGGTATTCTTTGTTTAGGGGGTGGTGGAGAGCGTTTTTCCCCTGTCTTCATGGAGCCCGCCAAGGTGGTAGGAGACTTTCTTCTTTCTCATTCTCTCAGTGGGGGCTCTACCGTTGAAACTTGGTCTATCCTTTGAGAGGGAGATGACCCATCGAGTAGCAAGTTTCAAAGGAGAGAGATGCCCCATCGAGTAGCACGTTTTTGAGCCCTTCGTACGGATCCTCCTCTTCTTCCCTTATTGGAGAGAGTCCTCTTTTGGAAGTCTCACGAGGAGCTTTCCTAGATACTCTCTCTTCTTGGTGGGGAGTTTGGAGAATACCATGGGTGCACAATTGTTGTAGCACTTCACCTTGGAGGGATGGATTGCCCAAGGATTGTTGAAGCCTAGAAATAAGATAGTTTACAAGCATAGGGGCATCATTA
The DNA here is from genome assembly GCF_014529385.1 of Adiantum capillus-veneris. NCBI lineage: Eukaryota > Viridiplantae > Streptophyta > Polypodiopsida > Polypodiales > Pteridaceae > Adiantum > Adiantum capillus-veneris. Next base: position 47,780,409 of record NC_140957.1, on the reverse strand, counting down.
GTTGCTCTATCATTAGCAAAATCAAAGCTATCAACATTCATTTCAATCTCATTAGGAAGAGGAAACTCCAAACATCATAAAAATATCCACCTCCTTTTTGTGGAAAAAAGCAGATCCTTTGACCAGTCTTACACATCTCTTACACACCCACCATTCTTGCACACATGGCATGTACCTATTTGTCAAAACGTTAATTACCTCCATAAGATCATGTCAAATAAAGAGGCCCTCCTAGACTCCATTCTCTTCTTAATGTCTTTACCCTTGTCAGCCATACTAGAAAATTTTAGATGTAAATGTTTACTTGTACTTTGGCACTTCAAGCCCTAGTTTCTACTCCTCTTTACCTTCAAGATAAGCACTCAAGAATCTATACCCATGGCTCGAATATTATTAATTGAGAGAAATAGAAGAGAGGGTTTCACAGAGCCAAGATAGCACTGGTTCCTGTCAAGCTTCTAATAGCTCAATATGGTTAAGCCATAGGCAAGCCCTATAGGACTCCATTATTAAGACCATAGGTCTCAACCGTATCCCCGTTAATTGCATAAAGCAGGCGTGCTTCAAGGATGAAAACTTCCTATTCTACTTACTCTGTTGCAATTAATAACACCGACCATTTGTAATAAGCTTGAGGACCTCCTTCTTGAGCAAAAAAAGAGAAACCAATAGCTCTAATACCAATGTAACATTTAATACACTAGTAACTTGTGTGTAGCAAAAATGATAACATAGTGAGCATTCATTAAGAACAAGTTCCTAATGAGCATAGATAGAGTACTTGGTTGGAAGAAAGCAACATAGCAATTACACCTAGCTATTTTGGCATAGACAATAATTGAAAAGGGAGATAAATAGAACAATTGACAATAGTAGAGGATCAGATTTACATGGAGCCGGTCCCCCCACCAAAAAGGCTTTGTATTATAGCTTCTCCCATCAAGGGAGACTTTTGTACAATACAATCTTTGTGTTCCTTGACAAAACTCTTTGGTTTAATGAAGATGGACGCTTCATGCACCAAATTATGCTTGAAAAACACACCTAGTAGGCCTAGCCTCAGTCTCAGGACCTCACACGCCTTCAAAGATGGTGAGAGCTAGCAAGGAATGAGAAAAAAGAAAGAGGAAGAATATGTATCTTAGAAGAAAGAAGTATTATCCTCACATAATCATTCTTATAGCATAGCTTAGCTTAATAATTAGCATGGTAGAGGAGATGAGTATGCCCTTGAAGCTTGTCTCTTGGTTGAATTTGCATTCCATAGCCAAGAGTTGTTGATGTAGGCTGTTAGCAGAAAGCTAACTCAGATACCATTTTCAGAGCTTTCATTGTAAAAACATTTATTATTTTGATGAATCGGGAATATTGTAACTCCTATTTTCCCCAAAAAGATTTGTAATTGATGAGACGGAGCTACAAGCTTCCAGAATGTATCAACCTGTCTTTAGTTAGAGCTCCTAGATTATTAGTTTTGACCACCAAAAACCTTGGCTAAGGTATAAAAGCCAATTTTTGTAAGTTTTTCATAAGTTTTGGATAATAGAAACACAGCGTGAGCTAACGGCACTCACTTATCTCCTTTTGGAGCTTCCTACTCCCTCCCCGGTTGTCACGTTGCAAATGCTTTGTCACATTGCAACTGCTTTGTTGCGTTGCAACCGCAAGTAAGAGCTCTACGCATTGACATAAGCATTTCATGGTTATTTTTTAGCTTTTGGCGTCGCCAAGACCCGCGGCCTAATCTCATCATAAGTAGGAATTTAAGCTTGAAAATTAAAAACTAAATATGATTGGGGCATCATTGCTAAGCATTTAGATGCATTCTGGGTTGAAAACGACTACGTCAAAAACTCAATGCTGTTAATAGTCATGATTTTTGCACTTGACCTAAAGTGAGATGGAGACCATAAGCATGTGTGATTAGGTCTTATAAACATGCCCTAGAAGTTTTGTAATGTTTGGATTTCCTTTGATGTTGTAACAGATGTGATTTGTTTGCCGATGAGCGATTAGCTTTTGGTGATTTCAGTCATTTGAGTATAGCCTGAGTTAGATGTGAGTTGTCTGTTGTTTTCCAAAAGATTGACAACCTCTTGTAGCCTCTATGCACTAGGCGATTCATCTTCGTCCCATGGATTGACAATTATATTCGTGGTTCTCGCTATGTCTGCAATTAGATAGGAGTGAGGTTAGACACCCATGCCACATTTGGCACTACTCCCGGGGATCAAAGAGACCTCAACTAGAAAAAAACACGAGCGTCTTGTGAAGTTATCCTTTAACTTCCTTTAGGTTCTCCTAGAGTAAAAACTTTTTTTTATAAAATGGCATAGCTTAAGATTGTTGTCTTTTGCTGTGTAGAGGTAGCTTGGAAGTAAGTGTACTTGCTAAGTGCCTTTAGGATTGTAGGATTGTAGAATTAGATTAGGATTTTGAGATGATTGATGGACGAGACAAGTTTTAAGATCAAGGCTCAAAAAGCCATAAAAAACAATAAAACGAGTGTTTGTGGATACTTTCCACAACCCATTGCAGTAGAACCTAGGAGTAGAGTAAGTAGAATTCAAGGTGGATTTCAGAACATTGCTCTCTCCAAAGGAATCAATCGTTGTGAGTTGTTATGTGAATTTGCAAAATTTCATGTCTATGGCTAGAAATAGCATCGGAAGACTGTCAACCACTCAATCCAATAGGAGAGTATTGTTTAAAAGTTGTATGAACCAAGCTCAAGGACACATTGAGGTAAAAATTTCAAGAGTTTGCAAAAACTTAAATTTTTTACTTTTTCTTGACATTTTAGGCCATTTTGACTTGACTTAGAGGCTTAAAATAGCTCATGAAGAGACTGTCTAAGGAAAAAGTTCAAAAAAGTGTTCATTTTAGGCTTAAAGTAAATAATCATGATTATTTACGTTTAGCTAAAAGGTGACCAAGGTTGATACCAGAGACTCTATGCATGTGTACAAACATCTTTTGTAAAGGCCCATAGAATTTGGATCACCAAATTGACCAAAAACTGGAAAGAAACTAAATTCTGTACTGACTTTCAAACTCAAGAACTTGAGTGTAAATCGAGAAAATTTTGTTCAAACTCAGTGAAACTTGATTTGTAGGCTTATACTGATGTGATAAACATGTGTACATGCTCAATTGGCCTAAAGGATGCAAAAATTTGCCAGTAGTTAATAATTGTCTGTCCCATTTTTCAACTTTTTTGACCAAGTCAGCATACCACTAGTTTTAGCATGTTGTATTATGCCCACAAACCAAATTTGATAAGATTTGGATCATTGGATTGGAAATTGTGGCCAAATCTGCAAAGTTAGTCTGCGGACACAAAACTGTTGACCATTTGAACAAAAATTATCCAAACTTGATGAAACTTGGCTGGGGACCTTAAGTTAAGTTGCTTAACAGATCTATGTCATGATTGGGACAAAAACTTGCAAAAAAATGGCAAGAGTAAATAATCGTGATTATTTACATTTGCTACAAAAATTGATATTCTTGCACATTTGAGTATACCACAAGGTCAAGCATATCAAGTAGACCATACAAATCAATTTTGGTGAAATTTGGATCACAAAAGTGAGACTTAAGCCATATTCTTGAAAACTGAGTCTGTGGACAGAAAGCAGTTGTTAACTAGGACAAATTTTGTTCAAACTTAGTGAAACTTGTCCAAAGACCTTAACAAGTTGCATACTTGGCAAATCAAGCCAGAAAGTGCAAAAACTTAGAAAAGTAAATAATCGTGTACTGTTACACAGAGACACCATTTGTGACTTTTGAACTTGTACAATGCTAGACTAACATAATACAAGGCCACCAGGCAATCTTGGGTTCAATCGGATCCAATTTGATAAATGTTCACTCAGTTTCCAGGTTGCACATTAGTTCTTTGGCTTTCTGCTAAAGTGGAATGTGAAAGTCTTTATTGCTGACTCACTTAACTCAATTGGAAGTAATACACATAGACCGGTCACAATAGTTAGCAAGAATTGTACGATCTTTGTGAAAGAATAGCTAACTTGATTAAAACTGATACAGGAATCAGGTTGCAGACAAGGAATTGAAAGCTTGACAGAAGTTGCAATCAAGTCAAGTGGAAGAAATTGACAACAAGTCAATCCGATGTTAGGACTCTATCCAGGGCTTCATGAGTCTATATGAACCTTAGATTTGGTTGTATACTAGCAAATCAAGGCATATTTGGAGAGACCACTAGTAGAGTATCCCGAAAGAGAGTGTGAATCAAGGTGAGCACTTGCACACTATCTTGGAAGAAGTTTCATACATTTTTTTAGATTCAACATCTGAAATGTCTTCCTATTTGACTCATTCAAAAACCAGAACGACAGTGCGCTACAAGCATATATTCTTTTTTTATAAGACTAATAGCCATGGAGAATATGTATACCTGGATCCTAATGAAGAGTATGCTATTTGCATTGATGACCATGGCATAGAGTTCAAAGAGGAAGTCAGGGAAAACAAACAAGGAAAAATGTATATGGATAGAAATGGAACTCAGTATTTACAAGTTGAAAACCCTGACGTGATAGACAAATGGAGGTTAGAAGTAAATACCATAATTCAAGATATGGCAGCAAAAGAAGGACCACCAACTTTAGAATTTGAGGAATACAATCAAGTTGATTTGAAGACTTTGAAATGGCTTAGTACGGATAATCCTAGGATTGGAGTCTATTGTTGGGAGGATAGAAACGTCAAAGATCTTCTTTGGATTTCTAATGCCAAATTAGGACAGCTAACGCCCATGAAGATCATTTATATCTTCAGAATCAAAGATAAGGGTTCAACAAATCTACGAACCTACTTGTTTAGGGATTGTTATAACAATAAATTTGTTATGATGACTCCTGAGGAGGTGGAACAAACCAAATACCAATGGGTACTCCATAAGGGATTGAATATTGGACCAAGGACTAGAGACTATTCCAAGAGATGACCTCCGCGAGAGATTTTTGAGAGTAACTTTAAAAACACAGAAACCACCTCATCACAAAGAAAACCGGGTGACACTAAATCCAGTCCAGGGCTACATGAGTCATTATTTCCAACAAATCGGTTTGAAGGACTCGGAATAGGATGAACTGCCAGGAGACCGGGAGTTGAGCCAAATAGACATGTCAAACCAGCTGATTTTCAGAAATGGTCAAAAAATACAGTGGATCTAGGGATCCATATGACCACTTAGCAAGCTTTAAACAAGTGCTAAGAGCAAAACACATATTTGATTTCCATACTCAATTCGAGGGATTTGGAATGACATTAGAAGGAAAAACACTGACATGGTTCCAAAACATTCCACCAAGGTTAATCATGGACTTGAACACATTAGCTCAAGGATTTGTAGCTGGTTGTTTCAAAACGGGGATCAAACATAATACGGTAGCTCAAATCTATAGGCTTAAACAGAAACAAGGTGAGTTTGTTAGGAATTATGCAACTCGAATGAAGCATTACATTGCAAGATGCCTAGATCTAGAGATACCTACAGAGGAAAGACTAGTATCATTGTTTCTAGAGGGAGTGCTAAACAAGGAACTTCATGCTATATTGTATAGCAAGAAGCATACGATCCTAAAAGAGTGTGTGTCAAATGCTATTGACTTAGGAGACAATTGTGATATTTTCAACAAAGAAGACATTCTAAGGATAACCAAAGCGAGAAAATAGCATCCGCCAAACCAGCACAAGAATGACTGCTGTAGCACTGCTTTCAGCCGTAAAAGACATTCTCAAAAGGATGAATGACATGATGAATAACATGCAAAAAGCACCTATGAGGGGACCATGGCAAGGGAGACCTCAATAGGGACAACCACTTAGGCGGCAAAAATGGTGTGCAATCGAGGGTAAATGGACCAACCATGAGATCAATGAGTGCTATTACCGACCAAAGTATGATGTGAATGTTCAATACGTGCCTATGAGACCACAGGGACAACCCATGTACAGATATCAGCCTAACATGTCCCCAGCTCAAAGACCACCTATGGGTATGAAAAGACCTCAACCCGTGTTGGGTCAACAACCTCCATATCCGAGACATAATGCAGTGCCTGTTAAGTACATGCATCCAGAGGGAGTCATAGATGAACAAGCACTAGTGCCAGTTACACCCTATGTTGAGCATAGTCCATCTACAATAATGGTAGAAGGAGATTGGTATAATTCACATCCACTACCAATATAAGAACCTGTGACTTATACTACATCACAACTTGCATCAATGTACTATGTAGCTAATCAAGGTGTTAGACCTCCTATGATAAGGCCCATGATTAAGCCAAGAATTGGAAACTGTCATAACTATGGTGCAGATGCATTGGAAAAATGAATGCCCAGATCCTGACAAGAACCTTAAGCCAGTTGAAGCTTATTGCATACAACGTTGCAAAAAGGGAGGACACTTCCCGGAAGATTGTCCAAGAAATCCTTTAAATAAGGGTAAGACAGTAGTGAACGTAGTCCAAGTGATACCTAGTAGCTCATCTGAGAATGAACCGATTGTTCCAATCAAGGTAATCACCAGAGCCCAGGCTAAAGAAAATAAACATAACTCCTCTGATGATTCGGAGAATACTAAAATTTCCTCTCAAAACACCAAAAGAAGCAGAAGAAAAAGGTATGAGATGATAAAATAGAAACAACGGGCTAGAATCGAGGAGAAAGCAAAGAAGCTATTTCAGGAAAAGGTGAAAGAAAATGGAAGCAAAATCAAGGAAACAACAGTAAAATTTGGAGGATCAATTTTGGTAGATAAAATTTTTGAGCCAATTAATGCAGCCTTGGAAGCTTATCAAGAGGGACTTAAAGCAAGCCAAAACATGGAAAACAAATGGAAAAACTATCCTTCTCCAGACATGGAAGCAAGAGATGCTGGAAAAACAAAAACCCAAGCTCGAGAGTATGGCAAAACCTGAGGAGCTTGTGGTAGGAACCAGTAAAGAGAAACCCAAAGTGGTTATAGAACCCCACCTTGAAACAAAAGAGCTAGAACTTATAATGCCGGACAGCGAAGCTGCCTTAGATGGAATTCCATTCATAAAAGAAGACTGGCCAGGACACTTATGGGAAAAAGCTAGAGAGATTAATGATGGGAGCCTTACTCTAAAGTCCGCTCCTATAGAGGAAGTTAGGTTAGACAATCTACCTCCTGATATGGACATGGATGTACAATCCTTGTATGTGGATTGCAGATCTGAAGCTTCAAGAATTTTTAAATCATTGACTTTGAAAACACTACCCTTTTATGTGAGAGGTAACAAAGATGACTCCATAGTGTGTAAAACCACTCAAGTAAAAAGAGCGGAACGGACCCTAGAAGTAGACAACATCCATTCAATCATGTCTACACCCATCCAATTCACTCTTACTTTAGGAGAACTGTTGAAAATCAGACCATATTTATGGAATGATCTACAGAAAACTCTAGAGAAGGTGGGCATAACAGGGTTAATCGCAACGAATTTGGAAATATTGAAACATAAAATGGATAACAAAGAGATTAGATCTGTTCCAATGAGCAAAGTTGGAGAATACTACAAAGGGGAAGAAGGAAACTTGACCCTTCCAGTGAGATTTAATGATATCGAAACCATGGCAATATTGGATAGTGGGGCAGGCATAGCCATAGTCACTAAGGCAGTATGGGAATCCTGCCATTCAACAAACTCGAATGAAATTGCAATTGGCTGATGGACACATCGAAAGACCCTTAGGACTGCTTGAGAAAGTGATAGTTAATTTCTGTGGAATTGAATATCAACACACTTTTGCTATAGTGGACTTTGGAAAGAAACTGAATTACGAAATCATAGTGGGAAGACCTTTCATGCGACAAGTACAACTCATCCAAGATTGGAGAAACAATTATCTGTACTTGAAGAAAGTGGGATCAATAACAAGGGTTAATCTAAAAGATCACACTTATAGAGATGTCATGAAAACGCCCATACAAGAATTTGATTCAGTCTCTTCGGCTGAAACTAAGCTTCCATCTTGGTTGAACAAGGATACACCTATTTGGATGTGCGGAGCTGCAGAAAACGGGAGCTTAAAATGATAAGAATGTATTTAAGAAAGGGATTGCACAGACAAAAACTATGTACTTGAACCCTTTCTAGAGCATTTGTTTAAGCCATTTGAGTGGACTCAAATTTTAGCAACAATGGATGTATGTGTAAATATGTCTATGCCTACTCAATTTTGCAATGAGGATGGCTATGGCATAATTCCCATATAAATGATTTCAACCCTTCACATTGAAGACAAAATTCAAGAATCCAAGCACTTGATGAAAGCTCAACAAGTCTTTTCAGACCTCTACTATGATGCAATAGATGAATTAATAAAACATTCACCTACCTCAGATGATTCGGGGTCAGAAAAAGAACATGTGAGAGCTAAACTACTAATGAAAGGAGAGGAGGAAAAGTTTTTTGACTTTACAAACCAGAAACCAAGAAGACACAAATGGTATAGAAGAAAAAGAGACACGAGAAAATTGAAAGCTAGACCTATGCCGTCAGTTTATAGTAGAACATAGTTTCCGATGCAGATAGATGCACATGACTGCATCAATGACAAAATCACTGGTAGATATCCTTTAAACAAAAATCCAGAAATATCAAAAACATCGAGAAAAACGAGAAAGGAAACTCAAGTAAAATCGAAACCCCAGGACAAGAACTCGACCATGACACGAGTTGAACGAAAAAAGAAATATCAAGAGTTGAAAAAGCTGTAAAGAAGATATATACAACTAAAATGAAAACCACTGAGGAGGAAGTTAAAGATGTGATGAGTGTTCCATCCCATTACAAGAAATATATTCTCCAAGACCGAAAAATCATAGGTAAACAACCTATAAGAGAACTACAAAAACAGGGCGAGTCCTACGAGGGACGTGAAAACGCAAAAAAGATAGATCTGGCCGACACCAAGAGAAGAGCCTAGACCTTCCTACATTGCAAACAACCTGATAGAAGAAGAAGAAGAGCTTTTGTTAAGCTTACTAAAAGAATATCGAGATATCTTTTCTTGGTCTTATAAGGATCTCAAGGGTGTTGATCCAAAATTTGTCAACATACCATACCGATGAGAGATGATGCTAAACCAAGCAGACAAAGGCTATACACATATAATGAGACATTTGTCAGAAAAATCAAAGAAGAGGTTGAAAAGCTAAAGGAAGCCGAATTCATTTATGAAATTGAACACATAGATTGGGTATCTCCAATTGTGGTAGTACCCAAGAAAAATGGAAAATTAAGAGTGCAGCTACCATTAGAGACAACTTTGCTCTTCCAATCATTGAGCATGTTTTAGAACGGGTTGTAGGAAAAGAAGATTACAGCTTTTTAGATGGCTTTTCGAGATACAATTAACTTCTGGTTGATCCCAAAGATCAACATAAAACTGCCTTTGCAATTGAATGGGGTATTCTTGCCTATCTGGTTATGCCTTTTGGGTTAACTAATGCTCCTGCCACCTTTCAAAGATTGATGAGCCATGCTTTTAAAGAATATCTTAGGAATTTCTTGGAAATATATATGGATGATCTATGTGTACATTCATCAATCCTGGCTGATCATTTTGAGATCCTCAAAAAGGTATTCAAAAAATGTAGACTTTATAGGATTTTCTTAAATCCTGAAAAGTGCACATTTCTGGGTAGACAAGGAAAAGTTTTTGGACATATAGTGTTTAAAAATGGCATAGCTACTGATTTGGATAAAATTCATGTTATTGCTGATTTGCCTAAATCGACAATAGGAAAAGGGGTTCAAGCCTTCATGGGACATTGTGGATATTACAGAAGGTTCATTACATGTACATTATAATTGAAAAACCCATGTATAGCTTGATTACACACTTTGAATGGACTGATGAGTGTGAACAATTCTTCATGAAGCTTTAGCAAACTCTCACCTCAGCTCCAATATTGAAAGCACTAGATTGGAATAAGATATTCCACATACATGTAGATGCTTCCAATTTTTCCATCGGGTGTATGCTAGCTCAACCAAGAGACGGAAAATTTGATTTTTCTATTTCTTATGCTAGTAGACATCTGAATGTGGCAGAGAAAAACTACACAACCACCGAAAGAGAAGGATTAGGAATGATCTACGTCATGAAAAAGTATAGACATTAACTATTAGCTAACAAATTTGTGTTCTTTGTGGACCACCAAGCCTTATTGTACCTAGTCAACAAGCCATGCAACACAGGAAGAATAGTTACAGAAAGATGCAGTGTCAACAGATGATGAATGGTTAGATAGAATAGACCTTCGCATCAAAGTACACTTGAAAAATCATAGCACAAATGCATTGGCTGACATAGGAGCTCGAGTAAATGCAGTCAGTTATTCCACGTACAAGAAAGCGACAAGTCAGTCTTTGAGAGCAACAGAAATAACGACTATTAAAGGATGCAACAAGAACCCAACACCAACATTGGGAGTAGTCAACTTAAATGTGATAGTACATGGATGTTCATGCCCTCATCAATTTGTATGCTTACTAGATGAACACATGAATGAAACAATGATTCTTGGAATCTCATGGATGCAAACATACAAGGCAGTACCAGATTGGGATACCAATCAGCTCAAGCTATCACCTAAAGGCGGACGACTCATTGTTTGAATTGCACCAAGCAAAGAGGAATGGAAAGGAGGCTACCAACAGAGCAAACCACAAAGCAATCAATCTTCTCCATCCTATAACCAAGAAAATGCTCCAAGTAACATGCAAGGAGTCAAGAAAATTTGGACCAAAAGCATAGTTTAAGGACAAGCCGATTCAAATCTAGGTGCCCAAAACATCATCTACAGTACCAAAGACGGTTCCAAGGTTCAAAACACAAAGAGGAGCATCTTCAAACACACGGAACCTAGCATGAAATGGATTTGGAAGAAAAAGGAGCACTTATCTTCTCCGCAAACCGTAAAACCAATCAAGCAATGGAGAGTTAAGTCTTAAAAGACTCAACCACAACATTCTGACCAAGACAAACCAAGATACCAATGGCGGGTAAAATCTCGACAACCATCATTATTGATACCAACAACTCAAAAAATTAGCGTGCCAAAGCATCTTGATGGTACAATCAAGAAAAGAGCACACAAGCTACAAGATTTTCTCTTTGGAAGACAACAAAAGAAAACCATAACATCAGACATCCTTGAGTTAATTACTCAAGACCCAACTCTTGCACAACATAATAGTTTTAACTGCATGGATCTTCAAAGCATGGTAGGGCCAATCAAGGCTAAGCATAGACACAATTGTTCAACCCATGCACACAGTCGTTCCGACGTACGCCATCTAGGAGGGGTGGAAGGGAACTAAGTAATTAAGGGCAATGTTTGAAGAGGGAGGAAAACGTTTAATGTGAATGTGTGATTTTTTGCAAAATTACCTAATAATTCCCTTACAAATTATCAACAAGGGATATTTAACTGATAACATCTCCCTGATGAGTGTAAATAGTGTATATACTATGAGAAAATCATTAAAGAAAAACCTTTTTTGGTTTTTTTAAAACATTTTTCTTGATATTGGGACTTAAAAATGGAGAAATCCAACAAAAAACAATAAATCTGTGTTTTTCAATAGATTTTTGTAATTATTGGATTTTCGCTTTGCTTTTTTAGCGCATTTTGTTATTTTCTTTTATTTTTTATAAACAAGTCTTTTAAAAAAAGGAAAAAGCTAAAGAGCTCGATGGAAAAACTGAAGATACACTGATGATCAAAAGGACAAGGTAGACATGCACAAAAAATTACAATCAAATGGACAGATGTAAGCGGGAAGCCTAAATTAGGCGGTCAAGGCCTACTTTTGCAGAATTCTTGTAGAATGAGCTACAGGAATCCAATTGAGGAAATTTTTGAGTCTAACATATATTTCACGACCTAGTAGGACTAACAGGAGAATCTGGGGAAAATTGGTTTGAGAAGTCCGACTATAGATATCCATGGTAGTCTAGAATCACCTCATTTCCACTTGTTGCCCTTGGAGAGAGAGCTTTTTGACCTTCTTCGTGCGCGATTTCTCGAGTCCACAATCTCCCGTTTACAATGCCATCTCACATGAGACATGAGGGGTAAGCTCTATACTTATTAATGATCCATTCTGTATGGCTGGTAGCTAGTCTAAGCCCAAGGAAAAAACCCTAGAAACCGAGCAGTGCATGAAGTCCTACGACCAAAAATTGACCATAGCGGACTGTCAGCTCAACCAAATCGGATGAGACTTGGATTGTATCATGCCTCCATATAATAGAACACTTCTATATCACCAGATGACCATTCGACAAGGGTCGAGGGGGGTCCCAAGTAGAAAAGCTAGGTTTTTGACAGATGCCACAATTGGGTTCTGACTCCACAGACAGATTGTAGACTGGGTCTATACACAATGTATATGGTTGGTTTCATTAAAAAAATCAAGGAAACCTCTCAAAAAGCACGAAATAGCTCGAAGGCTATAAAGCGTCAAATTTGACATACGAAGTAAAACTGACTCTAAATGGGCCAAAACTAGATGGGTTGCTTCAGGACTATGTAGCCGACAAGTCCATAGCCTCAAAAGTGACTAACTAACTCCACAAGCCATGTAGTCACAAAAATTAGTGAATTCGGAGTCGACAAAGCACGAAGTGATGCTGACAAGACAAAACTTTACCAAATTCAATTTAGGACTTGTTTTAGGTGTATTGAATATGCTTAGGTCAAAATTTGTCAAGTTTAGCGAGAAAAGTTGACTGCTGTAAATAATTGGGATTATTTACTTTTGTAAATTTTTGGCTTGTAAATGGTACCTTCACCTCATCTATCACTTGTACACACCTATTACATGCTACATTTCAAGTATGAGCCAAATTGATCAAGAAAAACTGTCAATAAAACGCAAAGAAGTCCTTCCAATGCAAATTTTGAGTTATCTGTCACATTTTTTAATCCAAATCACCTTATATCTCATACACAGAGTCTACATTATGCCTAGAACCAATTTGCACCAAAAAATGTTCATTTTGATGAAAAAGTTAATAATCGCGATTATTTACTTCTTTGCCAAGATGGGGGGGAAATTGCAACTTTGACTTCATGGGACCAAAGCACATGATGTCCCAAGCCCACTAACCAAGTTTGAAAAAATTTGGAGCTCAAAATCTCAAAATCCCTTTATATATGCTTTTTCAAAGACGGAAAGCCTAAGTCTGACACCATTTTCACCCTGTGCACTCAAATGAGCCCACACTTCACTCTGAGTATCTAAATGCTATATATTTCAAGCCTATGATGCCAAAAATGCAAAAAGTTGAAAAAATTCCTTAGCTGTAAAGAATCGTGATTATTTACTTTTGTTGCAATTTTTTGCTTGGACTTTATGATTTTGATCTTTACATGTTTTTATGCATCTATGTATATTCAAAAATTAATTTGAAGCAAATTGGACTCAATTTGTCAGCAATTCAGACCGAAGGGCATTTTAGAGCGGAAATTGCAAAAATTTTCTTACTTTAGCACTCTATTCACTTAACAAGAGTAATGCAAGCTATGGAGAAGGCCAAGAAGAGGGTCTCTCAAAAAGAGAAAGTGCAAGAGCTGCCACCATACCAACTGGACCCTAGTTTAGTAAAGACGGCCAAAGCAACATATCTGTCCAGTGAAAAGCTTGAAGAAAACAACACCACAATTTTCACAGGCAGGTTCAAAAGTGAAGAAAGACAACAGGTAGAGCTACAACTGTTACCTAAAGAGATCTATGATGTCGCGGCAAAGCCTGACACAAAGGAGGCCAATAGAAGGCTCGGCCTTAGGGATTGGTATGACCAGGAACCATGTGGCGTAGACTTCCAGAAAGCCTATGAGCTCTTGTCTACAATTAAGGAAGATGGATCAACCCAAATTACGGACCAACAAGGGTAGAAAGTCAAATTAGTGATCACAAAGGAAATTGTGGCCAAGGCTTTGAAGTTGCCAACAGAGGGGATGACAATGAGGGCACGAGACAGAAAGACAACATGCACCTTCACCAAGGAGACTGTTGTGGCAACCTTTGCTGACCTCATTCAAAAGCAAGTGGAAGAACGAGCATGTCTTTATCATCAGCACTTCCATTTTCTAGCAAAGAGATCGCCAAGGTGCACAACACCTAACCATGCAGTTGCAACTACATTCACACAAGGGTTGAAGTCGACAACCAGGCAACTGATTGATCACGTGCTATCAACACTGAAGGGCACCAAGAAAGAGGGTAAGATCACGTATCTGGGTGCACTTGAAGTATTAACAAGAATAGTGTACCATGCTATTGGCATGGCAGACAATTTTTTGCCTGCCCCAGATGAGAACACATGGATTGTGTCTGCACAGCCATCTCGAAGAACTACCCGCTCGACAAAGAGAGTTTACAAATCTGATGAAGAGTCAGCAGAAAGCTCTCATGAAGCACATAACAGCAAAAGCTCAGACAATGAGTAAACGCGAGCCATGATAGAAGAGATGAAGAAAAAAGCAATGGTTGCACACTAAGAGAAACCTTAGCAGAAGAAGGCAAGATTTGAAAGAGAGAAACACACTTACTATGGAGCCGCAAGTTGCAGGCGAGGACCCAAAGAAGTGGGTTCCTAAAGAGATAAGGGGTCCCCGAACTAAGAACCTGTTGGGACGGATACGCCGCGACAGACGTCAGCACAGCGAGAACTCACCTAACATGTAATGTCAGCTAAGGATGAAGCTCGACCCGCAAGCGCGTGGAAGCAAGCATAAGGTGTCAACCTACACTCGACCGACTCCTAACTAAGTCCTACAGAGGTCTCTACCAATTGTCTAAGTCACAGCCTTCAAGAGTGCAAAAGAGGAAACTTCCTACAACGCTTCCTAGAGCCGAACACCCATCAAATAATCTCAAAACACCATAGAACTTGAAGGAGACCCTACTAATACGAATAGGTCTCTCTCCCTAAGGTTTATGAACCAAAATCCCGACCCAAAACACCTGGTGCAGAAACACGTAGGATATCTGACCGAAATCTGCAGGTCTTCATTTCCAAAATCTAAAGTGCCTAATGTGTAGTCCTACTCAATGTGAACGCGTGGATATGATGCAATGCAAAATCGGACAACGTATGCTAACCCAAACAACCGATGAAGCTCGTAGAAGGAGCTCACAAAGCCGGACCGTACGCGCGCAATGTTGGTATCGGCGCGTAGCTCTAGTCGGGGGCAACACGCTGCACTTCTCCGCACTCAATTCCGACCTCTGGAGCACACGTAGCGTCAAGATGAAGCTCACTCTCTCTCTCTCTCTCTCTCTCTCTCTATCTCTCTCTCTCGTACACAGTACGCTCACTCACAGACTTCAAACTTGTTTAAAATGACAAAAGGTTTTTCATTAAGGTCAAAAAGTGGTATATATACCTTACAATTCCTCAAACCCTAAAGTTCCAAAATCAACCATTTACTCAATCTAACTATCAAAACTGGGATACAATCTGGAAACTTCTGTAAGTCCCAATAATTACAAGGTGAAAAATCAGGTTTTCCTCAATGAATGAATAATTACAAAAAATAATAGTCCTCCTAGTAGTTAGATGCCGTGGGGTGTGTCCAGCTTCTAACACTCCCCCCCTCCTTGCTCATGTCGTCCCCGACATGGCCTTGATCAACTGCTTCATCTTATCATTTCCCTCATCTTTAGCAGTGATTCGTACCTGGCATGTAGGTTCAGCATTGTTGGGCCAGAGATATCTGTATTCATGGTGAAGAACCCCGTATAGAATGCTTCTTCAAAATCCTGGAGGTGATAGGATGGTAGAAACATGATTCTTTGATACAACGCATGTATCACCTCCTTGGAAGGCTGACCTGTCAGATCATAAGCACATCTGTATGTATCCTGGAAGAAGAATATGCTGTCGGTCACGTGGCCTGGCTTGAAGGTCTCGAACACTGCTAAGATGGTTCTACAGATTTTTCTCATCATAATGCATGTAAGGTTAGGTGAGCCATTGAACAACTTTATGGAGCCCGTTAGGGTTTTCACCATGTATTGGACAATTATTCTCTCACCTGCCTTCACGCCCGGCAGCTTTGGGTAATTCAGCCAAGTGGGTTGGCTTCTTTGCAAAATTTCCTGTGCCTTCCATGTCCTAACCCTTGGTAGGGGACAGAAGCTGAGATTGTCTCTGATATCTTTAGGTGCCTCTACTAGGTGGATTAGGTATTGTGGGTACTTTGTAAGCCAAGCCTTCCTCCACTTTGGCTGAGAATCCACTATAAGCTTAACTCCTTCTGGCTTCGAGGTGTCTGCATTGTAGAGAGGTATGGTTGGCTCTTCTCTGATCCGCTTATTTATTGTAGCTGCCTCATATTTCAGCAATGGATATGGGAGAGAGGGTTGAAGCCATTCGTGCCTGAGATTGCTGGCGTCGATCTTCTGAATTGTCATAGATTTGAAGACCCTCTTCTCACATTCCAAGGCTTCCTTCATGCTTTTTCTTAGCTCTTCCTCTATTGCCTTACGCAATTTTCCCTCCTCTTCTTGTGTTAGATCCTGTGTCTCTTGAGAGGATTCTGCTATGCTTTCGTCTTGCATGGGTGTGTCCACAGGATCTGCCACATTGTCGAGGTCGATGCCCTCATTGGTGGCTGGCCCTGAGCTTTCTGCCTCTCCTCCTTGCTGTCCTGTCAACTCCTCAATTTTCCTGAGGAGTGTTTGATTTTTCGCTTCAGCTTCTCCGCCCATATTCACGAGGAGGTCATTAAGTTCAGCGTTTACTCTTTCCGCCTCCTCGAGCTTTTTCTTTATGCTTTCCACTTCTTCTTGCAGGGCTTTTTGGCCCTCCTCCATTCTTGTTTGCATTACGATAGAACCTTCAACCATCATTAACCTCTGCTTTTTCTCGAGAGTCAGCTCCTTCTGAAGTTCCTGCATTTGCTCTTCATATAGTTGACTCTCGGAAATGATTTGAGTCAAGCTCGTAGCTCTGACTCTAGCAGGTGATGCTTGGAGCCTCTGGATGGTTTGATCTGTGACTGTTAATTGGTCCTTGAGCTCAAGGACTTCATCTAGGCTTGCTTCTTGTTCTATCTCTGCTTTTTCCTTAGCATTTCTCATGGCCTCTACTTCTTTCGATTCTTCGACCAGCTGCACTGTCAGATTATTTCTTTCTCTTTCGGCATCTCGCAATGACTTGCTGAGCTACAGACACTCTTCTTCAGCTATTTGTATTCTTTTTGCTGCTGTCTCATTTGCTTCTTCCATTGCTTGGCAGTTTTGTAGAGCCGTTGCCAAGCTGGCCTGGAGGTTAGCTTCTCTCTCTTTTTGCCCTTGGCTTTGTGCCTGCAGAGAATCCCTTTCCATTTTGGTCTTTTCTTCGGTGGCTTTGAGAGTTATCATCTCTTTCTCTGAAGCCATAGATTGTGCCCTCAATTCGGCTAGCTTTGTCATCACCACGTCCCAGTCATTGGAGGGCGGGTGCAGGTCTACCATGTCGATAGCAATTTCTTTTAGTTCCACTAGTCAGATGCCTTGCATTTGTTCTTTATGCCCTGTCCTCGCCAAGTCGAATGCGACTGTGGCGGCTTCTTCCTTTGTATAGCCTGTAGCTAGCACGTCCAGAAATGCGTAGTAGGCCTCATCTAATCCTTTTTGCTCAGACTCAGGCTTGGCCTCTTCTTTTAGCTCAGGTTCCTGCCTTTGCTCTTGCTTCTCAGCTTGCCTTTTATCTTGTTTGTCCTCAGCCTCCTTATCTTCTGGTGCAGGGCTGCTAGGAGGTGGTGATGGTTGTGGGTTGGGTTTAGGGCTATCTGGTAAAGATGCCAGTTTTCCCTTTAAGTCCCTGTCTGCTTTTGTTTTTCTTTCTCTTTCTTGGCTTTCTTGTTCATCTAGCAGTGTCTACCTTATCTGCTCCACTTCCTCCTCGGTGAAAGGGACATGGAGAATGTTTTCCGCTGCAACATCGAGAATCTCGAAATTCTTGATATAATCTTCAAAGCGGTCTCTTTGCACTCTTCTGGATGATCCGGACATAGACTCGAGAGATGGCTTCCAGAGTTCGTTTAAATCACCCTTGAGGGCTCTTTCTTCTCGAAAACTCTCCATCAGCCTCTCGAGTCTTGCCGCTTTCTAAGACCTGGTTTCTTTGGCCGGTACTTGAGCAAACTCGTTCTTTCCTTTCTTCTTCTCGGGTTGATCCTCTTCAACTGGCTCCAGCCGTCTCTTCAATCTCGTAGCCACCCTTGGTGCCCTTTGCGGCTCATCTTCCTTGTCTTCTTTTACTCTCAGCCATTCATTCTGAGATGGGGGGTCAGGCCACCTTCCTTTAGCGTGTAGTGCCCCATAAACCACTTTGGTGATTGGCTCTCCTGGCACTATGTAGGTTGGCTTTTTGTTGCCCATCTTTACTAAGCTGTCATGTATGTATGCCACATAGTTGATTATCTTTGGGGTGCCTTTTGTCATTGCCCAAGTAAACGTTGTGGCAATTGCACCTAGCGGCATCTTGTACTTCTGTGGCCTCTTAGTGCACATGTGGAAGTACTGGTTGTACAACTGGCTCATAATTGCCACCTTTGGGTTGGCAATGTCTTCAAAGGTTTAATTTTCCTTTCTCTCTTTGTACACTTTGACTTCATCCCTTCTTTTTGTGACGCTATCCCCCTCATTGGAGAGGTCTAGTGCATGGGCTACAACCCGCTCCATGATTATGATCTCTATATCTGGTCTGCCTTGTAAATCTGTTACCTTGGCCACTCCATCCTCTTTGATGCTTGTTACAAATTCCCATACTCTTTTGATGTCCACCCCTGCCGGTATTGCTTCGAAGTAGTTGTGGAGGTTAATTTTCTCCAAGTAGCCGGCCATTTTTCTTCGTACAAACTCATTGACCTCTCTTGGCAGCATTGGTAGCTCTATGACATTGCCTTCATTGTCCTTGAACACTCCCTGGTAGATCTTTAGCTCATTTGACTCTAACAGATCTTCGTGTATCCAAGTGTTGGTGGGCTTTAATGTTCCTTCTGGAATGACAAAGGGTTCCACTTCGTCCAGATAATCTTTGATGGTCATTATTTTCCTCTTTGCCGGTGACTTCGAGGCCGCCATAGATCCTGTTGCACTCAGTAGTCCGAAGTTAGCGTTTTTTCCATATTAGCTGCGAAACTGAGTTTTACTTATCCAAATGACTTGAAAATTGAAATTAAAGCTTAAAAGGAACTTGTGAAGCTGTGCATGTGCTCACAGTGCAAATGTGGCAAAAAATTTTCAAATAGACATCCTACGCGTAGGATGTCTTTTTCATCAGAATTGGTTCATACTTGACATGCGGGTAGTGTAGGCTCATGGAACATGGCTATAGGCTTGGATTTGAATTTGGATATCAAAAAGTTGATTTTTGGGCTGATTTAGGCTTTAGGTCACAATTTTGTAGAATGTCCATCATAGGTAGCAATTGATGTCCAAATGGGTTGAAAACTGGTATATGGGCTTATTGCACCATGGTATTGGCTCCCATGATGTCATTCTTTGCACAGAAGGCTAAATTTATGCTGGACACATCCTACGCGTAGGATGTCTTTTTCATCAAAATGACATCAAACTTGTTCTGTGGGTTGTCCTTGGCCTATGGAACATGGCCATGTTCTTGGATTTGAATTTGGACAAGATTTGATGCTTGTAAGGCTCTGTGAGGTGTTTTTGGGCTCAAAAAGTGTATCTTGAAGGTGTTGGGGGTCAAAAGTGATTAGAATGGCTTCAAACTTGACATATGGGCTCTTGATGATGAGGTTATTGGATCTGGAATGATAAAACATCCCTTGCATGCCAAAAGGGTCAATTAGACAGCCTATGCGTAGGATGTCTATTTCATCATTTTTTTCTCCCTGACCACACAGATTGTTTGCTGATGTGTTGGTGAATGTGTTGTGCAAGTTTCATGGGATTTGGACAAGATTTGGTAGGTCTTTGGCCCATTATTGCCTCTATGCCGTAACTTTGCCTTTTTCCATGTATATGAGGTCAAGCTTGGTCCAAATGTGATGAAACTTGGTATATGGCTTGTAAATGTCATTCAAAACATGTGCATGATAAAAAATGTTGGAGTCTGTGCCAAAAAGTGCCCTTGAGACATCATACGCGTAGGATGTCTCTTGGTGATTTTTTCAGTGCTAGTGCTCCCATTGCTTGCCCTTTGCTCCCCTAAGTCCCTTTTGAGCCTAATTTCAACAAAAAAGTCAAATGGATAGAGTATAAATCCCTGTGTGGACTTCAGATCCTCCGAGCCGTTTTTTGACTTTTGGAGTGCTTTTTGGCGATGAAATTTCTCGATGTTGATCTCCATAACTTCCCGATCCCTTGGGGATCCTTGCCGTAAGGTTTTTGTTGACTTTGGCTTCACCGGAGCTCCATTTGGCAATTTTTCGCTTTAGAAGCACTCGTGGTTGCGTTTATATGCCTTTGATGATTTGTGGTGGTCTACCACCATAGGACTTGGTTGTTGATGGTCTAGGAAAGCCACTCGTGAAGTTTGGTGGCAAACGGACTTGCGATTTGGCCGCAAGTGCAATTTGACGCTTTGTGTTTCTGAAGTTTAGTGCCGCCTCCGGTCACTTTTTGGTCATGCGGGTCATATAGACTTGTCGAGCATGTCGAGATGCTTCTACACATGAATTTTGGTAGCATTTGGTCTCCGTTTCGCCGATTTCCCATTTGGTGGCCTCTTGCGGGTTTCTGGGAATTAGGGTTTTTCCCGATGGTTTCCTACTGCCTTTGGACATCCAGGACTGGTCTCCTAGACTAGGGTAAGCTGCCGATGAAGTCTTGTTGCTTTCGGGTTAGCCGTTAGGCCGCTGTCTCTACTTGTAGTTCTCTACCACTCGCTTTGTGTGTGACCCCTACGCTAGTTTTCGCGACATAATGACAAACATGCGCGAAAAGCTCAAGGTGGTGAGCCTACCTCTCATGTCTAGAGCTCGTCGGGCAATCGTGCATGTCGTAGAAGCTACTGGAAGGTCGATCCGCTCTAGGTGGCAGAAGCTCTCTCCACAAAGTCAATAGTGAGAATGAGCTAAAAATGGGGTGAAAATTTCTTATAATGGAGGTCCCCGAACCACTTTTCATGAAATTTGACATGTGCTCCTATCTTCTTGCGAGATGCGGTTTAGGCTCAAATTTTTTTTGATTTGGACTCCATTTGCTCTGTTTACCAGAAATTTGGCATTTCGGTCAAAACCTGGCCAAAACACGCTTTTCGCTCCAGTCTCATAATTGCAACACCACTGTACCATAGGTTGTCCTATAGTCACCAATCATCACCATATTTTTTGTTTTTCATTACGACTGTTTTTCACCTGCTTTTTGTATTTTTGAAGTTTTTCTGCCGAAAATTAGCAAAATTAAAAGGAAAATAGCAAATCAAAGCCAAAAAATCCCCAAAAATCATAATAAATCACAAACATCACCGCAACACATTATATACACTCACATGCAATTTTTATGGCCGGCTTTCTCCGTTTTACAAATATTTAGCCTGAAAAATGGCTATTTCTACTTATATACACACACCTAGGGGCTTGATTTGGCATTTGGCCCCATATACCTGTAGCTTGATGCTGTATAAGGGCATATGTACTTGGGTTACTCCAGAAAATTTCGCAATCAAACAACAACCCTTAAAATAGTCGAAAATCATGCCCTTTTTTGCTGTTTTTGTCATTGGTTCCGCATTTGAGAGTGCCTCTAGAATGCCTCCCCCCTTCCTAGCCGGAGTCCTCCCGGACGACATGGTATCGACTTAAAGTATGTGCCGTGCATAGGCTGAAAAATTTATGCTAATGCTTGGCCGATTAATGTGGCCCTACTTTATGCATACTCAGTCAATGCATGGAAAAAGTAATGTTGTGCAAGAGAAGGGAATAAGCAAGATGCTTATTGGCATTCGCCGTCGAGGTTTTCTGCTTTCTTCGCAAGTAACAACTGTAACTCTACTGCTCTCTGTTTAATTGTCTTTTTTGCAAAAGGCAATTGCTTTGCCGACACTATTGATGGAGTCGTAGTTGTGTCTAAGGATAGAATTGGCTGGGATGGAATGGCTATGGGCCTTATGACCTTGGCTTTCCATTGGTATTTTGTTGCCGCGGATTGTTGTAGATGGTTTGTCTCGTTCTTGTTTGCCACTGGTTTGTTTTTCATCGGCATCCACATATGTCAGTTTGCCTTTTTGAAATGCAGCTGTCTGCTTTCCATTGTTGCTTGTACGGAAGGTAGTTCCTTTTGCTTTTGCTTTGGTATTCAAATGTGAGTGACATTTGGGTTATGGCTAAGCATTTTCTTTGGGATTCATATCTGTTTTATGACCCTGGGTTGTGGTTTTTGGTTGAATCTTGTTGTTACCATGTGTGTGTCTGCCATGTCATTTCTATCTTTCCGCATCCATACTTGTTTACCTTGTTTTGGTAGCCTAGATCTTTGTATTGCGGCCTGTGACTTCATGTGTCTGTAAGTAGTATGGTTGGCTTTTACCTGATTGTCGGTCTCGGGTATCATGTTGTTCTTTACTGGCATTCGTGCTTTGGGCTTTGTTACCAGTGATTGCATGGCTTGCAGTTGATCATGACGGTATTGCTAAGCAAAAGTTATCACCTGTTGTTCATGTTCGTGCTGAATTTTGACTGCCTTTGCTTTCCAATCTATCTGCACATTGCACTCTTTTTGCCACGGTTGCCCCCAGCATCATTGGGTGTTGTGTGCTTTCATCTTTCACCACATAGAATTTGTGTGGGTAAATATATTGATGTAGTTGTACATGCAATATAGTCCATCCCAATGTTTTCAATGGGTGTGATGTGCTACTTTCCAGCACTTGACGAGTAGAATGAATTTGATTTGTGACTTTGAGTTGTTGGTATAATCCGTAAGAGATTAAATTTACTTGAGCACCCAAATCAAGCAATGATGTTGATTCAACTTGATTGTTGCCCACTTTGACCGCAATTATTGGCTCCACTGTTTCCTCCACCAATTTCGTCAGTCGAATGTCATTGATTCTCAATGGTGTTCCACTTTGTTGTTGTTGTCGTAGAAGCCGTCTTTTTGCAATGCATTCTTGTGCTTCGACTCAAGGTTCCTCCCGTACTCTCTGTTGTTCCTTCATTCTTTGTTTTCCTTGATGAATTTGTTGGATCATCTCCTGTGTGAGTGGTAGATGATACCTCCTCAGTCGACATCTACTAATCCAGTTTGGCATTTCTTCACCTGCCAATGTAGCAAGCTTGACAGCTCCACTTTGTGATAGATCACTAATCACAAATGGTCCCATTCCTTGCTTTTTAAGTTTCTTGGCATGTTGCTTCAAGGTATAAACAAGTACGTAATCACCTGTTTTGAACTCTTTTGTACGCACATGTTTGTCAAAAAATTCCTTTTGTCTTCTCTTTTTAGCATAGATTGAAGCGACAGCTCGTAAGTGGAGTTCATCTAGCTTTTCAAGATCATCAATCCTTGAAGAGAGCTCATGCCCTGTCCATTCCAAGCTTTTTGCTACTCGTAGAGTTGGGATTAAAAACTCTATGGGTAGTATAGCATTTAGGCCAAATACCATGTTGTATGGTGTTGTTCCTATTGATGTTTTGTAAGCTACCCTGTATGCCCATAGTGTTGAGTGTAGCTACTTATCCCAATTTGTTCTTGATTCTGACACTATTTTAGTGAGAACCATGCATAGTGTTTTATTTGTGGCTTAAGCTTGCCCATTGGCCTGTGGATGGTATGGTGCAGATTTCCTATGTATGACCATGAATTCCTCTAGCAGATATTCAATGACTTCATTGAGAAAATGTGTTCCACGGTCACTGACAATTTCTATTGGTAACCCGTAACATACAAAAACATTCTCATACAAAAATTGTGCCGTGGTGCGTGCATCAGCTTTTTGTGTTGCTTTGGCTTCGACCCATTTTGTGAGATAGTCCGTAGCCACAATGATATATTGGGTATGGGTGCGATATGCAGGGGGTGATATAGGTCCCACAAAATCAATGCCCCATTTTGCAAATGCTCTTGCTCCCATCATTGGCCGTAATGGTATCTCATCTCTTTTTATTGGCATCTTAGTGCGTTCACATGCATCACAACGCTTTACAAAATCTTCTGCAATGTAGGCCACCAAATTCCTGCGGTTCAGAAAATTTTTGCCGTCTTATCGCCCGAAAAATGGCCTCCACTTATTCCTCTATGTGCATGTTTTAGAATCAACAGGTATTCACTTTCACTTGCACAGATTCTAAGTTGATTGTCCTTTCCCGCTTATAGAGTTGATTCCCAATTAACTGAAAGTCACGTGCTTCCAGCGCTATAGCTTTTTCCCGTGCTCTTGTGATGTTCTCAGGGAACGTCCTGGTGGTTAAGAAGTCAATGATATATTGACTCCATGCAGGTGCTATGTTTACTTGAAACAAAGTTGTGTGATCCACTGGTCGTTTGGCACTACATATAGTACAATTGGTAACATAAGAATGTGTATCCGCATACATAGTTGGCCAATAAACCCCTAACTGTTTCAGTCTCTGGTTCGTCTTCACTGTCGAACAATGAAATGCACAACCCTGGACATGTGCCTCTTCAAGGTAGCACTCGAATTCTTCCGGATTTATACATAATCGTAGGATTAGGTCAGATACAAGATGATATAGCCGTCCTGCTATCAACTGGAAGTTTTTTGTTTGTCGAATTGTTTGTTGTTTGGATCTGCACTCCGTATTATCAAACCCACTTCCGAAGGAAATAATGCTAACAATTTCTTGAGACCATTTGGGTACCATTTCAATGTTGAAAAGATAAGCATCTCGTATGTCATCATCTACTCCTTCAGGAGCTTCCCCGTTGTGTATTCTTGAAAGATGATTCGCTTGTAGATGGGTTTTACCCTTTTTGACCACCACTGTGAAGTCCAATTCTAGCAATATAATAAACCAGCGTACGATTCTCCCTGTATTGCAAGGTTTATTTACTAGGTACAAAAGAGCTTGATGATCTATGAAGAACACAAATTTATTTGCAAGCAAATAATGCCGAAATTTCTTTACATCATAAATCATTCCTAACCCTTCCCTCTTAGTGGTTGTGTAGTTCTTTTCTGCACTGTTTAACTGTCGGCTCGCATAGCAAACTAGAAAATCCATTGTTCCATATCCAGGTTGAGCTAGAATACTTCCAATGGCATATGTTGAAGCATCAATGTGCACATGGAATATCTTTTCCCAATCTGGTGCCTTTAGTACAGGTGTTGATATAAGGTTTTCCTTCATCTTTTGGAATGAAGTTTCACACTCCTCGGTCCACTCGAAATTGACTAGCAAACGATACAGAGGTTGTGCGATAACTGCATACATGTATATGAATCTTCGATAATATCCGCAGTGTCCCATGAAGGATTGCACTTGTTTCGCATTAGTAGGCCTGGGCAGGTCTACAATGACTTTGACTTTGTCTAGGTCTGTGGTTATGCCATTTCTTGAGACAATGTGTCCTAAGATTCGTCCTTGCTTCACCATAAATACACACTTTTTCGGGTTAAGACAGATTCGATATGTCCTGCACTTTTCAACGACCTTTTGCAAATGGTCCATATGTTCCTCTCGCAGAAGAGAGTGTACACATAGGTCATCCATGTAAATTTCTAAGAATATTCTTAGGTATTCCTTGAAAGCGTGAGTCATTAACCTCTGGAAAGTGGCTGGTGCATTAGTTAAGCCAAATGGCATAACTCGATACGCATAAACCCCCCATTCTATGGCAAACGTTGTTTTGTGCTGATCCTCCCTTGCTATTGCCAGTTGGTTGTATCCAGAAAGGAATAAGCCCGTTTCCCGGCCACTCGCTCAAGTACATGTTCTGTAATTGGCAAGGGATAATTATCCCTTATGGTTGCTGCATTCACCTTCTGGAGGTTTACACACACTCGCAGTTTTCCATTCTTTTTGGGAACTACCACAATGGGTGACACCCAATCTGTATGTTCGATTTCATAGATGAATTCAGCTTCCATTAGTTTATCAATTTCTTCTTTGATTCGTTTAGCAAATGTGTCATTATATGTATAAGGACGTTGTTTGCTAGGTTTTGCATCCGATTTTAAAGGAATTGTATGTTGGCATATCAATGGATGAACTCCTTTGAGGTCTTTATAGGACCAAGCAAACACATCTTTATACTTCTTGAGAAATTGTGTTATCTGTGCTTCCTCCTCAGGCTCTAAATCGTTAGCTATATAGACCGGCTGAGGCTTTTCACCTGGTTCTGCTAGGTCTATCTTTTTTGCATTTTCAGGCCCATTGTAGGATTCTTGGTTGGTTCTTTCCCTGACTGGTGGTGTCATGATGATATTTCTTTCCTGGATAGTATATTTCCGATAGTGTGATGGTACATTTATGTTCCCCTTTTTTGACTCCCCTTTACCATCACTATCTTCTTCCGTAGTCCATATCTCTCTCAAAGATCGTTTCAGTTATTTCTGTTTACGCTCCAGTGTGGTCCATTCTTGGTTTTCTGTTGTTTGTTTTTTTTTATTTTTGAGATTTTTGTGATTTTGTTTCGGTTTTAGCTTTTCGTACCTATTTTATTTCCTCTCGCGTTTGTTCTATTCGATTTTTTGAGAATTTTCCTGATATTTGATCTTTTACACAATCCTCTGCTCTTACAAGCATCAAATAATGAGTTTTACCTTTTATCCTGGGCATCAGGTTCTCTCTCGCTTTGTTTCCTGCTCGTTTCCTCCTATAGCGTTCTTGGCGTCTAGGATCTTGATTAGCAAAATCATAAAACTTGATATTCTCGGCTTCATTTCCACGCTCACTTGAGGTGTCTGAACACTCATTATCTACTTCATCATTTACTTCCAAATGTTCAGAGGAGTTGTAAAACTCTTCTTGTTCTGGAGGTTCTACCGTCTCTTTTTCTGGTATAACGCTTACCATGTAATGGAATTTGCCTATTCAATTTGAGAGTAGCGGAATTTAATGAGAGTACTTTCAAGAAATGATTTTGTGAGCATAGCGGGTTGACATAATGATTTTGTGAGCATAGCGGGTTGACATAATTGAAGATAGTAACATAATCATAGCAATTAGTTAACTTGGCATAGACAATACTTTTGCAAGAGAGAGAATGATTTTTCAAGAAATGATTTTGTGAGCATAGCGGGTTGACATAATTGAAGATAGTAACATAATCATAGCAATTAGTTAACTTGGCATAGACAATACTTTTGCAAGAGAGAGAATTTAGAGAACATGACAACAGTTGAGGACCGGATTTATGTGGAGCCGGTCCCCCCTCCAATAGGCATTTGTATTATGATTTCTCCCATAAAGAGAGACTTGTTACAATACATTCTTTGTGTTCCTTATGACCTAGGTGAAGCAATGAAGATGGAAAGCTTCATGCATCACCATCATAGCATAACCTAAACTTGAAGAAAGCTTTAACTATACCAAGCGTCAGTCCCAAGACCTCAAACACCTTCGAAGGTGGAGAGAGCTAGTAGGGAATGAGGGTAGGGAAGAGGAAGAATAAACATTTCATACGAGAAAGAGCTAGTTCATCACTTATCATAAATCTTGTGCTAGCATACATAATAGCATAGTAATGAAGAAGAAATAGATGGCAAGCTCAAGCATTGAAGCATGGCTCTTGGATGGATTTGCACTCCATAGCCAAGAGTGTTGGTGTAGGCTCTCAACCTCTACTTGCTTGGAGAAAGAGAGGGAGCTCTTGCACTTTGCATAGTACACAATGAGAGTGTTTGTGAGTGTGTGTGGGTGAGTATACCCCCTAAGCACCCCCCTAGCTTTCTTGGGTTGACCCCCCCTTGTAGCTCATGCTTGAAGCTCATTGGACCCCTCCAGGCCTAGCCAATCACAAGCAGGAGCCATTACAAGCAACAGGGATAGCCTTGGGACAAGTGTCCCCCTTTCCCCTTTGAGAGAGAGGACTTGATAAATGCAAAATCAATTAATTAAATATCCTTTATTATCATTGGACCCCTTGGGTGGCCAACCAATAGGTTTCAGGCACACCATGAGGGCAACATGAGGAGGAACTTGACAAGTGTCCTTGCTGCCTCTTCAAGCTGGGGCTTCCCTTGTGTGTGTGTGTGTGTGTGTGTGTGTGTGTGTTTTCTCTCTCATCCCCCCCCCCCCTTGTAGGCTCGCCCCCCTCCTTGTAGGGATCTTTTTGACTTTGGATGAGCAAGCCCCTTAGTCATCAAGCATGACTAACCACTTGAAGTAGGGGGTGTTCCCACAAGCATCTCAAGAAAGCTTCTCAAGGCACCTCAAGCTCCTTAATCATGCACCAAGTCAAGCACCTCAAGCAGGACAAGCACCTCAAGCACGACAAGCACCTCGAGTTTGGGCCGGGTTCCCACCTCATGCTCAGCCCTAGCTTACCTAAGGTCAAAGGACTTTTACACACATTATTGGAGGTCTTCAATGAAGCTAACCCTAAGGTCTTATGCTCCATTGGTTAGCCTTGCTCTTGATAGACCATCTCCCATTTTTGTAAAGAATGAGGATGCAAGAGAGCTACACAAGGCAAGCACAAAGCACACAGGGATGGAAAGCTTCTTCTTCTTCTTTACAGAAAAGAGAGTACAAAATGACTAAGTGCTAAAGCTGAAAAATAGCACATATGTACATGCGGTCACTAAGTGTGAATTCGCTAGAAGCGTACTAGGCTGGCACTATAAGTGTAGTCCAGCTGTAGAATCACTGGCAGAGATCCTCCGTGTCGGTCACCTAACGCGCCAGTGAGTAAATGCAGTAAGCGGCCAAGACCCGTAGTGGATGCCAGCTCAAGGTGTAGAGCTCGACATCTCAACACTCCCCCTCGAGCTCTGCATGTCGCAGAGTCCAAGCATAGTCCGGAAACGTCGAAGCTTCTCAGCTCCAAGGGCCTTGGTAAAGATATCCGCTATCTGCTCCTCTGTGTTGACGTAGAGCAAGTCGATGTCGCTTGCCAACACTCGCTCTCGAACGTAGTGGTAATGGAGCTCTATGTGTTTGGTCCTAGCATGGAACACTGGATTCCTTGCCAACTGCATGCTGCTGAGGTTGTCACAATGAATGACAATCTGCTGGTCCACCTGCACTCCCAATTCCTCAAGTAATGTGCGTAGCCAAGCTACCTCGCACGCCGCAACTGCTGCACCTCTATACTCGGCCTCTGTGCTCGATAAAGCAACTGTAGGCTGCTTTTTGCTGCTCCAAGTAACAGCAGCACTCCCAAAAGAGAACATGAAGCCACTCGTAGATCTCCTATCAACAATGCTACCTGCCCAATCTGCATCTGTATACCCATACAATGCTAATGGTGCATCTGCTGCATAGAACAATGCGTAGTCAAGAGTCCCTTGCACATACCTAAGTGTGCGTCGTACTCCATCCAAATGTGGCTTCCTCGGAAGCTGCATGAACTGACTCTCCAAGCCTACTGTGTAGCTCAAGTCTGGCCTTGTGATAGTGAAGTAGATTAGACTACCCACCATCTTCCTGTACATATTGACATCCTCAACAACATCACCCTTCTCTGCACTCAGCTTTGCATTCACATCCAAGGGAATGGAAATCGGCTTACAATCAGCCATACCATACTTTGACAACATGTCCAAAGCATATTGTCTCTGTGACAGCCATACACCCTCTGGAGTCCTGATCACCTCAATGCCAAGAAAGTAGCGCAACTCGCCCAAATCTTTCATTTCAAACTCCTGTTTGAGAAGACCCTTCACATGGTCAATCTCCATAGCATTGTCACCAACAATAATAAGGTCATCTACATATATGGTAATGACCACAATCCCCACATCACTCTCACGTACATAGAGTGAATGATCAGCATGAGCTCTCCTAAAACCAATACTGACAAGATACTTGGCAATCCTGTCATACCATGCTCTAGAGCCTTGCTTCAAACCATACAAAGCTTTGAGAAGTCTGCATACATAATCTGGGTAACCTGGATCGACATAACTGGGTGGCTGATCCATATACACTTCCTCTTGCAACTCACCATTCAAGAAGGCATTCTTTACATCCATTTGATGCATAATCCATCCTCTAGATGCAGCCACTGCTATGACAGCTCTCACAGTCGTCATCTTTGCCACTGGAGCAAAGGTCTCCTCATAGTCTATGCCATACGTCTGTGCATAACCCTTTGCGACCAGCCTTGCCTTGTGACGCTCAATGTTACCATCAGCCTTATGCTTGGTTTTATACACCCATTTACAGCCAATAGCTTTCTTGCCACTTGGCAATGGCACCAACTCCCATGTGTCATTTGCTTCCAATGCAGCCATCTCTTCATTCATTGCATCATCCCAATGCACATTTCCAACTGCATCCTCAAAACATGTGGGCTCCACATCCTGTATCACCTTAGCCATGTAGGCTTGGTGATGCGCTAGATACCCATCATAAGTCAATTTCTGAACTGGATTTCTGACTCTATTAGATCTGCGCGGTCCTTGGTCACTCCTTTGCCCTCTAGCATCTTCTTGTACTTTCCTTACACCAGGTGTCCTGACAGCCGGAATTCCAAATTCCTCATCAAGACTTTGTTCAGAACCATCTGAATCCATGTCTACATGTGAAAAACCTGATGATGCATCAACCATAAAGGGAGGTTCATCAACCTTTTCCTTTCCTTTTCGTGATACATTCCCTGTACCTGTTGGTGGAGTAACCTGCGTACGTAGTCTACCATTCCATGGTTTCTCAACAGAGCCACGAAAAGAGGACTCTTGTGGTCCACTCAAAACCTGTGACTGTGGCCTCACATTTTGTACAACCACATCATCTTTTACATCAGCCCCAATAGTGCCATGTGCATTACTGTACCAGCTGCTCATCTCATCAAAGACTACATCTCTGCTCACTCGTAATTCTCGTGTAGTAGGATTGTAGCACTTGTACCCCTTTTGTTCAAGGGAATATCCCACAAGAATACATTTCTTTGCTTTAGGATCCAATTTCCTACGCAACTCATCTGGTACATGCACGTAAGCTATGCAACCAAACACTTTCAAGTGTGCCAAATCAGGCTTTGTACCTGTAAACTTTTCCTCAGGTGTTACATCATGCACCGCAGCTGTAGGTGTCCTGTTCATAATGTACACAGCTGTATTTACAGCTTCAGTCCAGAAATGATGAGGCATGTTCTTCTCATTCATCAATGCACGTGCAGCCTCTGCAATGTGCCTGTTTTTCCTTTCTGCGACCCCATTCTGCTGTGGAGTATATCTGCATGTAAACTGCCTGTGTATACCATGCATTTGCAGAAAATCTGAAAAATCATTGGAGAAGTACTCTCCCCCTCCATCTGACCTCAATGTCTTGATTTGCATATCTGTCTCCTTCTCAATCATGACTTTGAAGTCTTGAAAGTGACCAAACACTTCACTTTTGTTACGCATGAAGTAGACCCATACTTTCCTTGTATGGTCATCAATGAAAGAGACATAATACCTACAACCATGTATACTTGTAGTATCGGTTGGACCCCAAACATCTGTGTGCACCACCTCAAGTGGCCTTTTACATACATTGCGCTCATGTGGAAATGAGCCCTTTGACTGTTTTCCAAACTGGCATGCTGCACACACTTTATGCATACCATCCACCTTGAATTTGGGCAAACCTTTTACAATCTGTTTTGATTGCATGCTGCGCAATCTCTGCTCATTGACATGGCCAATGCGTTTGTGCCAAATGTCAACATCAGCCACAACACCTGTGCCCTGTGCAAATAATGCAGCTTTTACCTCAGGCATGTCTACATTCAGCGTAAACATTCTGCCCACACATTTGCCCTCTGTGATCAGCTTACAACCATTCTGGAAATCTTCTACATAACAGCCATTTGGATTGAAGCGAACCTGCAAACCCTGCTCAACCATTTGTCCAACAGAAACAAGATTCTTTGTAATGTTTGGGACATGAAGTACATCTGCTAAGTACTTTGATTTCCCACTCTTCGTATTTAGAGGTATGTCCCCTACATGAGCAATGGGGTGAGCTGTATCATCTCCTGTCTGCACATAGCCTGACACATCTGGTTTGCGCATATCTCTAAACCACTCTCCACGAGACGTCATGTGATTAGAGGCACCTGAATCCACATACCAAACATCATCTTGGGTGGAATTCTCTGCAGTCATTGTATTCATTACATGTTGCATAGCAAACATGCGCTCGTTTTTTCTATCATCTGCATCTCTGCTAGTAGATGCATAGTTGCCCTGTTCTCTCTTTCTACTTGCTTTTCCCTTTGGACAGTCACGTGACATGTGACCTCTTTCACCACAAGTCCAACATTCTCTACTATCCGGAGTATGTTGCTGCCTGCTTGATCCTGCACCACGACCTCTTTGACTCCCCCTGCCTTGAGACTGGTTTCCCCTGCCACCTGTATTGTTTTGATTTGATTGACCTTCCAGAAATTGGCCCCTGCAACCCCTTGGGCCTCGACCACGACCTCTACCTCTACCTCTGTTGGAGTTAGAATAGAAGGCCTGTTCAGAATTATTTCTGCCATGAGAAGAAGATGTGTCAAGGTTCTTCTCCTCAAGAATAAGCATAGAAATCAAATCTTGGAACACGGGGATGTCGTCTCTTGTATTCATGGAAGACCTAAAATGTACATACTCATCTCCTAGACCATCCAAGCATGCACGGACAATGTCATCGTCTTCCACTGACACTTTAATAGATCCAAGAGCCTCAATGATACTCTTGATCTTCAAGGCATAATCATTGATTGAGAGGTTGTTCCTCTTAACCTGATTTAGCTCCGACTTTAGTTGAAGCTTCCTGGCCTTGGTGTTCACCTCGAACACTCTGCCTAAGTTTCTCCATGCAATGGCGGGGGTTTCAGCATCCTGTAGATAGCCCATCATGCCATCTGTGATGCTCATAGACAGCCAATACATCACTTTGCTCTGGCCTTGTTGCCAGTCCCTCAAAGCTTTCCTTTGTTCTGCTGTAGCATTTGCCTCGGGAATCTCTGGTTCCTTTTCATTGTCTCCTTCTACATAGTCCCAATAACCTTTTCCTTTTAGGAAATTTGTTATTCTGAACTTCCATGCAGGGTAGTTATTTTTCTCAAGCTTCTCAGTAACAATCTGACTGAAACCGTCAGACATCTTGAAGCACTAAGACAAAATAGCTGCAATCTGCAAAAACCTGCAAATCTGTTGAACCTGCTATCGTGGTTCCTGTAACGCTTTCTACACTCAACAAGTGTCCACAATCAAGCGTTTCACAACCACTGTACTTGTACAGTAAATCTCTGTATACTGCGAACAAAGGGATTGTGATGCTCTTGCTCTCTTAGCCTCTCTTGCCTGCACCAGGCTCTGATACCATGTAAAGAATGAGGATTCAAGAGAGCTACACAAGGCAAGCACAAAGCACACAGAGATGGAAAGCTTCTTCTTCTTCTTTACAGAAAAGAGAGTACAAAATGACTAAGTGCTAAAGCTGAAAAATAGCACATATGTACATGCGGTCACTAAGTGTGAATTCGCTAGAAGCGTACTAGGCTGGCACTATAAGTGTAGTCCAGCTGTAGAATCACTGGCAGAGATCCTCCGCGCCAGTGAGTAAATGCAGTAAGCGGCCAAGACTCGTAGTGGATGCCAGCTCAAGGTGTAGAGCTCGACATCTCAACAATTTGGGCCCCTTTACTATTGGCCCCGTGTTGAGATAGATTTATAAGCACATATCTATATCTTAACACTTGTTCCCGTTTATTCTCCCACATTAAGTGATCAATTTAATATGAGAAAATCATTTGGGTTGGTTAGATATTAGATTTTATGACATTACATCTCTCTTGAAATCATAGTCGTCCTCGACTATGAGGTAGAAGAGATAAAGCCTTAGTCATTAGTCAATCGTACTTAGCGGGTAGAGGATCCCTTTTTTACCCTACGACATCTTTCCAAGATGGATGACTAATCCATTTGGTGCTTCGGAGACATAGCTGCCGCAAGCATGTCTGCTCTTTAGTCCATTTCATTCTCCCAAAGTAGAGTGACAAATTATACTTGGTGTTTGAGAGACGTCGTCATCACAAACATGGTTCTAAGCATGCATACTAGTTAAATTTGTGCACAATTAAAAAGAGGACTAGTCTTATAAGACAAAAACATGAGTCATTTAAAAGAAATTTGTACATTTGCTTACTCTAATGTAGCATTGTAAGCATTGACAAGGTTCATACTATCCTTAAGTTGTATTCCTTGCATCCATCTAGCATCTTCAAAAGGATAATTTTTGAACTTAATAAGATACAGTCGGATTATGTTACCATGTCGTAGTACCTTGTCTTCATGCCAAAGGACAGCTTTGGGTTGTAGCACCTCTTCTTGGTCTTCAACTTCAGGAGGGTCTTCAATAATTGGTTCAGTTGGTGGCTCTCCTTTGTAGGGCTTAAGTAGGCTTACATGAAAGGCATTGTGTATAAGCCAATTGTTGGGCAACTTGAGTTGATAAGCCGTCTCATTGATGGGCTTCAAGATTTGGAAAGGACCATAGTATCTTTTTGCTAGTTTAGCATAATACTTTTGATGGCCCGTAGGATTTTTGCCCGTCGTTTGCCTTAATCGAGCCTTAGGAAACTTGAGTAAGACCCAATCATTTTCTTTGAACATTAAGGCTCTTCTGTGCTTATCAGCAACAGCTTTTTGCCTTTGTTGAGAGATGGCTATAGCCTCCCTAATCTTTTGAAAAGATTCTTGTAGGTCACGGCTATACTCATCGGCGGTGAAGATCTTCCCATGTACTTTGAGTAACAAGGGACTTTTAGGTCTTCCCTCTATGATCTCGAAAGGTGCTTTCCCCGTAGAAGTATGGACAGTATTATTGTAGGCATACTCTACTAGAGGTAAATACTTTTCCCATTGTGAGCGTTGATCTACTTCGTTAACATAAGTCTTGAGTAGATCGAGTATCGTAAGATTGGCTATCTCACTTTGGCCATCCGTTTGTGGGTGATAGGCCGAGGAGAAATTCAATCTTGTTCCTAGATTTTCAAAGAGACCTTTCCAGAAATTACTGGTCATTCTAGGATCTCTATCTGACACGATGGATGTGGGTAATCCATGGTGCTTGAAAATCTGAGATATGAAGAGAGTTGCCATTTGATGTGCCTTAATAGTCTTTTTGACAGGAATAAAATGTGCTTGCTTGCTAAACCTGTCGACTATTGTCCATATTCCTATATTCCCATGGATAGACTTGGGTAATCCAAAGATGAAATCCATGGATATACTCTCCCATGGTGAATTTGGAATAGGCAATGGCTGGAGTAATCCAGGTTGCTTCCATGTATCATACTTGGTCTTTTGGCATACTACACATTTTGAAACATACTCTTGTATGTCCACTTTCATGGTAGGCCAATAGAAATACGTCTCTACTCCTCGGAGAGTAGGTTGAATACCTCTATGCCCTGCATATGGAGGAGCATGGGATTCATACATAACCTTCTCACGAAGGGAATGGGTAACACATAGCCTATTGCCGTGGAGAAGATAACCATCCTGCAAGTTGAATGGTTCCTCTTTCTTTCCCAAATCAAGGGCTGACATTATGTCTCTAAAGTCAGGGTCAGTAGCATACTCATCTATCATAGAGGATAGATCATTGTGAGTAGCTATAGACACCGCATTAACTTTTGGTCATCGTGAAAGTGCATCAGCAACTTGATTGTGCTTACCAGCTATGTGAGCAATATGGAAATTAAATTGTGAAAGAAAATTTACCCACCTCATTTGTTTGTCGGAAATCTTGGTTTGCGTCATGAAATACTTGAGACTTTGCTGGTCGGTTCGTAGGATAAATGGAGTCCTCAATAGGTAGTGCTTCCATGTGTCTAGGGCATGTAGAACAGCTAAAATCTCTTTCTCATAAATGCCCAAGACTCGTTCATCACTATTGAGCCTTCGGCTCTCATATGCTATGGCATGCCCTTGTTGAAGCAAAACCGCTCCAGGACAAGCACCTCAAGCACGACAAGCACCTCGAGTTTGGGCCGGGTTCCCACCTCAAGCTCAGCCATAGCTTACCTAAGGTCAAAGGACTTTTACACACATTATTGGAGGTCTTCAATGAAGCTAACCCTAAGGTCTTATGCTCCATTGGCTAGCCTTTCTCTTGATAGACCATCTCCCATTTGGGCCCCTTTACTATTGGCCTCGTGTTGAGATAGATCTATAAGCACATATCTATATCTTAACACTTGTTCCCGTTTATTCTCCCACATTAAGTGATCAATTTAATATGAAAAAATCATTTGGGTTGGTTAGATATTAGATACCAATGTAATGGAATTTGCCTATTCAATTTGAGAGTAGCGGAATTTAATGAGAGTACTTTCAAGAAATGATTTTGTGAGCTTAGCGGGTTGACATAATTGAAGATAGCAACATAATCATAGCAATTAGTTAACTTGGCATAGACAATACTTTTGCAAGAGAGAGAATTTAGAGAACATGACAACAGTTGAGGACCGGATTTATGTGGAGCCGGTTCCCCCTCCAATAGGCATTTGTATTATGATTTCTCCCATAAAGAGAGACTTGTTACAATACATTCTTTGTGTTCCTTGTGACCTAGGTGAAGCAATGAAGATGGAAAGCTTCATGCATCACCATCATAGCATAACCTAAACTTGAAGAAAGCTTTAACTATACCAAGCCTCAGTCCCAAGACCTCAAACACCTTCGAAGGTGGAGAGAGCTAGCAGGGAATGATTTGCAATGTCCTCCCCTCTTGTATTCTCTAGGAGAATAGCCATAACTTTCATCGGAAGAGGAGGAAGGTGAAGAAGAAGGAGAAGAGGATGACCTCTTCCTAGCCCTTTTCTTCCTTTGTTTCCTCTCTTGCCTTTCAGAGTGATGAGGAGAAGGACTATGGGTTGCTCTTTTCCTCTTGGGAGGAGTAGGCGATCGTCTAGACCGCCGTCTTCGTGGAGCCACATCTTCAGAAGAACTTAGACTGTCATTGCTTTCTTTCTCTTTGGATTCCTCCTCTCGAATGGGAGAGAGTCTTCTTTTGGGGGCCTCTTCAAGAGGCCTCCTAAGCTCTCTCTCCTTTGGGAGAGGAAGGGAAATTCCATTAGCACGAAGTTGTTGAGTAAATTCGGCTTGCAAAACAGGGTTGCCCATAGCTTGTTGCAACCTAGTGACGAGATAATTCCCAAACATGGGAGCATCATCATTAGCACCTTCATGTGCAAAATCAAAGCTATCAATGTTCATTCTACTCTCTTGATTATTGTCAGCCATGTTAACAAAATTTATGTTTATACTTAGTGTATGCTTTGGCAATACAAAACCTTAGTTACCACTCCTCTTAGCCTTTGAAAATTGGCTCTTAAGTATCTACACCCACGGCTCAAAGTGGTTAATTATAGAGAGTAGAGGAGTAGGTCTAACATAGCAGAGTTGCCAAGGGCTAGCTCCTTTCGGACTTCTTATGGCTCAATAATGGTAAAGCCGTAGGCAAGTCTAAAATGACTCCATTATTAAGTCCAAAGCTCACGAGGTGTGCACCATCCCCCACATAGTGGGCTTAACAAAACCGATATTAGATCCCAGTTCCACTTACTCTATTATAATTAACAACATTCCCCATTTATAGGCTACTTAAGGACCTCTCTTCTTAAGCAAAAAAAGAGAAACCAAATGCTCTGATACCAATGTAATGGAATTTGCCTATTCAATTTGAGAGTAGCGGAATTTAATGAGAGTACTTTCAAGAAATGATTTTGTGAGCATAGCGGGTTGACATAATTGAAGATAGCAACATAATCATAGCAATTAGTTAACTTGGCATAGACAATACTTTTGCAAGAGAGAGAATTTAGAGAACATGACAACAGTTGAGGACCGGATTTATGTGGAGCCGGTCCCCCCTCCAATAGGCATTTGTATTATGATTTCTCCCATAAAGAGAGACTTGTTACAATACATTCTTTGTGTTCCTTGTGACCTAGGTGAAGCAATGAAGATGGAAAGCTTCATGCATCACCATCATAGCATAACCTAAACTTGAAGAAAGCTTTAACTATACCAAGCGTCAGTCCCAAGACCTCAAACACCTTCGAAGGTGGAGAGAGCTAGCAGGGAATGAGGGTAGGGAAGAGGAAGAAGAAACATTTCATACGAGAAAGAGCTAGTTCCTCACTTATCATAACTCTTGTGCTAGCATACATAATAGCATAGTAATGAAGAAGAAATAGATGGAAAGCTCAAGTATTGAAGCATAGCTCTCAGATGGATTTGCACTCCATAGCCAAGAGTGTTGGTGTAGGCTCTCAACCTCTACTTTCTTGGAGAAAGAGAGGGAGATCTTGCACTTTGCATAATACACAATGAGAGTGTTTGTGAGTGTGTGTGGGTGAGTATACCCCCTAAGCACCCCCCTAGCTTGCTTGGGTTGACCCCCCCTTGTAGCTCATGCTTGAAGCTCATTGGACCCCTCCAGGCCTAGCCAATCACAAGCAGGAGCCATTACAAGCAACAGGGATAGCCTTGGAACAAGTGTCCCCCTTTCCCCTTTGAGAGAGAGAGGACTTGATAAATACAAAATCAATTAATTAAATATCCTTTATTATCATTGGACCCCTTGGGTGGCCAACCAATAGGTTTCAGGCACACCATGAGGGCAACATTTGGAGAAACTTGACAAGTGTCCTTGCTACCTCTTCAAGCTGGGGCTTCCCTTGTGTGTGTGTGTGTGTGTGTGTGTGTGTGTGTGTGTGTTCTCTCTCATCCCCCCTCTTGTAGGCTCGCCCCCCTCCTTGTAGGGATCTTTTTGACTTTGGATGAGCAAGACCCTTAGTCATCAAGCATGACTAAGCACTTGAAGTAGGGGGTGTTCCCACGAGCATCTCAGGCAAGCTTCTCAAGGCACCTCAAGCTCCTTAATCATGCACCAAGTCAAGCACCT
The DNA here is from genome assembly GCF_014529385.1 of Adiantum capillus-veneris. Classification (NCBI taxonomy): domain Eukaryota; kingdom Viridiplantae; phylum Streptophyta; class Polypodiopsida; order Polypodiales; family Pteridaceae; genus Adiantum; species Adiantum capillus-veneris. Next base: position 47,741,345 of record NC_140957.1, on the reverse strand, counting down.
CAAGCATGGAGCCATTCAAGCACCTCAAGCATCTTAATCAAGCACCTCAATCAGGACAAGCACCTCAAGCACGACAAGCACCTCGAGTTTGGGCCGGGTTCCCACCTCAAGCTCAGCCCTAGCTTACCTAAGGTCAAAGGACTTTTACACACATTATTGGAGGTCTTCAATGAAGCTAACCCTAAGGTCTTATGCTCCATTGGTTAGCCTTGCTCTTGATAGACCATCTCCCATTTGGGCCCCTTTACTATTGGCCCCGTGTTGAGATAGATCTATAAGCACATATCTATATCTTAACACTTGTTCCCGTTTATTCTCCCACATTAAGTGATCAATTTAATATGAGAAAATCATTTGGGTTGGTTAGATATTAGATTTTATGACATACCATGTAATAGGGTAACACATCATAGCCATCCTTATCGCAAAATTTTGTTGTTGGACTGTCGGTAATGGTAGAGACATCCAATGTTGCCAGTATGTGTTCCCATTCTAGAGGTTCCAAGGCATCTTCAGGGAAAGGTTCCGGAATATACTCCTTGTCCTCAATTGCTCTTTCTAAGATGAATTCCTCTCTTCTTAAGCTTCCACAATGTGAAGCTCCGTACATCCATAGCTCTTTTGGTTACCCTAACCATGCTGGTAGTTCTGATCCTGCTACTGTAGCCGAATCAAACTCTTCCACCGGTGTTTGGTTCACATCCTTGTAACTATGGTCTTTCAGGTGTATTTTAGTTGTCGTTTCGCCATGTCTGAGGTATATGTGGTCATAACCCCAATCTTGAACCATCTTCAATTGTCGCATGAATGGTCGTCCCAAGATTATCTCATAATTGTTCTTTTTGTCGAAATCGACTATTGCAAATGTTGCTCATACTCGATCCCGCACGAAGTGACAATCACTTTTTCTAGGAGTCCTAACGGATTCTCCATGAACCCATCTGCCAATTGTAGTTTCATTATGGTAGCTCTCAAAGCTGGTTTTTCCCATTTTTTCCAGATTTCTTTGGTGGCGATAGCAACTCCCGCTCCACTGTCAAGAATAGCTTTGGAAACTACTCTTTGGAATTCTAGTGGTAGCGTAGTGTTTCCGTCTTCTCCCTCGCAATATTCTCCAACGTTATTCAATGGTAATGGCCTAGTGTTTAGTTGAAGTCTGTCCAACTCTCTGATCCCTTCTTGTAGCTTCAAGGTGGGGTCTTTCACTCCAAATTTTTCTAGGCATTTTTCTACTGTGGTCCACATGTTTGGCCTTAACATTAGGAGTTCTGCTAACATGATTGTGCATGCCACCGGAGTGGATAACAACTCAATCAATCCTTGCGAATCCATCACCTTGTTAGAAGAAAGTTTTTGAGATGGGATTGCTCTCACTTCCGACTTAGCTTCGTACTCTCCTAGGTAAGAGGGTAAAGTTCTCAAAGAGTCTGGTTGGTTGTGCCCCGAACTAATTGATCCCTGATCTCCCCCTTGTGAATGTATCTCAAAGTTCATTTGCGACGTTGCCTCAAATTCTTCAATAGGAGGTAAGATCACATTCTTTTCTTTTCTCGCGCTATTCAGGTGATTACTCATCCTATTAGCCTCGTTGGCCTCACGGATTTGCTTCCACAGATCATCTAGACCTTTACAGTCCTTACCTATTTCTGCCAATATTTTAGGATGGAACCCGTCACTTGCCCCATCGATGGTATTTGGCACTATGATAGGCTCTCCTTTGGACTCATAGTCATTAGTGAGTCTTTCCTTTATTTCCTCATGTTTCTCTAATGTTGGTTGGATAGGGGTTGGAGCTGGTGCTTCATGACAATTTCCCATTTTACCCAGCGGGTCTTCCATCAATGATTGAGCCGTCTCGATCATCTTTTTACACATATCCAACCTCTGTTTTTCTATTTCTGCATATGGATAAGTCATCCACCTTTGCTTTTGGGTTTGGTTCCTTTTAAGTCGAGCTTCATAAGCTTTTAGAAGCGCATCCAACTACTCGTTTACCTTGTCTGCCAGAACAGATCCTCCTGATCCTGCACTTTTGGGCTCTGCTTTTTCCTTGGGTGCTATGACTGTTGTGGTGTGTGAGCTTAAGCTAGCTAGATCCTCTAACCGCTCCAATTTGTTCTTTGTATGTTTCAACTCCTCGGATAGGGCTGTTTGCTCTCGTTCCTTCCTGGACTTCCTACACGCCTTTCTAGCTTTCCAAGTGCTTCTCTGATTTTTCGTTTCTGAACTTTGGGCATCGGTTTTTGGTTCTTCAACTATGGGTTCGTTCGACCTTCTTTGGGCTTGGGCCCGTGTTACCGCCTGAATAGGTATGATTGTTTCGTTTTTCGATCCTCCACTGGAAGGTACTGTTTCTAACATGTTCAAGGTGGATTTTGCTCCTTTGTTCGGGTTTTTAGGGCAATTGGGAATCAAATGAGTAATTCCACATTCTGGGCAATACGCATTGACTCTAATGATTTCATCATGAGGATAGTCTCTCAGCCAATGGTCTCCACCACACTTGTAACAGGGTCCCTTGGGTTGTTGAGGTGCTCCTTGAGCCCCTCTGTGTTGGTAAGCATGTATCTGTCCGCCCATGCCTCCATTGGCTATGAACATCAGTGTTCATTCATCTAGGCTATATCTTCCTTCTCCTGCGGCCTGTGCAGCAGTTGGTGGTCCTTGATTCCCTATCATGCTCCATGGTTCTGGCGTCGAGGGTTCTTCCGGTGGATAATAGACAGGGTTTGCCGCATATCCATTGGGATCTTCATAATACGCATGCATAGGCACCAAAGCCTTTTCCTCTGATTCAGTTACTGTTGGTGTGTATCTTATACCAACTGGTCGTAATCTTGGTAGGGGTGGTTGTTGCCCCAACACCGGTTGTGGTCTTTCTACACCTACAGGTCCTGGTAAGTTGCCTGCTTGATATCTAGGCATCGGTGGAACTTGAGGGGAAGCTAATGGATCTTGGGGAGCGTAAGGTCTCTCTCTCACATATCCCTTGTTATAATAACATTCCTCGGTCCCATGGTTTGTCCATTTTTGTTCAATAGAACACCACTTGGGCTGTTTAGCCTGGGGTTTGGTGTACAAGTTGATCTTTTTTAGCACTTCATCTACAAGCTGCTCCTGGTTTACCGCTACTTCTCCTTTCGGTGCTGTCTTAGAAGACTTGCTTCCACTTTGCTGTGAAGACGAATCGTCATCAAGGTCCTTGAACTCCCCTTCTTTGTAGACCGCACAACTGTCCACAAGGTACAGAGCCTCCTTGGTCAACTCATTCAACGTCGTGCTCCTTTTCATATGTAAGTCTTTCTGGAGATCTGGATTCCTTAGTCCTTAGATGAATATCAGCATAAGTCTGGACTGAGTTGGCAGTTCTTCAACAGGACAGAACTTAACATATCTTTTTAGTCTTAGGACTACCTTTCGTACAGATTCTCCATCTTTCTGTTTGAATTTATGGATTTGTGAGACGGTATTATGAGCTATTCCCCTTTGAGAGAATTCCTCAATAAACTCGTCAAACACTTCCTCCATCGACTCAAAGTCTCTACGCTCTACACAGTCAAACCAAGTGACAGCATCATCCTCTAGGGTTAGTCCAAACCCTGCAAATTGGGTGGGAAAATCTAACACCTCTTCGGCTCTAATTACATGCACAAAGGATGCTAGATGATATCTTGGGTCTCTGCCTCCTGTGTATTTCTTGTTTACCCATTTTTGCACTTGAGAAGGTCTAATTCTGCGATGGTCTACAAACCTCATCATTGGATCACCCCGTCCCAGTCGACACACCTCCTCAGGCCTTCTGTAATAGGCTGGTTCCTCTCCCAACGGTGCTCCTAAGCCATAATTTCTAACGGTTCTCGCTGGAGGTGGTTCTTCTCTGCGAACTCGTTCTATGGGTGGTCCTCCAAGCTCTATCGACCCTTGTGTCTTTGGCTTACTCTTTGCTTGATACCTTGAATAGAGTGGTGGTTCTTGCAAATCCCTGAGCCCTCGTGCGGCTTGATAACCATCTCGGTTTCAGTCTGGTTCCATTGTTGCACTCTGTCGAAGCCATGCCTACAATGATGGCTGGTTTTCTCGTTGGTCTTGGTTGTTGAATGCTTGTGGTCGGGTGGAATGTGAGGTAGTGTCATACTCATTTGAAAAAGGATTCGTTGACTTGCTTGGGGTGTGGGCGGCTCTTGGCACTTCCTCAGGGGCATATGCTAATGCTCTTGGACTTGTTTCTCTCTCTACTTCCTCTGGGAGAATACGTTGGTATTCTCGACCGTATCGATCAACAAAAATATGCCCTTCCCTGTAGCAGTTTCATAAGAGAATAAGTAAAGAACCTTGTCATTGCTTAATTCGTTTACGTATGGTTCTTTGCTGCAAAAGTAAGAGACTATACCCTCGCTCTCATCTTTGTAGATTCCCACATTCTCGTTATAAGTTGGAACCCTCGTTGTTTTCTTATCATACATAAAAATAGCTCCGGGTCGATCAATGTTTGGTGGCAGTTCTTGAGTTTCTTAAACCATTTTCCCTTTAGCCACGTTATCTCCATATCTGTTGTAATCTTCAGGTTTACTAACTACTAAATAGTGGTTCCCCTTTTCGTCTCGGAATCTATCTCCATCATCATACACTCGGATTATCTCCAATCTTTGAGCTGGCCTCTCTTCGATACAAATGCACTTGCGGCCTTGATAGTCAGAATAGACTAGGGCTCCTCTCGAGTTTGTTCCCTCTGAGAAGATCACCGTGAGCCTGGAATCATTCAAAGGATTTTGGGAGGTGCTTCCTCCTCGCATAGGTCCATCATAGGTGAAACCTCCTGGCTCTTGACTACCCATCATGAAGAAAGATTTGTCTGACAAAGTGTCAGTATCACTACCTTCCTCAATAATCGGTGCTAGCGGGTCTAGCCTTGCCTGAGTTATACTCTCTTTGGTGGACACTAAGCTACCTTGGTCACCTGCCACCTTCTGATCTCTAACAATGTATCTTCCTGATCTGAAACAGTACTTCCCTCAAATGTTGGTCAATTTACGCGAAAAAGTCTGAATTCAGTCTTTGCTTCGTCAAATGGGTAAACAAGGTCCAAATTCACTTTTGAAAGAAGTTCTTGAACCCTTAAGCCAAATGGAACCTCACTGTCTATGCCAAGTCAAATTTTCTTTGCAGTATGTCCCAATAGACATCCTACGTGTAGGATGTCTCCTGCTATGTTTTGCCTGGATTTTTGCACTCTTGTTTCCTCTTGTTGTGCTGAGCTTACAGCTGCTTTTACTTTTTGATTTGGACACCTATTAGCTGGTCAAAGAGTCAAAAATCTATTCCGACGGCCTGTTGATGGTAGTGATCAGTTTAATCAACTCTAACTTGGACCAAAATTAACTAGGAGGCTTGCCTTAGGCTATATAACACCTTACTATGCTCAAAGTCAAAGTCTAGCTTCAATTTCTTGCATTAGACATCCTACGTGTAGGATGTCTTTTTCATCAGAATGGCTTCAAACTCAAAACCCAAGCTCCCCTTGAGTTGCTGATCACTTTGGTATACTCAGAATTGAGTTTGGAGTCCAAAATCACTTAGAAGACATCCTACGCGTAAGATGTCTTTTTGGCCTGTTTGATCCCAGATTTGTCCCACAGCTTCCCTTTGATGTCATTAACCTAGTGGTATGCTTAGATTTTGTTTTGGATGTCAAAAGTCCCAAATTTCAGCTGTTTTTGACTTTTTAGTCAAAAGTGTTAAAGTCCGCTTTGAACCCAATTTTCTTACCCAAATGAGGTGAAACCCCTTTCAGTCACTCACTATATCATGCAAGACATGCTCATGCAGCCATCTTATGGTTTTGGTCTCAAAATAATGTTTTGGCACTATTTGGGTAGGATGTCTGGCAATTTCAGTCTATCTGGCCTTATCCTGTCAAGATATGGCCAAATTTCCACTTTCCAGTTGAAATTAGGGTAAACCCTACCTCCTGAACACACTGGTCAACTCAAAATCCCAAAATTCCTCCCAGATTGGCTTGTAGACATCCTACGCGTAGGATGTCTCCTGGCTTAAAATTAAAGTTTTTTCTGACATGAATGCTCCTGATGCTCTGTAGGTCTATCAGAAACACTCACAATAACTTTTGGACTTCAATTAGGCTTTCAAACACACGTTTGTGTCTTTTGCATCTTTTTGCTTCTTTTACAAACTTGTAATGATTCTACCAAGCAAGTGTACATGCATGAAATGCTCTAGATCCTGAATCGTGATGTCCTACTTACTCTACTCCTACCTATCATGTGAAATGGTGATAATGGTGTTTTTGGTTGCTTTTTGGCCTCTCCGGACTCTCAAGCTCTCCTCTCACCGCTTCTACCACTCCAACTCCTACTCTAGAACTCGACTACTACTTAAAACTACCTAAGTCAACCTCATCTACCTAAGTCGAAGGATCTAAGCCAGACACACGCTTCCTAGACTCCCTCTAAGACCTAGAGAGTCCTCCACCCTCTGATCCTATCTAAATGTAAAGCGAGACTCTTGGAAGCCAAAAATCCCAATCCTCAAGGATTAGTCTCGGTCACCTACCTAAGGTTTTTGTCCCCGGCAGCGGCGCCAATGTTGGACGGATATGCCGCGACGGACGTCAGCACAGCGAGAACTCACCTAACATGTAATGTCAGCTAAGGACGAAGCTCGACCCACAGGTTCATGGAAGCAAGCATAAGGTGTCAACCTACACTCGGCCGACTCCTAACTAATTCCTACATAGGTCTCTGCCAATTGTCTAAGTCACAGCCTTCAAGAGTGCAAAAGAGGAAAGTTCCTACAACGCTTCATAGAGCCGAACACCCATCAAACAATCTCGAAACACCATAGAACTTGAAGTAGACCCTACTAATACCAATAGGTCGCTCTCCCTAAGGTCTATGAACCAAAATCCCGACCCAAAACACCTAGTGCAGAAACACATAGGATGTTTGGCCGAAATCTGTTGGTCTTCGTTTCCAAAATCTAAAGTGCCTAATGTGTAGTCCTACTCAATGTGAACGCGTGGATATGCTGCAATGCAAAATCGGACAATGTATGCTCACCCAAACAATCGATGAAGCTCGTAGAAGGAGGTCACAAAGCCGGACCGTACGCACGCAATGTTGGTATCGGCGCGTAGCTCTAGTCGGGGGCAACACGATGCACTTATCCGCACTCGATTTCGACCTCCAGAGCACATGTAGCATCAAGATGAAGCTCACACACTCTCTCTCTCTCTCTCGTACACAGTACGCTCACTCACAAACTTTAAACTTGTTTAAAATGACAAAAGGTTTTCCATTAAGGTCAAAAAGTGGTATATATACCTTACAATTCCTCAAACCCTAAAGTTCCAAAATCAACCATTTACTCAATCTAACTATCAAAACTGGGATACAATATGGAAACTTCTGTAAGTCCCAATAATTACAAGGTGAAAAATCAGGTTTTCCTCAATGAATGAATAATTACAAAAAAATTAGTCCTCCGAGTAGTTAGATGTCGTGGGGTGTGTCCAGCTTCTAACAGAACCCTACAAGGAAAGAAGCAGAGGACCACACAGATTCTCTTGAAAGAATGTATGCAGAGGTAGAAGCACTCAAGTTGAAAGAAGCTCAAGAAGCTGAGACAAAAGCAAGAGAAGATGCAGTAGAACATCAAAGACAGGTAGAGGCTACTACACAGAGCGAGGTAAAGCACCATCAGGAGAAAATGTCTCCAAAGCCTACCTCATCCTCTACGGAATAAATAGACCATCCGATGTCAAGCCCTCCCCCTTCACCAACAATTAGACCCACTGAGGGTGAGCAAGCCAAAGAGAAGGAGCCTGAACCACAGGAGGCAGCAAGTTTTGAGCAACCCAAGGCAACAAAGGTAGAGGCCTCTGTTGCCTTGGGTTGCTCAAAACTTGCTGCCTCCTGTGGTTCAGGCTCCTTCTTTTTGGCTTGCTCGCCCTCAAGAAACCATAGAGGCAACCACAAGGCCTCAAGCGATCGAATCAGCCGAGGCAACCGCACAGCCTCAAGGAGCAGTAAAAACCACAATGCAACCACAAGCAACCACAGCCAAGAGCCACACACAAAGGCTTCTAAAATATCTAAATAGCCTACAGAGCATGAATATTGGCAGACAATTGACAAAGTCATCCTACAAGTTAATGAATATGCCAAGCAGATGCAGGAAATGACTGCAAAATTGCAAACAACAGCACTTAGCCACAGTGCTAAGACTAGATAACTGGAGATAGTGATCGATGCTCTCCAAGGAGAATTAGATGACAGAATGAATGTCATCTCAAATTTGTAGAGGCAAATCCAAGATAACTGGAGATAGTGATCGATGCTCTCCAAGGAGAATTAGATGACAGAATGAATGTCATCTCAAATTTGTAGAGGCAAATCCAAGATATGAGAGCTGAAGCTGAACAACAACAGCTAGCCAAAGAGAAGCAACAAAAGAAAATGGAGGAGCTGGGTGAACTTCTCAATAAGTTAATAGATGCCTGCAAGATCAAAGACCAATAGCTGACACAGGTAACAAATGAACTCTTAACCACAAGTCTATCAGTATAAAATATCCAAGTGCAGCTCAATGTAGCAAATGCTTCACTGCAATATTCAGAGCAAAGGATCAATGGTCAGACAAATTTCTTGAGACAGATAAGGGAAACTCCCGTAGTTGCCTCAATCAAAGGTATCGATGAAGTATACAAGGCTTTGAAAAAAAGAATAAATATCTTGAACTCAAGCTAAAGCTAGAGCAATCACAACGAAGAGACCTTGCATTGATGTGGGTACAACAAGAATAACAACTGCTCAAGGAGATTGCAGAGCTGAAGCGAGTCAATTAGCTCCTGCAAGAGGGACAACCACGGATGCAAGAAGAATCTGGTACCTTAGAGCAACCAAGCGTTGAAATTCGCTCAGTCTCTTTTGTTGAGATGGAAACATAGCCGACAAAAGGGCTAGGAGGAGAGGAAGATTTCTAGGTACCACTAATAGATGTTGAGCAAGTGCCAATGGTCTAGCTGTCTAAAGCTGAAGAAGATGCACTCAAGGAGCAGGTTTCTCAGGAGACATATGAACAATGGAAAGCAGCGATGGATTGGGAGTTGAGGGTTCTCCATTCAGTCAATGTTACTCAACTCACTCCCAACCAAATCAATGCACAATGGCATCAACAATCATTGCCATATCCCTTGATCAAGGTAGAGATTTTACAAGTCAAAGAAGTATTATACAAAGATATGCAGGAAGAAGGCACAGAGAAAGTTCACCCCAAATGGAGAAAGAGCTGGCCGAACACGAATCCCAGATATTTGATTCTGTCACAAGAGCATCTGCAGCCCTTCAGAAAGACCTGACCTTTTGTCCTATACCACGGGTAAGGACATGGCAAGCACATGAAGCACTGACTAAGAAGCGGCCTACAGGGCTCAACTATCCAAGATTTCCAGCTCCATAGCAGGAAACACCTATAGAGGAATACAAGGTGAAAACCCTAACTGGCGCCATGACATTCTTCAAAAGTCTCCCTGATCTCTCATGTGCCATGCTCTACAAGATTTACCGAATGCTACTCACATGCATTGAAGCCTTTCATGAGCAAAGCAAGCAGGAGCACCATGGATGTCATTCCTCGAGGGTAATAAGGGTCTCTGCTACGACCTGAGTGGCCAGCCTTCCAAAGAATTTCTTTACGGCTTCTATGCCCAATGCATATTTTTGCCATCTAGAAATATGTTGGCGTTTGAGGAAGCATTTTACACAGGGTTCTTCACTTGGAGAACGAAGATTTTTAGGCTAGTGATCATCAACCTAACCTCCAGTTTTGTTGGCTACTCAGTCATTGAGCTCAAAAACAAGGTCACCATTCAATTCTTGCAGGGATAAAGAAAGAAGACTCACATATGAGAAGGCACTCCATGCACTTAAAGACCACCTTGCAAGCAATCAACCCAAAGATTACTTCAGCCCATAAAGGTGTGTCAAGGGACGAAACAGGCAAGGAGGGGGGGAATGTTAGAAGCAAGCTAACTCGGATACCATTTTTGGGAGCTTTGATTGTAAAAACATTTATTATTTTGATGAATTAGGAATATTATAACTCCTATTTTCCAGATAAACTTTGTAATTGATGAGCCGGGGCTACAAGATTCTAGATTATATCTACCTATCTTTAGTTAGAGCTCCCAAATTATTAGTTTTGACCACCAAAAATCTTGGCTAAAGTATAAAAGCCAATTTTTGTAAGTTTTTCATAAGTTTGGGATAATAGAAACACAGCGTGAGCTAACGGCACTCACTTGTCTCCTTTGCGAGCTTCCTACTCCCTCCCCGTCACATTGCAGTTGCGTCTGTTGCGTTGCAACCGGAGGTAAGAGCTCTACGCATTGACGTAAGCATTTCACGGTATTTTGTAGCTTTTTGTGTCACCAACCCGTGACCTATTCTTATTAATAATTAGGAATTTGAGATTTAAAATCAAAAACTAAGTATAGGCGAGGTATTGGGACATCATTGCTAAGCATTTAGATGCATTCTGAGTCGAAAACGACTAGGTCAAAAACTCGCTGCTGTTAATAATCATGATTTTTGCACTTGACCTAAAGTGAGATTTGAGACCATAAGCATGTGCTTGGGTCTTACAAACATGCCTTAGAAGTTTCATAACGTTTTGATGTCATTTGATGCTGTAACGGATGTGATTTGTTTGCCGATGAACGATTAGCTTTTGGTGATTTCAGTCATTTGAGTGTAGCCTGAGTTAGATACAAATTGTTTGTTGTTTTCCAAGAGATTGACAACCTCTTGTAGCCTCTATGCACTAGTGGAGTCAGCTTCGTCCCATGGATTGACAATTATATTCATGGTTCTCGCTATGTCTGCAATAAGATAGGAGTGAGGTTAGACACCCGTCCCACATAGGCCCCTACTTCTCAACGCTTGGAGAAGGAGATGGAGTTCTTGCTCAACACATGAGTTGTGTGTGTGTGTGTAGAAAATGAGTTAGACTAAAAAATTGCCAACTCTCTCTCTCCTTGGTCGACCCCTCTTCCCATTTGCTCTTGCTAGCTTCCCATTGGCTCTTGTAGAGCTTAGCCATTAGCAATTAAGAAGCATAGTTGATGGTCTTGTGACAAGTGTACCCCTTTTCCCTTTTGTGAGAGCTTTAATAATTAAAATAATTTATTTAAACTCTCATTGGACCTCTTAGTCTTCTGGCCAATAGGAATCAAGCAAGCCATTGGGATGCTTGATGCTCATTGGACCTCTTGGTAGACTGTCCAATAGTCTTCTAAGGAGCTTAATTTCTATTGGTTCTTTTATCAAGCTTTTTTAAATTGATTAGAATAATTTTAATCTAGCCTAATTCTCATTCGTCCACCTCTATGGTCATCCAATAGGATTTAAGGGGAGATTTGGGGCATCTGGTCTAGGAGCCCGCCATGTGTCCATTATTCCCTTTGTGTAAAGGGAGAGCTTGGGAGTGTGTACGTGTGTGTGTGTGTGTTTCTCTCTCTTCCCCTACCTTTAGGGCTCGCCCCCTCCTTCCTAGGGATGTGGGAACACTTTTTAGTCTTCCCATAACCATCCAATTTTCACCACTTTTGGCCATTGGACTTTTTAATTAAATTTTGGAACCTTAGCCTATGGAAGTCTTGATGGAACTGAACCTTAGGTCCTTTAAGCTCCATTGATGCACATTACTCTTCTGTAGACTGTCCCCCTTTGGATCCGTATTTTCCCTCCTTTGGATCGCTGCTGAGACTGGTCTGGCAGCCTTACCAATATTCTAGCTTTTACTCCCCTGGTACCTCCGCATATTAAATGATCAGTTTAACATGAGAAAATCATTTGGGAGAATTAGATATTAGTTTTTATGACATACAATACCGTTGAAAGAACTCTACGGAAGAAAAAGAATACCCGCACATACCACAAAATGGTTGCTTCGCCTACAACCATTGCTCTTTATCTCCCTGTTTTTTTTATCTTCCTCTCTCTCTCTCTCCCCCCTCTCTTTCTCTCTCTCCCTCTCCCTCTTTCTCTCTCTTTTTCTCTTCCCATTTTCCTTTCTCTTCCTCTCTCTCTCTCTCTCTCTCTCTCTCTCTCTCTCTCTATTTCTCTCTCTCTCTCTCTCCCTTTCTCTCTCTCTCTCTCTCTCTCTCTCTCTCTCTCTCTCTCTCTCTCTTTTTCTCTCTCTCCCTCTATCTCTCTCTTTTCCTCTCTCTATCTATCTCTATCTCTCTCTCTTTCCCACTATCAATCCCTCTCTACTTCTCTCTATCTGTCTCCCTCTTTCTCTCTCTCTCTCTCTCTCTCTCTCTCTCTCTCTCTCTCTCACAATGCCAATGTATCACGCCTTGGGAGAAATCCGGAGGTTCTCGCTTCATCCATTACACCACACACGTTGCCCAAAACTACACATCTCTCTTCTTCTCTAAACGAGGTAACCGATCCCATCCTTACATCCTTGAGCCGAGGGATTTCATTAACGTAATCACGATCAGGTGATTACGTAAATAAATCTAGTATTTACACAAAAAAAACACGTGATCACGTTAACGTGACTTTGATTTTGACCTGCAAAAACCTACAGAGCCGGTTAGCCCTTCGGGCTTTTTCATTTTCCCTGCAGGGCCCGCAGTGCTTTTTCATTTTCTCGGCGGGCCCGCCGAGTATATGCAGTAGCCCGGTGGGCCCACCGGAAAAATGAAAAATCTTGGCGGGAGTAATTATATATAGTAAATAGTGTGGTAACCCCGGTCTTTTAGCTAGGCAAATCCTTGGGGAGTGTATCAGAGTGCCAAGTATTGTCATCTCCTTGTGAATTGACCTAAGGTTACAGAGTCACATGTCCTTTTTTTGGGCCGAACGCGATTCTTAATTCGGTAACCACTTCTAAAAAAATTTAATTCGGTTACCGACATAAAGGTATGAAACCAAAACAACTGAAAACTTGGAGAATCATGCTCATTGCAAAGAAGCCATTGATCCAAATGAGGACTGTAATTGGTTTTAGAAGATGAGCATATGTAAATGACAAGTCGATAGTCAAGGGTCGGATGTCCTCTACTAGTGTACCGGGCATATAAAGATCCTTGAAGTCTTGCATTTGAGTTGATTTACAATATAAGAGCTATAATCTTTGATTGGGTTAAAATTGCCTTTATATATTGAATTGGTTGCATGGGTGGGCTACAAACCTTCACTAGGTACAAGTAGTCCCTAATTGAGTGAGTATATTGAAGATTTATTTTCGTTAGTTCATGCATTGGTTTATACAGAGAGTGCATTATGTATTACGATAGATTATTAGTGCATGAAATGACCAATCATATATTTTATTGCTTTTGTTTGTTTTTTTGTAGCAAATGAAATTAGATGTGTCTTATTGTTTGCAAATCAAAGTGGACATACAAATAGTCATTATAATAATAATTGCATAGAGAGATTCATAGCATTGTTATAGTTATTATGCCATGCATAGACTACATTGCAATGTGTATGGTTGCTCACAATATAGGTGATCGATATGTGGATTGACTAGCGTGCATTGAAAATCTCATATTGTATATCATGGTTACTTTCATATTGAATGGTTATTAAATTATAATATATATTGAAAATAATTAAAATGTTTCAAAAATTGAACATCTTGTTCTTTTCTCTTAAGTTTTAATTTAAAAGCAATGGAGCAAAATGTGGGCACAAGTGGTACGAAGAAGCCAAAGAATAAAAAAGCTCCTAGCAAAGAGTGGGATTATGCTCATAACATATACGGCCGATATATGGAGTGGCAATGTAAATTTTGTCACGCAACAAAATCATGTGGTGCACCACGTATTAGAAATGAATTTGATAATAGATGTGGAGGTTGAATTACAAGGAGAACCACAACACTCAGACTTGAACCAGATAAAAACTCAACTGATTCAATATAGCTTGAGAGTAGAATGAGTAAATGTCAAAAACCATTGTAAAAGACCTTGTATTCAAATGTGTTTTGAGTAATTACAATGCTTCATATTCGCGATAGTACATAGTTTGTTGCGATATTACATAGTTTGTCGATCTCAATTGTGTTGCCCTGAAGCAGCATCTTGCTCATCAAACAGATTTCTAATTGTGCTAGGGGTATCTGGGCGTGCTTGTTTGAATTTATATTCATTTACCATGCCAAACATAATATATATTCCTTGTGGAATATCTTGTGAACATATTGCACATCGACTACTGTTTTGCATCAAACGAATAAGACAAACTAAATGATAATAATGACCACATGTCAATGTATAGTACCCACTCCATCCATCAAAATTCTTGTAGCAAAGTGGATATGTGAAGATGAGGATGCATCTAAAGTAGACAAGGGAGCCAACTCCGGATGCAAGACAAGGTGGCTGATGTGTGTCCCTTGTAAAGGTGTTGGATTCACTCGCCGTGTCAGGTTTTGAACGTCTTGACTTAAGCAGTGAATGCTTTTCTCCATCCTGACTTGTGAGGGTTGCAGTGTCTGGGTGGCTATAGAAAGACATGTTATTTCTGCATCTTTCTCTACCAACTGTGTCATGTAAATATCCTTCTCTCTCTTTAACTGTAGGTCGGAGCCTTCCACTATCAATGCCAGCTCATCTTGGGTGAAAGTGACACAACTCTCCCTTAAATCATGAGTGGCAACAGTTGTCTCCTTTGACAAGAAGTCTACTGTTCGCTGTTGCAAAAAGTGAACTTATAACATTTTTGCCAAAAATAGTGCACAATCTGCATTGTGCAGGGGATGGCCATAAACCTCCAAATAAATCCTCTCAACTTTATCTTTGATACCATCATGGTTGCACTTCAAAACCTTCCACCTTCCTTTCTTGATCTTTGCGTCCTCACATGTCCATATTTTCTTGATCACGTCCTTTGTCACTTCTTTATTGATCTCTTTCCATTGCATATGGTTTGGATTTCCCCACTTTGAGAATCGGCGATCAATATGTGTCGCTTATTGTGCCGACATGCCGTGTGCCAGAGACTTCATGCACTGAAATGCATTAACAGCTACTTGTTGTTGATCATCAGGCAGTGATTGGGTGCCAATATCTTGTTGATCGGCCATTTTCTCTTAGATTTGTAGTCAACAGATAGACAAATATTCAATATCATTGGCAAATATATATTCTCACGCATTGGGACACTGCACGGAATCCACTAAATCAAACCACAACAAATGCGACTAATTGAACAACAAGGCAAATTTGAAATACTGACAGTTAAATGACAAATTTGAAATGACTAAAGATAATTGACTCAATTAGGTGAACCACTTCAAACCAGATAATACACTTCAATTAAAAAAAGAATACACTGGACAAGACATATGTATATCATAGAAATGTTTAAATTGAATAAAATGATGGTGCAAGTTCAACAAGTGGACGTTGGACAGGGTTAGGGTTTGTCTTTGAATGTTCTTTGAAAAATATCAACACGTCAGAAGCATTCCTTCTTTGGTCCCGCTCTTTTAACTTCATCCAACAATCTACTTTAATTCGAATAGCCCTCATAACAACTTCGTCCGGGTGGTGAAAAACTTCTTCTGGAAAATAAAATTTTCTGACTGCACTCCAAAAATCTGTCAGTATGTCGAATAGGTAGCCCAATGCATAAATGTCGCTCGCTTTTGTGTATGCATCTGTGCACCCTAGATCGTATAGTTTGGGAGAAATCCACGGTCACTTAGCCATCTTGGAATTCCCTCCTCTCTGTGCATTCAAAACTGCTTCATCCGACTATGTGCTTAGAGACAGATAACTATTTGCTACGCGCTTAGCTGGTGTTCTCAGCATCATACCCCAATCAATGATGCCGACGCGGGGTTTATTGGTGCGAGTAAAGTCCAACATTACGTTGAACACGTGCAGGTCACTCATTAGGAAAAATTTGAGCTCTCCATGGGCCTTGTAAAAATCCCTAATTTCAAGGGAGCATGTCTGGATTAAAGGAGACAAAGCCTAATTTTTTGTGGGTCCTTGAAAACCACTCTAGGAGGAGACTAGGTGATCTTGAAACCACTACCAGATGTGGACTTCTTAAATGCCTTTACAATAAACAGTGCACACGAGAGAGAGAGAGAGAGAGAGAGAGAGAGAGAGAGAGAGAGGAAAATAGGTGAATCCAAAATAAAGATTGACCATAAAAGCCTTAAATTTGTTCTTCATAGACGTGCGAAGGGATTTTCTAATGGGTTGTATTTGAAAAATTTCTTTTAAAATACTCCAAAATTTCAATCGGGTGTGTTGTGCAGTCATTACACGTACGCCTTTAAATCTCATCCATGCAGGCTCATAAAGGCCCGCCTACTTCTGCGCCTAGCATGCTTCAGGACCCAGGACCGAGGGGCGAGGGCACGTGCTTTACGGTTGGCCATTTCAAGATTATCGCTATCAAAGCGGGCCAGCCATGCAACGTGGCATCCATTCACTGGAGACCCTTAGCAAGTAGGCGGCGCCTTGAAGACCTGCCTGCCCACACACGTCTGGCGCAGGTTGAATGTCGAGCAGGCCACTATGTGTGTATAGTGAGTGCAGCGTACAAGTTCATGGTTTCCTCCAATTGACCGACAACACGTATCCACATTCTGCCTTAAAATTGGACATCCAAATTTGAATTTCAATTTTATATGGTTTTGAGCCTTTTTGTTTGAATAGCATTAAAGGTCATGTGGCTCCCCCACCTTCCTATCGAGTAAAATTGAACGTTCTTCCTTTTCGAGCCCAAGTGGCTTTACTTTTGACAACCAAAACCAGGCTGGGCACAAATAAAAACATGCTATGTGGTGGGTTTGACTTGAGGGAAACCACTACAGGGAGGGGACAAGTCATGACACACCTACATTTCTCTAAGCACTAGGGGATATCCCAGCTCTCTCCTCAGTGGCCAGTTTTTAATCACCCCTTAAGCAAAGAGGCCCATGTAGAGTTCAAATTTTTCCTAATGTGTGCACTATACCGGCCGAGTGGGCAGCCACAACGTCGTCGATTAAGGCATGACAAATTGCTGGCATCTGCTCAATCACTGCTTTGATCTGCACCGTGTCTATCTCGCTTACAAGGTTGTTTGCTACAGGCAATGACCTCCAGCTGTGTTGTAGCCTGTGCATGTGTCATCTGAACAATCTGTGAGCGAACGATAAGCGACACGTCATGCTGCCCACGGTATCCCCATTGTAGTATGGGAATATCGTGATCCAAGGAGCGTCTGTAGTAAACCCAATGCACCTTACAATGGACGCGTGAAGCGTTTGCATTCCTTGCTCTGTCTGAAAGCTGTCAAATTTTGCCTCACTCCCTTCCTTGTAACATTTTTCCACATATGTAATGTGGTCTGGAAAAAATGAATGCCTTTGATGGTGTACAATGTGCAGACATTGACGGAGCTTGCTCCAATCCTCATACCTTCTACCAAGGCTTCGTGAGGGACGTCGACAAGATGAGCACACTTTGCATTCAAAGTAGTGTGCATGATTGTGTCGGTGCCGATGGCATTAGATCGACCTTCCAAAGCTGCTTGTGCATCTTGGGCCATCTTCAATCTCTTAGGTAAGGCTGCTTGGTCCTGTGCTTTCACACGCTTCACCTTTACCTTTTGTTCCTCCACAATTTATCCCAGAGCTCTAATTTTGACATGTCGTAAGAAGGTGGGATATTTTCCTTTAAGTCTCTGCAACATACTTTCATATTGCCCAACACTGTCCTGACCTTGTGGTGGGGGTCAATTCTCGTATCCTAGCTGGACGCAACAACTCGTATTGGCCTTCAAGTCGCAACCTGCGGTCTGTGTTCTCCCATATAGCTCTAGTGATTTCTTTGATGTAGACATCCCTTTTACTAATCTGCTGTATACAATCAGCTGCGCATGATGAGATTGCCAAAATACATTCTTCACGAATGGCACGCATAATACATTTCTTTTGATCTGGCGTCATATTTTCACTGGACAATACAAAAACAACATATCAAATACAAATTCATGGTTGCAAATGACATTAACACTCTCACACTATCTCAGGTAAACTCTTAACCACCACTTGAAGACTTTAACCAATGTGCAAGGAAATATTGATAAAAATTGAATATAATGTTCACTTAAAATTGCAATCTGTTACACGTGTAAAAAGCAGTTCAAACAAGTGGTTTATAAGAACTTAATTCAGCTCAAACAATACATGTTAACGGTGTGGCACATTTCAACATATATTTAATTTTTAACTCATATTTTTCTCTATGCGCACATACTAATTCAAACAAAGCACACACCGACTTAAAAACTTCAAAAAAATTTAAAACATTGGAAGTATACAAATTAGACTAGCAAATTGTGTTCACACTCTTTTTTACATAGAATTTATGTAAATTTAGCAATCAAAAAGCGATGATAATTGATGCTATTTAAAAAGATACAAAAGAATATTTAACGTGCAAATTGTGTGAATTTAGATTTTTTATAGAGAATTTATGTAAATGAAGCATTAAAAATAGCGATAATGCTTGAGAGTCCTTTAAAAAGATTAAAAAAGAATATTAAACATGCAATTTGTGTGCAAATACTTTTTTACATGTAATTTATATAAATGGAACATTTAAAATAGCGATGATTGATGAATGAAGTATTCTTTTGAATATAATTAGCTAGTACATAATTTCAAATGGATAGTTAAAAACAACAAAATCAAACAATTCATACATTTTGTATATGAAATACTCTTCACAGCCACGTTACCGACCAAGCACATGCACATACAGATTATATGACATTCGTACGGCCGGGTTAACGACCTGAACGCCACATTTATGCAAAAACATATGCTTCTAACAAACGACACTCTATTAGCCACGTTACTGACCGAGTGCCGCCTGAATCTAAGGAAAAACAATGGCCTACATACGAACATCATATAGCCGCGTTACCGACCGATGCCCATATGTTTTTTGGGAAAGGGGAAGGGAAGTTGACTTACCATAATAATACTAGATTCACCGCGTTACCGACGTAGTACCCAGACAGTAAGCCAATACTTACCACAAGGACACCATCTTCCCCGTGTCACCGAGGTGATGCCCCCGTGATAAGCATTGTTCTGTAGAACATAGCTTACACACACACTCCCATTGTATGGTAAGGTACCTTATTAGTTCCGTGCACTAGGACAAAAGGTACGCTACCACACAACGCATACGCACACACAACACATACCCGAATCGTGTGGTCAGGTACTCTACTGCTGCCGTGCACTACGATGCAGAGCACGCTCCCACACGACCCCCTCTCTCCTCTCGACGTACCTGCAAAGGTGGTCATAAGAGCTCCTCTCGACGTACCTGCAAAGGTGGTCACAAGAGCTCTCTCTCTCTCTCTCTCTCTCTCTCTCTCTCTCTCTCTCTCTCTCTCTCTCTCTCTCTCTCTCTCTCTCTCTCTCTCTCTCTCTCTCTCTCTGTGTGTGTGTGTGTGTGTGTGTGTGTGTGTGTGTGTGTGTGTGAAGATGAAAGCAAGACGATAATACAACCAGCGGGCCCGATCGGGCCCGCATATATATAACATTGACAGCCTGCCGGGATTTTCAGTATCCTTGATGGGTCTGCAGGGAAAATAATAAACCCCGACGGGCCCGCCGGGGATACTGAAAAGCCCGGCGAGAATTTTGTGGGTTTGCAGGTCGCCATTAACCGGATTCTGTGTGATCATGTTTATTGTGATCATGTAAATGCGTCAATAAGTCCTTGTGATCACACAAAATTTGACGTAATTACGTACATATTAAATCCCTGCTTGAGCCCATCCCATTGAGTGCAATGGCACCATTGTGTTATACTCAAATATGCAAGAATATCAATTTTTGTACCAGATGTAAATAATCGCGTTTACTCCAGCTATTTTTTGGCAATTTTTTGTCTCAATCTTGACATATATCTGTTAAGTAGCTTCACTTGAGGTCCCTAAACAAGTTTCATCAAGTTTGGATAATTTTTGTTCAAATGGTCAACAGTTTTGTGTCTGACAACTGACTTTGAAAATTTGGCCACAATTTTCAATCTAATGATCCAAATATTACCAAATTTGATTTGTGGGCTTAATATAACATGCTAAAAGCAGTGGTATGTTGGTTTGGTAAAAAAAGTGAAAATGGGACAAAAGTAAATAATCGCGATTATCTACTTCTGGCAAAGTTTTGCATCTTTTCGGTCAACTGAGCATGTACACTTGTTTATCACATCAATATAAGCCTATGAATCAAGTTTCATTAAGTTTGAACAAAATTTTCCCAATTTACACTCAAGTTCCCGAAAGTCAGTATAGAATTTACTTTTTTCCCAGTTTTGGTTAACTTGGTGATTCAAATTCTATGGGCTTTTACAAAAGTTGTTTGTACACATGCATAGAGTCTCTGGTGCCAACCTTGGTCAATTTTGAGCTAAAAGTAAATAATCACGATTATTTACTTTAAGCCGAAAATGAACACTTTTTTGAACTTTTTCACTGGACAGTCTTTTCATGAGCTATTTTAAGACTTTGAGTCATGTCAAAACTTAATTTGGCCTAAAATGTCAAGAAAAAGTAAATAATTTGAGTTTTTGCAAACTCTTGAAATTTTTACCTCAATGCATCCATGAGCTTACCCACTGGTTCATACAACTTTTAAAGCATACTCTCTAGTCGAATTGAGTGGTTGACAGTCTTTTCGTGTTATTTCTAGTCGTAGACCTAAAATTTTACAACTTCACATAACAACTCACAATTGATTCTTTTGGAAAGAGAAATGTTCTGAAATCCACCTTGGATTCTACTTACCCTACTCCTAGGTTCTACCACAATGGGGTTGTGGAAAGTGTCCCCACAAACACTCGTTTTCTTGTTTTTTATTGTTTTTTGAGCCTTGATCTTAAGACTTGTTTTGTCCATCAATCATTCTCAAAATACTAATCTAATTCTACAATCCTACAATCCTAAAGATACTTAGCAAGTACAACTTACTTCCAAGCTACCTCTACATAGCAAAAGACGACAATCTTAAGCTATGTGGTTTTAAAAAGGAAGTTTTTACTCTAGGAGATCCTAGAGGAAGTTAAAGAATAACTTCACAAGAAACTCGTGTTTTTCCCTAGTTTAGGTCTCTTTGATCCCCGGCAGTGGTGCCAAATGTGGGACGAATGTCTAACCTCACTCCTATCTTGCAGACATAGCGAGAACCACGAATATAATTGTCAATCCATGGGATAAAGGTGACCCGATTAGTGCATAGAGGCTACAAGAGGTTGTAAATCTCTTGAAAAACAACAAACAACTCACATATAACTCAAGCTACACTCAAATGACAGAAATCACCAAAAGCTAATCGCTCATCGACAAACAAATCACATCCGTTACAGCATCAAACGACATCTAAACGTTACGAAACTTCTAGGACATGTTTATGAGACCTAAGCACACATGCTTATGGTCCCAAATCTCACTTTAGGTCAAGTGCAAAAATTATAATTATCAACAGTAGTGAGTTTTTGACTTAGTCGTTTTCGACCCAGAATGCATCTAAATGCTTAGCAATGATACCCCAATACCCCGCCTATACTTAGTTTTTGATTTTAAAGCTTAAATTACTACTTATGATGAAATTAGCCTACGGGTCGGTGATGCCAAAAGCTGCGAAATACCGTGAAATGCTTACGTAATGCATAGAGATCTTACCTGCGGTTGCAATGCAACAAACTGCAGTGCAATGTGACAATCGGGAAGGGAGTAGGAAGCGCGAGAAAGAGAGAAGTGAGAGCCGTTAGCTCACGCTGTGTTTCTATTATTCGAAAACATTTGAAAACTTACAAAAATTGGCTTTTATACCTTAGCCAAGGTTTTTGGTGATCAAAACTAATAATCTGGCAGCTCTACAGGTTGATACAATCTGGAAGCTTGTAGCCCCGGCTCATCAATTACAAAGTTTATCCAAAAAGTAGGAGTTACGATATTCCCGATTCATCAAAATAATAAATGTTTTTACAATGAAAGCTCCAGAAAATGGTATCCGGGTTAGCTTGCTGCTAACAACACTAATCATGAGGCACCACTATAAGATCTAATCGTTGTCGATCTTTCAAGAAGAGAAAGAGTGACAAGGTGTTGCCTTCAACAAATAGAATGTGTTCCGTTTAAGACGGCTTCTCCACATTGCTAGCATCATCTCCACCATGAATGGAAGCCTGTGTCTTAATCACTACATTTAGCATTCTGGCTCCCATTATAAACGCATAGGAGATGAGGTACAGACTGCTTCCTCTATTTTCTCAGAGGCGTCTTCTCTTTTTCTCAACGGAATTTTTATTGTGCCTACTGACATACATCAAGATTGTGGAATGGATCCTTACTGCTCTCTCTCTCTCTCTCTCTCTCTCTCTCTCTCTCTCTCTCTCTCTCTCTCTCTCTCTCTCTCTCTCTCTCTCTCTCTCTCTCTCTCTAGCATCAAGACATTTACCCTGCACGATGGTGACAAGCACTACTCCAACAAGTGCGCAAGCGTGCTGCATGTTGGCATTGTAGAAATTGAAGAGCAAGGGTTGCAGTACTACACAGCAGCAACCCAATTGCAGAAGTGTAGACCAGCAATAGCAAGCAACTCGGACATTGTAGGGGCACGCCACTAGCAGCACCATGCAGGAGCTTGACTTTGGAGCTGAACTTGGCACAGAGTCTCCAAATCACTAAAGGAAAGGACCGTGAGATGAATTTGTAGGGCCTCTCTATATCTCTCTCTCTCTTGCAGGTGTGATGGGTGAGGAAATGTGAGCACGTGGAGCACTACGACCAGATGATGAAATCACATGGATGCAAAAATCACTAGCTGCATGGCCTGATTGAGTTTCATAGATCGGTTGCTAGATAGACCAAATGAAGAAGCAAAAGGCAATGAGAGTGATGAGCCGTTCTGAGCATGTAGGGTTGGGTTTGGGTGGCCATTTTTCATAAGAGTACAAAATCGGAGTGATGTGCATGCACATGCATCCGCCAAGGAGGTGATAATGCTAATCCAATATAGTATCAAGGGACTTCATTGTAGAGTAAGGAGATGAACGCAAGATAAGCTCCCTTGGAAGAGGAGGGGTGTACGCTTAAAAGGAGAAGGGAATCTTACTTTGCTTGCAAAAGGAGATCTTGGATGCGAAGGCATGAGAGGCAATGGTAGAGTACCAATATTTGCAGATAGCCACAAATTTACAGGTGTGCACATATGACTCGTTGACTTGACGAGGGTTTTGAGGTCCAGATTCAGCTTTGCAAATGATGACTCCTACTCTACACCATCCCCCACCTTCTACGTATCTGGAGCTAGTTTACATCATCACCCATGTGTGTGTGTGTGTGTGCACGCACGCACGTTGATAGAGCTTAAGCAAATATCTTAGCCAGTAGAAGCTACAGATTGTGGCATCATTTCACGACATAGGAGGACAAGATGTGGTACTACGAGATGCAATACTCGGCTAGAGAAGGAGAAGGGATTGCAATACCATGATATCAAAGGCCAGGAAGAAATGTAAAAGGTGATGTCTACGTGGAAAGCATGGGTTGGCAATAAGTAGGAAGCACGGCGGTGAGAAGGTATAGGGGGAGGGAGGAGAGAGATAAAGGGGTGCCTCCTTGGTATTGAGGTAGCAACAACGCTATTGTTTGCCATCTTATTTATCTCCTAGAATGAGTGTATGGGAAGGTCTCCAATTATTTTCAAAATGTTTGCATATGCTACTTCTTCTATTGATTGTTCTAAACCTTTGGTCCAACTGCTCACACTATATTCCACATCCGGTAACCTCATCCGGGTGCTTGCTCGCCCTTTTCCTTCCTCTCCATCGCTTGGTGGCATAGGACCTCCCAAACTACCGGCCACAACAAGTTTCAAAGTTTATGAAAGAAAGGGTTGCCAACAACACTTGCAAGTCACGACCCACCCCTTACATGTTGAACAATAGCTTGAGGGGTGTCCAAGTGCTAGTTTAAAACTTGAAAGGGTTAGCTCATTAGTAACTTGTGTGTAGCAGAAATTGATAACATAGTGATCATTTCATTAAGAACAAGTTCCTAATGAGCATAGAGAGAGTACTTAATTTGAGAAAGCAACGTAGCAATTTACACCTAGCTAATTTGGCATTAAAAATACTTGAAAAAGAAAGAAATAGAACAATTGACAACAATTGAGGACCGGATTTACATGGAGCCCCCCCCCCCCCTCCATAAAGGCTTTGTATTATAGATTCTCCCATCAAAGGAGGCTTTTGTACAATACAATCTTTGTGTTCCTTGACAAAACTAGTTGGTACAATGAAGATGGAAGCTTCATGCACCAAATTATGCTTGAAAAACACACCTAGTCCCTAGCCTCAATTCCAAGACCTCACACACCTTCAAAAATGGTGAGAGCTAGCAGGGAATGAGGAAAAATGAAGAGGAATAATATGTATCTTACGAGAAAGAAGTATTATCCTCACATAATCACTCTTATAGCATTGCTTAGCTTAGTAATTAGCATGGTAGAGGAGATGAGCATGCCATTGAATCTTGGCTCTTGGTTGGATTTGCATTCCATAGCCAAGAGTTATTGGTGTAGGCCTCTACTTCTCTATGCTTAGAGAAGGAGATGGAGTTCTTCTTGCACACATGAGTTGTGTGTGTGTGTGTGTAGCATTGTGTTAGAGTAAAATGCAACCCTCTCTGTCATCTTGGTCGACCCCTCTTGCTATTTGCTCATGCAGGTCTCCCACTAGCTCCTGTAAAGCTTAGCCAATCACAAATTAGAAGAATAATTGATAGCATTTTGACAAGTGTCCCCCTTTCCCCTTTTGTGAGAGCTTTAGGTAATCAAATATTTCAATTAAACTCTCATTCGAACTCTTAGTCTTCTCGCCAATAGGAATCAGCAAGACATTGGGCTGATGGATGCTCATGGACCCCTTGGTGGACTGTCCAATAGTATTCTAGGGAGCTTGGTTTCTATTGGTTCTTTTATCAATCATTTTTTACTTGATTAGACTAAATTTACTCTAGCCTAATTCTCATTGGTCCACCTCTGTGGCCATCCAATAGGATTTGAGGGGAGATTGGGAGCAACTGGGCTACGAGCCTAACATGTGTCTAGTATTCCCTTTGTGTAAAGGGGGAGCTTTGGAGAGAGTGTGTGTGTGTGTGTCTGTGTTTCTTTCTTATCCCCTACAATAAGGGCTCACCCCCTCCTTGTTAGGGATTTTGGAATACTTTTTAGTCTTCCCATGACCATCCAATATTTCCCCTGCTTTGGCCTTTGGTCAATACAATCAAAATTAGGAACTTTAGCCTATGGAAGTCTTGACGGGGTTGAATGTTAGGTATTTTAAGCCCCATTGAATCACATTGATCTTTTACAGATTGTCTCCCTTTAGATCCCTATTTTTCCTCCTTTGGATCCTTGACAGAGACCGATTTGGCAGCCTTACCAATACTGTAACTTTTACTCCCCTCGTACTTCCTCATATTAAATGATCAGTTTTAACATGAGAAAATAATTTGCGAGTATTAGATATTAGTTTTTATGACATTCCCTCTCTCTTGAAATCATAGATGTCCTCGACTATGAGGTAGAGAAGATAAAGCCTAGTCATTAGTCTGTTTGCTAGCGGCTAGAGGATCCCTATTTTACCCTTCAACACCGCTCCACAATGGATGACCAGTCCATTTGGTTCTTGAGAGTGTTAGCTACCGCAAGAATGTCTGCACACTATCAATCTTCCATAGTAGAGTGTCAAGCTCTACTTGGTGTTTGGGAGACGCCGTCTCCATAAACATGATCCTAAGCATGCATACTCATTGACATTTGTGCACAATAAATAAAAAGAGAGTCTTATAAGACAAAAACTTTGTTCATTGAAACATATTTACATTTTCTTACTCTAGGGAGTCATTCTAAGCATTGACAAGGTTTGAGTTATCCTTTAACCGTACTAGTGTGGCCGGCGGCCTTCGGCCGCCTCTCTCTCTTTCTCTCTCCCCCCCTGCGTGTGCATTGTCCTCACTGTAGCTGAATAAAGGAAATTGCGACACGTGTCACTGGAAAATCAGTCTCCTTAATATATAGTATAGATGCCTTGCATCCATCTAGCATCCTTAAAAGGATAATTTTTAAAAGGATTTAGTAGTGATAATTGCCTATGTTTCTCTGCAAATTGTGTCAATCTCCTACCGCACTCTCATGCTTATGGTGATCTCATGGACTCGGATGGTTTTTTGTGTTGGTGCCTTCTATGTGAATGCATTGTAGGCCATTGATATCGAAGTGTTACTGGTGTTAGATGCATAAATTGGGTGCAAGCTTAGACGGAGATGGATGTTAGAGATTCTGCAATATTGTGTGAATGTTAGTTGATTTTGAAATGCTATTGTTGATGTGAAGGTGCTAAAAAGGGTTATAGGCAAGAACCTCGCTAATATGCTTGGTGTGTTAGTGTATATAGTTGGGTGTGTTCGAGTCTGAGCTTGGTCAATAGTCTATTGCAGATTGGGTATCGAGGTGTGTGTTTTCTAGGGGATAGGGGTGCTATGAGATCACTCGGCTATAGAGAGGCATTCAGTTAGTGTGCTGGTGGTTTTCCCATTTCCCCCTTTCCAACGTGTATTCTTGTGGGGACAAGCACGATAGGCATGTCCTTGCTCCCCGCACTTGAAACAACAATTATCTTCTTGTTTTCCGTGGGCTTAAGATTTCTCTTAGCCCCTTGTTGGAAATTGATTCTTGAAGCCACCATGGTACGGTGTATGACCACATATATGGTGTGTGGCCTTTGGGAGTTAGCATACTCCGCCAGATCCTCGGTTAATAAACCCACACAAAATTGTTGTTTTTGCTCTCCAAAATCCATCGTTTTGAAGACATTTACTTTGAGGTGTACATCCCAAAACTTGTCTACATATTTGTGAATAGATTCGTAGGGAGAGATCTTCAAGCTTCACCATTCGGTGAGTATTTTGTCTTTGGCATCAGTAGCCAAAAACTGCTTCATGATGGAGGCTTTTAAATCTTTCCATGTTTGTGGAGCTTCACCATTTTCTCGTAGGCTAGACTACCATTGCTTCAAAGATTTTTGAAAATGCATGGCTACATGATGTAGCTTAGAGGACTTCGTGAAGCCCTCATCTGCAAACCCCGCATTGAATTGTTGGATAAAGGCCAAGACTTTGTCCGTAGCACCAAAAGTACCATTGTAGGTAATGAAAGAGATGTTCTTTCCTCCCTCTTTGAACTTTTGAGCTTGGACGACCTCTTCCAAGTGGCATAGGATTTCCTATGGCCTCTTCTTTTAGGTGGTTTAGCAGTTGCACCATCACTTTCTTTAGAAGAGGAAGAGTATGAGGAGGATGGAGAAGAGGGTGACCTCTTTTTCACCTTTTTCTTCCCTTGTTCCTCCTTGTCTGCACCATCACTTTCTTCAGAAGAGGAAGAGGATGAGGAAGATGGAGAAGAGGGTGGTCTCTTTCTCTCCTTTTTCTTCTCTTGTTTTCTCTCTTCCCTCTTTTAATTATGGTGTAGAGAAGTATGCAGTGGTCTTCTCCGTTTAGGGGGTGTTGGAGACTCATTTATTTATCGTTTTTTCGGTGGAGACTCTACCATCGAAACTTGGGTTCTCCTTTGAGAGGGAGATGTGTCATCAAGTAGTAAATTTTTGAGCCCTTTATACGGTGTCGTGCAGCTCCGCTGCCATGATGAGAAAAAGAGCAGAGAAATGCAAGCTAAGCTTCTTTGAAGCCTACACATTTACTGAGCAGTGATCAAGGCTTGATAACATGCCAAGTTTAATGATTAATGTATGCCAGATGCGGCTTAAACGGGCCAACGGATGCCTTAATGATGCCAAAAATGATTATGCTTGAAGCAAAAATGGAATATTATGATCTAAAACTACATTGCTTAAAGTGCTCTACCGTCCTATCTTTACGGCTTGTCGATAGGAGCTACGGTGAAGAAGTTATGGCAGTTTAAAGTTCAAGTCGATTGCAGATCCGTACCGGATTGGGCAACTGCAGCTGAGGTGACAAAAATGAAATGAATGCATGGGCCTGAAGTGCTCACTTTGTGGAACACGTCGGTCTTTTCAAATCAGTGATCGGAGTCCCGGTCGCCAAGATATTAGCCGTTAAAGATTCACCGGGGGCCGGCTCTGTACCAGTTCGGTCCGCTCGATCGGAGTTCCATCTGGGATTTTTATAGCGTCAGCAAGGTTTGTATGCATTTTATGCATCTTGAGAGGCCTACAGGGATTTACGGCTCGTCAGATAGAGTTCCGCTTGATTAGATAATAAGGCTTGAGGCCGATGACAATTGTCGGCATTGCTAGCTGGGTAATTTTGACATTATTTGGGATGTTGATATGGGCAGTAAAATTCACGATGTTATTGTCACTTTAGGGCTAATAAGAGCATTGACGAGGATGGCTGGCGTGCATGCCCAATATGGTGTCGTTACGAAGGCACAAAAAGTGCTTGAAGAGCTTCGTGTTCGGAATGTGATCTCTTGGTGAATGCATTGACTACGGGACTACTCAAGGAATTTGTCGTGCTTGGCAAGGTGCTTTGTTTGACAAGTGCATGCGAAGTGTGGTGCCCAAAGCCCATAACCTAAAGGCAAGGCCGCCCACTTAAGGCAAGGCCACCCTCTTAAGCTAAGTCCGCCCACTTAAAGCAAGTCCCACCCAATTAGAGGGTTTTATTGAGTGTGAAAGGAGAAAAGAAAGAAAAGCGGGCAGCAGTAGGCGACGAGCAGGTAGCGTGGAAGGAAAGAAAGAGACGGGCAGAGCGGGGAAGCACTCAAACGAGCTCGTTGCAGAGACGCAAAATCCTGAGGGGGCCATGGCGCACCGTTTTGGGACCGTCTTGGGCGGATTTCGCATCGAAGCAATGGTCGGGCTGCCACGTCATTGAGTGACTTCCCACCTAGCAACGAAGACGCCATCGTTGCTCAGGGGGAAGTGAGGGCTATTAATTAAAAAGGAGATTCCATTGCATGCGGGGAAATAGGTACGAGAAGGATAATGAAGAGAAGAAGGTGGGAGAGTTGAACGAGGGCAAGGAGAAGAAAACGAAGCAAGGCAGGAGAGAACCATTAAGAGGGGAAGAGGTAGCTCGGAGCAAGCAAGCTCGATCTCTCTCACTCTCATCCTCGGCAAGCCAAGCTCGAAGAAG
This sequence comes from Adiantum capillus-veneris, assembly GCF_014529385.1. Lineage (NCBI taxonomy): Eukaryota > Viridiplantae > Streptophyta > Polypodiopsida > Polypodiales > Pteridaceae > Adiantum > Adiantum capillus-veneris. The sequence continues at coordinate 47,712,096 of NC_140957.1, read as the reverse complement.
GCGAGGAGGAGAAGGAAGGGAGAACTCCAGCATAGCAAGGAGAAGGGCACGAAGAAGGGGAGTTGAGGGCTCTCTCCCGTGCTCTTTCTCGTCCTCCGACACAAGGTTCAAAGCCACTCACTCTATCGGCCATGGCGACAAAAAGGAAGCAAGGGCATGAAGCATTAAGGAGGAGCAAGGCTTGGCGAGGAGCTCGGTAAGATAAGGTGAGAAAGAACAGAAGGGGATCCGGGAGCTTGAAGGAGAGAAGAAGGAAGCATAAAGCACTCCTTCTCTCTCTCTTGTCCACGGCTAGTAGAGCAAGCAAGGGAGACTCTCTCTCTTGTTCTCGGCCATAAAATAGAGAAGAGGGGTGTAAAGTGTTTGAGAAGGAGAGACCTCAGAACTGTTGAATGAGCTCGAAAGAGGAAATCACAAGGCAGGCTATGCAAATGTATTGGTCAATCAAGTGTTAAAGCTTAGGATAGCAATTGAAGAGCGGGAGGAATTTAAAGTGCAGAGCATAAAGAGCAGGAAGTTGCAGGATAATCGATAATAATTGAGCCTTGATGATTGAGGCAGTGAACTGACTTGAAGCTTGTAGAATCTAATGGAACTCAAAGCAGATGAAGCGACAAGAGATAATTACCATCACCGTCATCGACTAGAGATTGATTAAATAATTGTTAAGCCCCGGTGTCGTTAACGGCCCGGTTAATTCTATAAAGCGGGAGCTTAAACTACTAGTTAGTAGATGATCCAAGTGACGGTGCTGTTAACAGCCCGCCTTGGATAAAGATTAAGTTGTACTTAGAGCATTAATCAATTAATTGATGATTACGGTGATTGCGAGAGTCAGTTGCATCAGTGTCTCTTGTTCTCTCTCTTTCACACCTCCCACAGCCAGAGGCGCGGTGCCTGCCCGGCTCACGTAGCGAACACATATCCCCCGACAACGGATCCTCCTCTTCTTCCTTTATCGAAGAGAGTCCTCTTTTGGAAGTCTCACAAGGAGGATTCCTAGGTACTCTCTCTTCTTGGTGGGAATTTTGGAGAATACCATGGGTGTGCCATTGTTGTAGCACTTCACCTTTAGGGATGGATTGCCTAGGGCTTGTTGAAACCTAGAAACAAGATAATTTACAAGCATAGGGGCATCATTAGTTGCTCTTTCATTAGAAAAATCAAAGCTATCAACATTCATTTCCAATCTCTTTTCCCTTGTCATCCATACTAGCAAATTTTAGGTGTAAATTTTTACTTGTACTTTGGCACTCCAAGCCCTAGTTGCTACTCCTCTTTAACTTCAAAGATAAGCACTCAAGCATCTATACCCGTGGCTCGAATACTATTAATTTCAAGGAATAGAAGAGGGGGTTCAACAGAGTCAAGATAGCACCGGTTCCTGTCAAGTTTCTGATAGCCGACTTTTGAAAATCAAAGAAAAAAAAACTCATTCCCCCCCCCCCCTCCGACACTCTCAGTACCCCCCCGTAGCCTATCCCCCCCCCCCCCGCCAACGGCCATTGGATGAAATAACACCCCCTCTCTCTCTCTCCCTCATTTTCCCTACATACCCCCCCCCCCCCCCCCCCCCCACCTAATATCCTCTCTCCCAATTTACCCTCACTCTCAAACCCCCCCGGCCAGGCGGAAGCTTTAAAAAAAACCCCCCGACCCCTCTCTCGTGCTCCCTCGGTGTGAGCTGCATGAGAACCCCCCCTCCCCCCCCCCCCCTTGGCCCGCTAATATTCCCTCCCCAACCCCTCCTCCCTCTTCCCCACCCACTCTCATCACCCTCCCCTCAGCCTCATTCCCCCCCCCCCTCTTGGCCCGCTGATATATTCCCTCACTCCCACCCATTGACTTGTTTCCAACCCCTCGTCCTCAGGCTCCCATGCAAGACAGTAGAACCCCCCCCCCCCCCCCCTCTCTCTCACGCACACATCTCCCCTACCCCACTCCACATGTCACCCTCCCTCTCCCTCACAATCTCTCTCTCAGCTCAGTCCGCGGACACCACTCTCTCTCTCTCTCTCTCTCTCTCTCTCTCTCTCTCTCTCTCTCTCTCTCTCTCTCTCTCTCTCTCTCTCGGGCGTTTAGGCCACGCATGAGGAATCCTCTCTCTCTCTCTCCTTCTCACGGACAGCAGCAATAGGACCACTCTCTCTCTCACTCTCTCACCATACACACACACACACACACACACACAATCACCCCCCTCCCCTCTCTCTCCTTCGGCGCTATGAGCTCAATCCGAGGACCACCCTCTCTCCCACCCGAGCGCTCACGCACCGCAGCAGGCCATCCATATACATACACACAACATCCATACACACACACACACACACCACACACACTCTCTCTCTCTACCCCTACCCCATCCCCCCCCCCTCCGCCTCGCGCAGTAGAAAGCAGGCCATCCGCCATTCGCCATCAACAAAAAAACAAAACAAAAAACTATATATATATTATATATATATAAAGCTCCCCTTCCCACGCACGTTTTTCGTACACACATACATATACATACACACACACCCGCCCTCATGCACGAATACATACACACACACACACACACACACACACGCATATACGCACCGCACCAAAAATACAAAGGAGGAGAAACGGCTACGACATCAACGAATAAAGAAGAAGGATCCAAAGCACGCGCCGCCAACAACAAAAAGAGAAAATGCGCGGAAGGCATGTCCCGGCCAACTCCGAAAAGAAGTACTCTCGACACCGACACACCAGCAGCACATCATTCGCCAGCAAAACGCAACCACGAAGCCATCCCAGTAATGTATAGGTTATTTTCATCATTATCTTCAGTTTTCACCCGAGCCATTGTAAATTCCATTTTTTTGTAAATATCCTCTCTCTAGGTGATGGGCACAAAGGCCCACCTAGAGATTCCCATCTTTTAATAACCTCCCAAAACAAAGCAAGGGTCAACCACACCGGGCCCACCAATTGCTTTGTCTCCCCAATTAAGCTTACCCTAACCACACTGGGATAACCATAATCCAAGCAGCCAACACCTATAAATTGGCACTGAGAGGTCACTATCGGGGGGGGGGGCAATTCATGAGGAGCCAAGCATTTGGTAGAGTGTAGTGGGAAGGATTGAAACTATCACCATCACTAGGAGGGGGCTTGTATGTTGGGTTTGCCTTTGGAATTGCACCATGCCAAGGGAACCACATACATCTCTCGACTCCAATGGTCGATGCACACACGTATGCACGCTCTTGGTAGTAAGTATTCACAATCATTGAGTCGTCTTAGAGAACGCACCAAGTAGGTTGCACCACCTCCTCTCCCTACCTCTCTACCACCACGGCATGCCACTTTGTAAATATTGCAGAAATAATTCACCTTCACACCCTCGAGGGTTTTTATCATTTGCAAATCTCTCTCTCTCTATCTCTCTCTCTCTCTCTGTGTGTGTGTGTGTGTGTGTGTGTGTGTGTGTGTGTGTGTGTGTGTGTGTGTGTGTAGGTTTGCGGTGTTCATATCATCGTGGTTTTGCGTCCTAGCCGCTCAAAGCTAGGTGGTGCCCCCTGTTCACTTTACCATGGCAGGCTCAAGGCGCGCCATTCGGTCCCCGGAGTTTTAGAGGTCATCCGGGTTCGGGGTCCGCTTTGCGTCCTTCATTTGGTGCCCCCACGGAGGAGGGCTTTTCTAAGACCCTTCAGTTTACAATGCTGAAAGTGACGCCCACTATCGATCATGGACGAGTGGCTGAAGGAATTTTCTAGCTGGAGGACGGAAGAAGAGGAGACGAAGGAGGCACTAGCCACCTTCATTGAGGTGCTACTGCCAAGCTGTAGTGTCATCAGCATTCAAGAGGTAAATGCTCGTTCTAACTATAAATTGGAAGCATCAGGTGGGAGATTGGTGAAATGCCATCACTGTTGTCAACCAAGGTACACTATCAATGAGTGCCAACAACGAAGGCAGCGAAAGGGCGGAAGTCATCACTGTTGTCAACCAAGGCACACTGTCAATGAGTGCCAACAACGAAGGCAGCGAAAGGGCAGAAGTCATCTACATCGACATTCATCGCAAAGAAATAATTCACGTCAAGGAAGGGAAGCAAACGGTGAGACCTCTTTTCCCTAAAGAAGCTGCAGTCAAAGATATAACTCCAAAGTGGCCTAAAGGGGCTACGCGAGCCAAAGGCAAGGAGAAGATAAGCCAGTCTAGAAACACATGACCCCGAAGGGAGAAGCATCTGGCCAAGCAAGTGCTTTAAGCTCAGAAAGCCGGGTTGTACCCACTTTGTCAAAGAAGAAGTCATCCAAAGCTAAGCAACGGAAGGTCGCCTACTGATTTGCACGACGCATGCGAGTGCTACCAATCCACTTCTACAATCCAGAAGAAGAAGTGGTAAGAAGATTCCCATGTCCTAGAGAAGAGTGGTTCGGTTACTGCTCTCGCTGTTTTGGGAAGCGAGTGGAGGACCTTCCTCCTCTCCCTATACAACTTATCCTGAAGAAGCTCTCTACCACGGAGAAACACAGTGGGTTGGGGACAAGCTGCAACAGAATGGAGTAGAATTCATGCAACACGCTGATTACAGAAATTACCTGCAATTGCTGTTAGCCTAGAGGTTGGGAGTGGTCAGACACATCGCCATCACCCCGTACGTGCTGAGCAACGAAGGAAAGGTGGAGCCCATGAAAGGCGACGACCTCTTGTGGATGTGCCGACTCATCAACACTGGCACGGTAAGAGTATAAGTAAGTATTCCACCCTCTGTACATGATGGAAAATGGGCCGACGGAATTCCCCTTCAGATTCCTGCAACATATGCATGTGAATATCTATGTAGATAGGAAAGTGGTCACAACTTTCCTATGGAGGCACACCCTCGGAGAAGCTATGGCAGCTACTGACAGAATTAAAGCAGGGAGGCCTGCTCGAGTATGCCACCTACGAGTCAAAGTTTGTGGACTTATGGGAGAGATGGATTGCCACACTGGAGGAAGGCTAAAGAGCGCCTAATTTCCTAAAGAAGGACCGTTTCATTACTGGTCTATGGTCGCCGCTTGGAGAGAAGGTGAAGGGAATGTTTTTTGCAACATATGAGTTGGCAGTCGAAGTAGCCCGCCTTAAAGATAAGAAGCTGCGAATGCAAGCAAGAGTAAACGAGTCAGAGGAAACAAGCTCGGCCCGAACAACCCCAGTGGCTGCAACAACAGCCAATCATAGAGTCCAACCGCAGGAGGCATCAGAAGAATAGCAAGACCTGCTGAGTCGCATCACCACCCAACTAGAGAGTTTATATGTGCATCTGGTGCAGCAAGGGCATGCATCTGGCAGAAACCCAGAACAAGGAAGGGGACAACGAAGGCAGTACCCAGAGTACCACTGTTACAACTGCGGGGAAGATGGCCATGGAATCTACTACTGCCCACACCCAAGGAGGCAGAATTTCAATAGAGGGGGGAGACAAAATCAGATCTCTCCGCCGATAGCAAGATAACCACCACCTAGGCAGCCAGGACCAATCCCACCGGTCCAAATTCTTCGACCACCTGTACAACAGCAACCACCACCTCAATCTCTCATTCCGCCACTACCCCCACCACATGCTGTGAACCAAGCGGTGAGTGTTATTAGCTTGGAGGCTAAAGGGAAGGCGAAGGTAGAAGACTCAGCTCGAGAGAAGCACAAAGGAAAAGCAAAGGTAGAAGAAGTGGATGCTATGGGAGTGAAGCGTGCGAGGCACGAGGAGGCATCTCAAAGAGAAGAGAAGATGAAAGGGAACGCCGAGTCTAGCAAGCAAGCAGCTAAACCGCGACAGAAGATAGACATCGTGGACTTCTCACTAGGTGAGTATGCAAAACCCTATGACTTAGTTCAGGATGTGTTAATGTAGGGCCCGAAGATAACTTGGCCCCAATTACTCCAACTTGCACCCAGAATGAGGAGGCAATGGATGAAAATGGTAAGTACCAGGAAATCAAAACCCAGGATAGCTGGGGCTGTTAGGAAATAAGACGTAGCTAAATAGACAATTGAGTAGATTACTTAATGGAGAGAGATAGGTTTACATACACGAGATTATAGAGTATAGAGAGAGAGAGAGAGAGAGAGAGAGTACACACGATATATGTGGTTCACCCAATGTGGGCTATGTCCACGGAAAAGCAGCCACTCAATGGCTTTAGTACTTCAAAACAAGAAGTAATTTACAAAGGGATTATACCCTTAATAGAGCTCCCACCTTGCTTCACTCTCACCACCTCACACCCACCTTGTTGCATCAACTTCGCACTATGAAATGTGTGTAGAAATGGCCTCATTTTATAGGCCAAAAGGGTTGCCCTCTCTTATGAGAGGCAGCCATGTGTAGCCGCCCTTGTGTGAATAAGTCCAAATCGGACCCTCCAATCCGCCCATGTGCGGCTGCCCTTGTGTAGACAAATCCACTTTTGAATTCGGCCACCGGCCACCGGCCATTGACTTCCGATCACGGGCCACCGGCCAACCGACTGGTCATTTTCTGACCACTTTTCGGCCGCCGACCGGCCATAATATTCCGGCGAAAAGGAATATTCCGGCGAGGGGAAAAAAGTGAAAATTTTGGCCTTGATTTCTGGCCGTGAAAATTTTGGTTTCCGGCGAGTGATTTTTCTTCACGCACGATGGATTCTCCTCATAATGGGGGCCTTACAAATGTGCGCTTTTACCACAGAAAATTACAAGGGTAAATCAGGCTCCATACTTAACAATCTCCCACTTGGAGACTGATCTCCAAACCAAACCTGTGACTGCTTTCCATCCTGGCTTCTTATCCTTGAATGCCGATTGAAGATGAGAAAAAGCTCAACTTCTCCTTGTTGACCACCTTTGTAAACATGTCTGCAGGATTTTCACTTGTATGCACCTTTCCTAGCTTTAGTTGTCCCTCTTCCAAAAGAGTAGTATGAAGTGATATCTCACTTGAATGTGCTTTGTCCTTGAATGAAAGGCTGAGTTATTCGCAAGATGAATAGCGCTTTGGCTATCACTGTACAAGACACAATTGTCTTGTTTGAATCCAAGCTCTTCTAAGAATCTGTGAAGCCACAGAATTTCTTTGCTTGCCTCTGTCATTGCTACATACTCTGCTTCCGTGGTAGAAAGTGAGACCACTTTCTGCAGCTTTGAAGCCCAGCTTACTACTGAGCCTCCAACCGTGAAGATATAGCCAGTAGTGCTCCTTTGAGTATCTTTGTCACCTGCCATATCTGCATTAGCATACCCTTCTCAGTTCCTCCAAAATACAAAGCATTTGTTGTTGTCCCTTTTAGATACCTAAGTATCCACTTCAGATCTTGCCAATGATCTTTACCTGGGTTGTCCATGAACCTACTCACAACTCCCACTGCATGTGCAATGTCTGGCCTTGTCCAGACCATAGCATACATTAGAGAACCTACCGCTGTAGCATATGGAACTTTAGACATATAGGCTATCTCCTCTTGTGTCTTTGGACACATATCCTTCGTTAGTTTAAAGTGTCTAGCCAAAGGTGTAGAAACTGGTTTTGCATTTTGCATTGCAAACCTTTCTAGTACCTTCTTGATGTAATCTTCTTGAGATAGCTTTATTGTCTTCTTCGTCCTGTCCCTTTATATTTTCATACCAAGTATCCTCTTTGCAACACCTAAATCTTTCATTGAAAAAGATTTAGACAGCTCCTCTTTTAGGTCTTTGATGTCCTGCATGTTATCACTTGCAATCAACATGTCATCAACATACAACATTAGGATGATGAATTTCCCATCTCCCAAATTCTTCATGTAGACGCAGTGATCCGAGTTGCATCTTGTGAATCCATGATCCAACATCCATCGATCAAACTTCAAGTACCATTGTCTTGATACTTGCTTTAAACCATACAAGCTCTTCTTTAATCTGCAAACCATTTTCTCCTTACCTTTTACTTCATACCCCTTTGGTTGAAGCATGTAGATTTCCTCCTCTAAGTTACCATGAGGGAATGCCGTATTTACATCCATTTGCTCGAGATTTAGATCATGAGCAACCACAAGGCTTAAGACAAGCCTAATTGAGTTCATTTTTACAACAGGAGAAAATATTTCATTGAAGTCAATACTTTTCTTTTGAGAAAACCCTTTTACCATAAGCCTAGACTTGTACCTTTTCTTCCCACCTTCTTCTTCCTTCAGCTTGTACACCCATTTGTTTTGAAGTGCCCGCTTACCTTTAGGCAACTCAACGAACTCCCATGTTTGGTTGCGATGTAGTGAGTCCATCTCCACTTTCATGCTCTTTGTCCATTCTTCTTTGGATTCATGTTTCATAGCTTCTTCGTATGATTCTGGCTCTCCAGAATCTGAGATCAAGAGATGGTTGAAGTAAGGAAAAAACCTTTTTGGAGGTCTACTTGCTCTTGTAGATCTTCGGGGAATAGGTTGAGGCTCCTCATTTGGTTGACGTTGTGCTTTTTTGCATCAAATCATGCACGTAAGCATACATAACCAAATTTGACTTAATTTCGGCAGCATTTCGGCGTCACAACGGAATTAGAAAAACATAATCATAAGTCATTGACGACCATAAGCAATCACATGCTTCTCATAAGCAAATTTGACTCCAAAACAGTCCCAAACTAGGCACTTTCACCTATACGCAAACGGGCATAAGCCGCACCTAGTTTTGCATTTTACGAATGCACATAGTTTATGAACCAAACCTTCACATAAAATCAGAAAATTAGCATTAATTTCAACCTGCACGCGCTCCTCAGTTGGCGCCCCTCCCTCACTGCCTCGTCGGCTCTTGCAGTCCACGGCCCCTACTCCACGCCTCACGGCAGATCTCTTGCTCCTCACGTTCTCAAGGTAACCTCGTCTTCACGCTCTAATGGCGGCTTGCTCCTTCTCGTCAACCACCTCTCAATCTCGGCCTCGCTCTACTCTTGACAACTCGGGTTTCTCCCTCGGCATGGCTCTGGCGGCCCCTTTTATTTGCTGCAGCCCTTCGATATTAATAAAAGAAACCATGCCTTATTATTAGCTTCTTACTACAAGCAGCCATTCACACCAGTTGACAGTTGACGCTCCTCTTGCGGTAGTAGAGTAAAACTCATGCGGCAATAGATCCTTCGGTGCTCCTGTCACCTCCAAAAGCCTAGTCCACGGCCTTGCCTCAACAGGTTCCGCCCTTGATGCTCAAAAGCTTTCCCCCTCATCTGTTGGACGACTTCCTTTGCTCTCGTCTGGGTGCATGTTAAAAACACCTCCAGCTCGTCAGCTTTCTTTTATTCTCCCTTTTCTCATTAAAATAGCATTGCTTTATTCTTTTATTAACAGCAATATGCCGGCCGTTTATACATCCTCATGGCCTTCCCTTTGAACTTCCCACCATATTTGGCATACACTGTAACCAACACTATGCTAAGCACATTCTTATCAATCAAAAAACTTTGCCACCATCACGTTGCCATATCCCGTAATCATTGAACTTCAAGAGATGACATTCCGAAGGGGATATCCATAAAGAACTTTTCAATGCCTAATGAGAACAAATATCCGTTAAAGCATTGCCAAGCATCACAATAGACATATATATCACCCAAAGAATCCCAAACATTATTTATCTGCAATCACCCATATTGCAAAAAGTGACAACTCTTTTGTAAGAAAACCTAAAAAACCTTCTTTTTTGTGTTTTTCTCTCAATAAACACGGGGCGTCACGACAACGCATATACGCACCGCACCAAAAATACAAAGGAGGAGAAACGACTATGACATCGACGAATAAAGAAGAAGGATGCAATGTGAGAGATTAGGCCGAATGGTAGAGTAAGTAGCGTGCTCACTCCTCGTAGAAACATCATACCCGCTCCGTAGCTTTCTTTGTGTGTAGGTTTCACCTTCTAATCCTCCAATTGACACGCACAAGCCACTTGTGTGTTTCCATGCCCTAGCCGGATCCTACTCCTCGGATTGACATTATGTTGATGTCCTCCCTATGCTAGGATGAAATCCCAACATTGGCGCCGTTGCCGGGGATCGATAGCCTAAGCTAGAGGTGCCATTGGTGTGATTAGGAGACACTAATTTCCCTAATTTTTTGTTAATTTTGTTAGTTTTTAGATTAGGTGTGTTGATTAATTGAGTGGTTTTTAGTGTGATTAGTACTTGGGTTAGCATTGATTATGCTTAGAAAATCACAAAACAACCCACACATATCATTAGTTCTTGATTTTGATCACTAATTTTGACCATCAAATTCACTAATTTTCACTAATTTTTCCTAACTTTGATGCTAATTTCCCGTTGATTGATAAGTGTTTTTTGTGCTACACACAAGTAGAAAGTGAGTTGGGTGTATGGACAACATGCCTATGTGATCCACACGCTCATATCCTACTCCATTTGTGCGCCCGAAATGACCTATTAATCACTAATTTTCACTAATTATTTGAGCATTTTGCAAAGTGCTGATTTGTATTGTTTATTTGATGCATGTCCATGATGATTGTGTGTTTACATTCATGCTAAACGATGCTACACATTGATTTTTGTGTTGGTTGTGTGTAGGTGATTTTATGGGATCTACACACACACACACACACACACTAGTGTGTTGGGCACTAATCAAGTGCTTAATCGCTGAGTTTGTGGATAGTTAAGGGCACATTGTCACCGTTTGCAGTCCTTGAGTCTTCACCGTCCTCAAGCTCCATGTACTCATCACCTGTTTCTTTTGTTTGTTTTCTTTCCAAGTAATCTTTGTACATATTTTGTTCGTTAAAATTTACATCCCTACTCCTTAAGATTTTACCATCTTCAGGATTCCATAAGCAAGACCCAAAGTCACCTTCTCCATAGCCAATGAAGAAACACTTTTTGGACTTTGCATCTAGCTTTGATCTTAGGCTTCTATCTATGTGCATGAAAGCCTCCCACCCAAACACTTTGAGAAATGCATAATTCATCGGTTTACCTGTCCATGCCTCTTCTGAAACTCCCCCATCCAATGCCGTTGAGGGTGACCGATTGATTAAGTACACAGACATACATACAACTTTTGCCCAAAGCTCAAGCGGTAGGCCTGCATGTAGCTGCATGCTTCGTGCTCGCTCCATGATTGTCCTGTTCATCCTTTCCTATCACAAAATCGGTGAACAACCACACATAGGACTGGGATAAGCATCTCATGGCATCTCTTTGGGCCTATAGAACAACGTTCCGAACATCACTAGGTTTCACTCCTTTCCACCTAGTTTATGGGAAGGAGGCAATTCTACCCATTGAGGTACAAATATCCTGCTTACGAGTCTTGGCTAGCCAGACACATCGTCCAATTGTAAACTCCAAAACCACATCTTGGATCTAAAGAGACTCCAAATGGATAGGGAAGAAGTAATCAATCACTATGCAGCATAGGTAGAACGACGTTGGCTCACTTTCAATCAAGGGCTTAAAGAAAAAGGACTGGAAAAAGGCATGTTAGTACTGCGATACAACAACAGATTTGACACTAGGAAGGATAAGAAATTTCAACCCAGATGGGAAGGGCCATTCATCATCAAGAAACGCTATGACAATGGCAGCTATAAGCTGATGGAATCAGATGGGAGAATTCACAAGACTAGGGTCAATGGATGGAGGCTGAAAAGGTATTTTCTTAGGTTTGACCCAGAATTCGTGCTAGACATTCCAGAAGAGGGAGAACCCTCTAACTCTACAACTGCAGAAGCAGAAGAAGGTCTAGAAGCATGAATGCCTCTAGCCAAAGGGAGAGGGCTAATGATAGCCGAATTTCAAAAATCAAAGAAAAAAGAACTCATTCCCCCCCCCCGCCCCCCCCCACCCACTCTTAGTACCCCCCCCCCGCCGACGGGCATTGGATGAAATAACACCCCCTCTCTCTCTCTCTCCCTCATTTTCCCTACATACCCTTCCCCCCCCCCCTAATATCCTCTCTCTCAATTTACCCCCACTCTCAAACCCCCCCAGCCAGGTGGAAGCTTTTAAAAAAAAACCCCGACCCCTCTGTCGTGCTCCCTCGGTGTGAGCCGCATGAGAACCCCCTCCGCTCTCCGTATTCTTACACTCACCCTTTACATTCCCCCCCTCACATTTCCCCCACCCACTCTCATTACCCCCCCCCCCCCCCCCCCCCCCCCCCCCCTTGGCCCACTAATATTCCCTCCTTGACCCCTCCTCCCTCTTCCCCACCCTCTCGCATCACCCTTCCCTCGGCCTCATTCCCCCCCTCTTGGCCCGCTGATATATTCCCTCACTCCCACCCAGTGACTTGTTTCCCTCCCCTCTTCAAGCTCCCATGCAAGACAATAGAACCCCCCCCCCCCCTCTCTCTCACCCACATATCTCCCCTACCCCACTCCACACATCACACCTCCCTCTCCCTCACAATCTCTGTCTCAGCTCAGTCTGCGGACACTGCTCTCTCTCTCTCTCACTCGGGCGTTTAGGCCACGCATGAGGAATCCTCTCTCTCTCTCTCTCTCTCTCTCTCTCTCTCTCTCTCTCTCTCTCTCTCTCTCTCTCTCTCTCTCACCATACACACACACACAATCACCCCCCCCTCCCTTCTCTCCCCTTCGGCGTTGTGCGCTCAGTCCGCAAGACCACCCTCTCTCCCACCCAGGCGCTCACGCACCGCAACAGGCCATCCATACACACACACACACACACACACACACACACACACACACACACACACACACACACACACACACACACACACACACACACACACACACACACACACACACACACACACACACACACACACACACACACACACACACTCTCTACCCCTACCCCATTCTGCCCCCCCTCTGCCTCGCGTAGTAGAAAGCAGGCCATCCGCCATCAACAGAAGAAAAAAAAACAAAAAACTATATATATATATATATATATATAGCCCCCCTTCCCACGCATGTTTTTCATACACACATACATATACATACACACACACGCTGTCGGGGATAAATTGTTCACAAGTTAAGCCAGGTCAGCACTAGGCTACTCGCTGTGGGAAACGGTGAGAGAAAGATGCACATCCCAAGAGAATATAGCACAAAAGAACACCTTGAATTGAATTACTTAAATGAACTAAAACTGAATACAAAAAAGTCACAATAGGCAACAAGTGCTCTTGAACTCGCCGAGGCTATGAGCGGAAGTGCAAATGCCAAATTTGTATGGCTTCAATGCCCTTCCTTTGCTCTTCCCGACCACCTTCATGTGCACTCACTTTGCCCTCAATTGCTCTGCCGGATCTCTGACGATCTCAAGGTCCTCTAAGTCCTCGAGACCTTCAACCTTCTTTAGTGTGTGTTGTAAAACTGCCTTTTGAGACACTTATTCCCTGCTTTTAGGTTGGGTAACTTCACCACAAGAACCACAATAGTCTTGTTAATGTTGTTGACTCTCCGATCAATCACCCAAAAACTGGTATCACATTGTGGACTAGTTTTGGCACTCCTTTTCTCGCCTTCAACACCCTCAAACTCCACATCTATGCTCTCCGAGGACAATCACTCAGCATCACTATCTCCAAGTCTATGTTTCTCTCTCTTGCTACTCGACGGCCTTGCTTTTCTCTTTACATAAACCACCTTGTCTCCTCCTACAAACCAACTCGCCAGTAGTCCGGCTCTGAAGCTTTTCTCTCTGCAACCTCAGAGCTACTCGTCGCGGACTCCGTTACCGGCCTCCCCGACTCCCCTCTCTGTATCCTATGTAGTGTTTGTGGAAGATTCTGTTCATCCCTTGCTGCCATGTACTAGAGACAGTAATGTAAGCTCATAGGACATTTATGACACTTTGTTGCCTCTTTTCAGTGGTGGAAATGCGAATGTAAGTTCCAATGAGGCAAATGTACAGCCTATGGGGGTTTCTGAAAATGTTTTAGATCAGCCTATTACTGATGTAGATGTACATGATGTACTTGATGAGGAGCGGGCTGAAAATGAGCAGGCTAGAGGTATGCCAAAATGGCTGGTGCACACTTTGCGTGACAGTAAATTGGATGCACCTTTGTCTAGTCGTACTCGTTCAGGCTCTCGCCATGCATCTTATGCATCAGATTGTTATGCTTTGGTTGTGTCTAGTTTACATGATGTTGAGGAGCCTCTGTCTTTTGATGAAGCACAAAATTTAGAAAATTGGATGGCTGCCATGCAATCAGAATATGATGCACTTATAGAAAATGACACATGGACTTTATGTGATTTGCCTCCTGGCAAAAAGGCCATTGGTACGAAGTGGGTTTACAAGTTGAAACGCAAGACGGATGGTGAGATCGATCGCCATAAGGCTCGACTTGTTGCAAAGGGTTATGCACAGCAAAAAGGCATAGATTATAAGAGACTTTTGCTCCCACTTGTCGTATGACTACTGTGCGTTTTCTATGTGCATTGGCAGCTCATTTTGATTGGGATGTACATCAATCAGACATTGTTACTGCTTTCTTGAATGGTGACATATTTGAGGAAGTTTATGTAACGCAACCTCGCGGTTTTGTCATAAAAGGACAAGAGGACAAAGTGTGCAGATGTAAGAAGGCTTTGTATGGGTTGAAGAAATCTCCTTGTGCTTGGTATGAGAAAGCTGACACTCATTTGGTTAAACGAGGCTTTCGTAGTCCAACAGAAAGCACATTGTATGTAAAGCGTGAGGGTGATGTACTTCTCATTGTGGTTCTTTATGTTGATGATTTGATGATCACTGGACCAAATGAGAGACATATTGCTGAATTTAAGGCTGATTTGAATGCTACTTTCAAGATGAAAGATTTGGGGCTGTTGCATCATTATTTGGGTATACAGTTTAAACAGTGTGATGGTGGCATTGCCTTGTGTCAGAAAAGTTACATAGAGACATTGCTATGTAAGTTTGGACTTGAGGATTGCATACCTATTGCCACTCCCATGGAAACAGGTTTAAAGTTGAGTCTACATGATGCTGGCAATCCTGCTGATGTCACTCTTTACCAAATTGCTGTTGGCTGGCTCATTTATGTATGCAACACGAGGCCGGATATTCAGTTTGCAGTCTCACAGGTCAACAGATTTATGCATAGCCCAAGGTCTAAGCATTGGCAGACTGTCAAGAGGATTTTCCGCTACCTTAGTGGCACTTTACATCTTGGCTTGTTTTATCCCAAGGGGGGATCATTGCCGCCAGACTTACATGCTTTTTCGGACTCAAATTGGGATGGTTGTTTTGACACACGAGTGTCCACAAGTGGTTTTTGTTTCATGCTTGGCAGTTCATGTATATCATGGTTGAGCAAGAAGAAACGTACTGTGGCCACTTCGAGTTGTGAGGCTGAGTACAGGGCAGTCTTCACAGCTACGGTTGAGTGTGTATGGCTTAGACGCCTTATGGATGATTTGGGTGTTGGACAAGACACTGCCAACACTATCTACACTGACAGTCAGAGCGCATTGGCAGTTGCGAGGAACCCAGTTTTTCATGCTCGCACAAAGCACATTGAGGTGCATTACCACTATGTCAGGGAGAGGCTCTCAATAGGAGAGATCAGCTTGGCTTATGTGCCAACACAGGACAACCTTGCAGATCTTTTCACAAAGGCATTGTCTCGTGAGAAGCTTGAAGCTTTCCGCAAAGCTTTGGGCTTACTCCCCTTTGTGGACTGATCCTGTCCTCAAGGCATGGCACTTCCCTTTACTCATGTGCCAGCTCTTGTTCACCGCATCACTCCAAGGGGGATTTGTTACCATATACATGGGGTAGTGATGTGTGTGAACACACTAAGACTGCCGGGGCATTTTTTCCCTCTTTAGGAGGTTTTTTCCCCCGTGCATTGTATATACGCCCATCACTCTAGGGCTATCTATCTTTCGATTTCACACTAAGTAACATACTCTCTATTGTGTGCCTTGAGCTTCCTTCGTCTTCTCCAAGTTGTGTGTGTTTCTCTGCAACCCTAGTTCCAACAGCCTACATATCTTCAAGGGAATTTACCAACCATGATTCCCAAAAATGGCACGGAACAGATACAATTGAATACAAAAGTATAGACAAAAATATTTGTGCCATCAAATTTACTTCAAGCGTAGGAATATTACAAAGGACAAAAACAAATCTGGCTACCCAAGGCACCAAAACCAAATTTTACACAACTTGAAGATAATTATAGCTACAAACACCGAAAAATCAAGGATACAGGTCCAAAAAGTCAGTATGTCATCTGTAAAAATAAGCCAGCAACAAATAGCAGATACATATGGGTGCCAAAGCAGACAAACGAGCAGAAGAAGATTGAAATCATCTCCCACTTCCAACAAAATGAAAGTAGCCAATTTTCTCAAATAATGGACCAAAAGTTAAAACAAGCAATTTTGACAACCAAGGTCACCCAGGTATGGCAGAAAAAACCTACCTTGCCAATATAGTACTTTCATAACCCTCTTTTTGAGGATCTGAGCTCTAAATGTCTAGATATATACTTTGTTGAGAGCTCAAGACAGTAGTCAAGTCAAAAAAAAAAAAAGTCAAGAGTCGGGCAGCTGAGCCGATAAATGAGCAAAGTGTTAGACCTAAGCTTCAAGTCCTAATATTTTTCTGTGGTCCATGAGTCTAGCTAATTAGGCTACAGCTCAAGCTGGAAGAGTTGAGCGTAATTATATCAAGTCGCTCATTTTGGATAGGTGAGCATAGTCAATCTATTATTTTGATCATGGTGGAGAGGCAAAGTGTTCAAAACAAAACACACACGCACTTGTGCACATTAGAAGAGTGGAAAACATTGCATCAAACGCCCTTCTCAAGAGTAGTGGAAGCTAGTAAAGTGAATTTAATTTTCTTTTTTATTTGCATTCACTCTGAGGAGCACCCATCAATACTCTTCTCTCGCACAACATAATCTTACGCATGCATAAATCTGTGCAAGCATATCGAATGTCCCATAATTGGACATTTGCATTACACACTCTTTATTGTTCCACCCATGCACTCACCTTGCAGGTACATGCAGCAACAAAGTAACTCCAGACTCAAGGCAGATCATCGACCCTTTTCAAGGGATAGAAGGCTTAAACAATTCATTTTCACGTTATTTATATAAGCCCACTCAATTCAGTCCCTAAACACCCATAATTGTATATTCCCATAATAAGATCACATACCTTTGGGCACTTTTTCCCATGGGGTTTTTCCACATTGGTAATCCAGGGTTTCCAGACCATAACGTACTATACCTAGCCTTTTATTTTGCTTTATTCCCATAATAACTCAAGCCAATTGCTTTTACTTGAACCCAAATGCCTAATCTCAAATTACACCAACAAGTCAACCCAACAACTTACAGATCTTCAAAACAACATTCACCACCAATTTCAAATCTCTCCAGTGCTAGCCAAACAGGCAGTGCACGAGGACATGCACGGAATTTGGATGGGGGGAGTGTTTGGCGGCTAAGTCAACAATGGCCAAACGGACCAGTCAAAGATGCTATTTACTATTTTTAGTAAATGCTAACGAGGCCAGATGATGCAGATGCAAAGTAAAGATGAAGATGAAGCAAATACAAACAACAAATGCAGAGAAAAGTTGGAATTGATGACTATCTATAGAGTTACGGTCACAATTGACGGTCACTTAAGTTTTAGGATTTTCTGTAAAATGACCGCAAATGTGGGTTGTAATTATGTTTTGGGCTCATCAAGAGTTCCAAGTTGTAAACATTGAGCTATATTTAGATCCTAGGCAGTGCAAATAGCAGATTAAGTGAGTTTGGCCATTTGGGTGCCCGACCACTTCTAAAAAGCCTAGTGAGTATATAACTCAAAACTTACAATGTGAAAGGGATTCTTACTCACTTGAGATAAGCATTGTGAAGAAGGAGATGGCTATGGAGTTCTTGAGCTTTCTACGCGCGTACATGGACGATTCGGCCTCATGCCAATAGCTAAACTTTAACCCCTTCTCTCTCATTTTCTCATGGTGTAATCAATGCTTGATTAATCAAAGATTAGTAGCTAATTTTTTGATTAATCTCTCTCTTTTTCATATTTCCCTCTTGTTCAAGCATGCTACTAAGTGTGTGGAGGCTTGTGTAGAGTGTTGGTGCTCGGTGTGGTCATTCTATGCTATTCTATGCTCATTGTGTGCTTGATTAGAGTTGGATTAGTGATTGATTAGAGAGTAGTGCATGATTAAGCTTGTGTGTGAGAGATTAGGCCGAATGGTAGAGTAAGTAGTGTGCTCACTCCTCGTAGCAACATCATACCCGCTCCGTAGCTTTCTTTGTGTGTAGGTTTCACCTTCTAATCCTCCAATTGGCACGCACAAGCCACTTGTGTGTTTCCATTCCCTAGCCGGATCCTACTCCTCGGATTGACATTATGTTGATGTCCTCCCTATGCTAGGATGACGTCCCAACAACGTCAAATTCAACATACGGGGTCAAACTGACTCCAAATGAGCCAAAATTGGACAAATTGCTTCACAACCATGTTGGGGACAAGTCCCAAGCCTCGAAGTTGACCGACCAACCCAACAGGGAGTGTAGTGACAGAAAACGGTGATTTCAAAGTCGAGTAAGCACAAAGTAATGCCGGCATGACCAAACTTGACCAAATTCAATTTATGACTTGTTTTAGGTGTATAGAATATGTCTAGGTCAAAAGTTGTAAGTTTTGCAAAGAATTATTGTCATTGTTGTAAATAATCACGATTATTTACTTTTGCATCATTTTTGCTTGGAAATTGTCACCTCACCTCACCTATCATGTGTACACACCTATTACATGCCAAAAATTAAGTATGAGCCAAAATGACCACCCATTACTTGGAAAATTGTCAAAAAACGCAAAGAAGTCCTTGCAAACCAATTTCTTGGTTATGGACAACATTTACTGATCCAAATCACCTTATATCTCATATACAGGGTCTATACAATGCCTAGAACCAGTTTGTACAGAAAAATGTTAATTTTGGAAGAAAAGTTAATAATCGTGATTATTTACTTCTAGCCAAAATTGTGAAGTTTTGATATTTTGCCATCATACATCCAAAGTACATGATGTGTTAAGCCCACTAACCAAGTTTGAACCAATTTAGAGCTCAAAATCTCAAAATATCAAATTCCTTTATATCTACTGTTTTAGAGACCTAAAGTCAAAATATGGTACCATTTTCACCCTACGCATCCACATGAGCCCATATTTCACTAAGAGCGTGCATTTGGTATATACTTCAAGCCTATGAAGCCAAGTTTGCAAAAAATTAAAAAAATTTCTCAGTTGTAAACAAACACGATTATTTACTTTGGTTGCTTTTGTTTTGACTTCACAGTTTTGTTCCTTGCATGTTTTTATGCATCTATGCTTGTTCAAAAATTGATTTGAAGCAAATTGGACCAAAATTGTCAGCATTTCAGACTAAAGGATATTTCATACAAAATTCCAACAAATCTGCTAACTTTGCACTCTATTCACTGAACAGGAGCCATGCAAGCAGCAGAGAGGGCCAGGAAAAAGCTCAACTAGAAGGAGAAGTTGCAGGAACTACCCACTTATCAACTAGACCCTGATTCAATCAAAGCATCCAAGGTAGCATACCTCTCCAAAGAATAGCTAGAAGAGCATCACACTACAGTCTTCACCGGCAGATTCAAGAGTGAAGATGGGCATAAGGTGGAGTTGCAACTCCTACCTAAGGAAGTATATGATGTTTCTGCAAAGCCAGAGGCCAAAGAAGCCAACTGCAGGCTAGGACTCAGAGACTTCTATGAACAAGAGCCTTGCGGAGTGGATTTTTAGAAAGCTTACGAGCTTTTATCCACAATCAAAGAAGATGGAACGGCCCAAATATCTGACACTCAGGGAAACAAGGTCGAGGTGGTCATAACCAAAGATATAGTGGCAGAGGCACTCAGATTGCCTATAGAGGGAATGACCATGAGAGATAGGGATAGGAAAATAGCACGGAATTTTACCAAAGAGACCGCCGCGGCTACCTTTTTAGATTTGATTCACAAATAGGTGGAAGAGCCAGCCAGATTCTACCATCATCACTTTCATTTTTTTGGAAAAAAGGCCACCAAGGTACACTACACCAAATCACGCGGTTGCCACCACATTTACCCAAGTTCTAAAATCACTAACCAGGCAACCAGTAGACCACACCCAGTATGTCTTGACCACCTTGAAGAGCACCAAGAAAGAAAGCAAAATCACTTACTTGGTTGCGCCAGAAGTTTTGACAAGGATAGCATACCATGCCACTGGCATGGCCGACAATCTACCACCTTCCCCTCACCAAAACACCTGGATATTGGCAGCACAACCATCTGCAAGAGCTACAAGGTCAGGAAAAAGATCTTATAAATCCGATAAAGGATCAGCTGCTGCTGACAACTCGCCGAAAAGGCTCAGCAGTGAGAGCTCTGATAATGAGGAGAGGAGAACGAGAAGGGAAGAAATGAAGAGAAAATATATGGCCACCCACCAAGAAGAGCCCGCGCAGGAACAAGCTCCCTTCAAAAGAGAAAAACACGCCTACTAGGGCATTCAACAAGCACAAGGGAAGGACCCAGAGAAATGGGTGTGGAGCGGACTTAAAGGCCCAAGAACGAAGCATCACACAAGAAAAGAGGCTGAAGACCCCACTGAGACATTGGGAAAAATGTAACAAGAAGCTGAATCCCTAAAGCTGAAGGAAGCCAAAGAAGCGGCTAGAAAAGCCAAAGTGGCGGAGGAACAAAGACAAGCCAAGGAAACGGCTAGAGAAGAAGCACAAGAACAAGGTTATGAGCCTCCCCAACCCACCTCACCGCCTACCGAAAAACAGGACCATCCTATGCCAAGCCCACCACCATCACGTGAGAAAGAGAAAGCCAAATATTCTGAGTCCACCAAAAAAATAGAATCCGCACAAGAGGCGGACTAGCAAGAGAAAGAAAAAGATAAAGAAGCAGAGCCAAAACAAGAGACTATCACTACACAAGAGGCCACTGCTACACAAGAGAAACATCTAGGACGGAGCACAAAGACACACATGAGGCTGCAGGCACATCAACTCAGCTGGAAAGACAAGAGGATTGACAGTCAAATGATGAGATCATATTGCAAGTAAACGAATATGCAAGGCAGATGCAAGATATGATGGAAAGACTCCAATCAACAGCACTTAGCCGCAGTACCAAGGCTAAAGAGCTCAAGATGGTGATTGACGCTCTCCAAGGAGAGTTAGAAGACAGGATGACTGTCAACACCGATCTTCAGAGGCAAGTGCAAGAGATGAAAGCCGAAACTGAAAAGCATCAGTTAGCTAGAGATAGACAATAGAAAGAAATGGAGGAGTTAGGGGATCTGCTCACCAAGTTATCCGATGCTTGCAAGGCAAAAGACGAAAAATTGATAGAAGTTACAAATGAACTTCTTACGACATCCCTGTCAGCTCAAAAAATTCAAGTGCAATTGGATGTTGCCAATGCCTCCCTACAATACTCTGAATAGCAAATCAATGATCAGGCAATCTTCTTACGGAAAATCAGAGAAAACCCAGCCGTGACCTCGATCAAGAGGACTGATGAATTATAGAAGGCACTAGAAAAGAAGAACAAGAACCTTGAGTTAGAGTTAAAGCTGGAGCAATCACAGTGCAGGGACCTGGCTTTGATGTGGGTCCAGAGAGAAGAATATCTCCTTAAAGACATAGCTAAGCTCAAGAGAGTTAACCAGCTCCTGAGGGAAGGAAGGCCGGATATGTAGGAAGAGGCAGGCACTTCAGAGCCGCCGCAGATAGATATACCCTTCGTCTCATTTGCTGAGTTGGAGACACAGTCCATGGTAGAGCCAAGTGGTGAAGAGGATTTTTAGATTGACATCACAGATGCAGACACAATGCCTACGGTCCAACTATCAAAAGCTAAGGAGGATGCACTGAAAGAGAAGATCACCCAAGAGGTGAAGGAGCAGTGGAAAGACACAATGGATTGGGAGTTGAGAGTTCTACACTCTGTCAACATCACTCAACTCACTCCCAATTAGATCAATGTGCAATGGCATCAGCAATCCCTGCCATATCCTCTCATAAAAGTGGAGCTACTACAGGTAAAGGAGAGGCTCTACAAAGATATGCAAGAAGATGGCGTAGATAAAGACCACCCAAAGTGGAGGTTGCGTTGGTTGAACAAGAATATGAGATATCTGATTATGTTCACAAGAGCACCTACAGCCCTACAAAGATATCCCACATTTTGTCACACAGAGTAAGGACATGGCAAGAGCATGAGGCACTGACAAAGAAGCAGCCAATCTGGGTGAACTACCCCAGACTGCCAGCTCCAGAGAAAGGACAAGCAACAGAGGCATACATGGTGAAAACCCTAAGGGGCACCATGTCTTTCTTCAAGAGTCTACTGGATCTCTCCTGCGCCATGTTATATAAAATATGTGGAATGCTGCTCACTTGTATTGAAGTATTTCATGAGCCAGAGTAAGCAGGCACCCCGTGGATATCATCCCTTGAGGGAAATAAGGGGTTATGCTATGATCTAAGCAGTCAGCATTCCGAAGAAGTAGTCTCTGGGTTCTACGCCCGGTGTATGTGCTTGCCATCGAATAATATGTTGGCGTTAAGCTTTCTACACTGGATTCTTCACTTAGCAAATGAAGATCTTTGTGCCAGTGATCAACAACCTCACATCCAGATTTGTAGGCTACTCAGCGGTGGAGGTGAAGAACAGAGTGACCATGCAATTTATGCAAGTGTCAGACAAAGAAAGAAAATTCCTCGCCACCCGTCAACCCGAAGACTATTTCAGAACATAAAGCTATGTCAAGGGATGACATAGGCGAGGAGGGGGGGAATGTTAGTAGCAAGCTAACACGGATACCATTTTTTGGAGTTCTCTTTGTAAAACATTTATTATTTTGATAAATCGAGAATATTGTAACTCCTATTCCTGGATAAACTTTGTAATTAATGAGCCAAGGCTACATGCTTCCAGATTATATCAGCCAGTCACTTCCCAGATTTGACCACCCAAAAACCTTGGCTAAGGTATAAAAGCCAATTTTTTGTAATTTTTTAATAGGTTTTTGGATAAGAAATACACAGCATGAGCTAACGGCGCTCACTCCTCTCCTTCTCTCACTTCCTACTCCCTACCTGGTTGTCACATTACAGTCGCTTTGTTGCATTGCAATCATAGGTAAGAGCTCTACGCATTGACAAAAGCAGTTCACAATATTTTGTAGCTTTTGTCGTCGCTGACCCGCATCCTAATTTTGTCATAACTAGGAATTTACACTTTCAAATAAAAAACTAAGCATAGGCGGGGTATTGGGGAATCATTGCTAAGCATTTAGATACATTCTGGGTCAAAAATGACTAGGTCAAAAATCCACTGCTGTTAATAATCACGATTTTGGAACTTGACATAAAGTGGGGTTTGAGACCATAAGCATGTGTGCTTAGGTCTTATAAACTTGTCCTAGAAGTTTTGTTACGTTTGGATGTCATTTGATGCTGTAATGGATGTGATTTGTTTGCCGATGAGCGATTGGCTTTTGGTGATTTCAGTCACTTGAGTGTAGCTTGAGTTAGATGCAAGTTGTTAGTTGTTTTCCGAGAGATTGACAACCTCTTGTAGCCTCCATGAACTAGTCGAGTCATCTTCATCCCATGGATTGACAATTTAATCATTGTTCTCGCTAATAATGCAATAAGATAGGATGGTGAGGTTACATTTACCAATTCAACAAAGCCCCAATTTAGTTGTGTCAATGTTTGGGTTGACATGGTTAACCTAACCTACAATGTGGATGTCCGCAAGCCTTGGTTAGGACTTCACCATCTACATTGTGGCATGTGGCGAACCTTAACTATTGTAAGCATGCAAGTAACATGAATGGATAATGCACCACACCTCCCAGGACCTACCCAACGTTCTACTCCTTGATGGCAACCCAAGTCTATTCCACAATTGTGTTCTCCCATGGCCCATGCTTAACATTTGCTATAGTAGCTACACCATCCACACTATCTTTGACATGATTCCTCTTCTCTTTTTTAGTTCTCATTTTTGCATTGCTAGGGCCATGGTTACTGTCCATCATAATTTACCACCTAACCCCTAGGGTGTCGTTGTTGCCCTCAATCTACCTAAGGCACTCTTCTTGCCATATTTTTCAAGATGGACGAAAGGGGTTTGTGTGTGTGTGTGTGTGTGCATGTGCATTTGCGTGTGCGTGTGCATGTGTGCACGTTTGCATTTTCATGTGCGCATGCGTGTGTGTGTGTGTGTGAGAGAGAGAGAGAGACACACACACACACACACACACACACACACACAGAGAGAGAGAGAGAGAGAGAGAGAGAGAGAGAGAGAGAGAGATGAATCTCTCTAGGGAAGATGCAATGTAGACTCTATAGAGTCATGAAAAAGAAAAAGAAAACCTACCTCCCAACACTTAGAATGTGCGGGGGAAGGGTGTTGAGAGAATGAGGTCTAGGAAGTTCATTACTTGTTTCTAAATTGGTCAAGAAAAAGGCACCCATACTCAACAATACCTAGGTAACCTGTCAACATCTACTATTGAAGAGTGTCGTCTCAAGATTCTTAAAGGTTGTCCAACTTTTGGACAAAGGGGAGCTTATAAAAGCTTCTTTCAAACTCAATTTTGTTGATCAAGCTCAATGTGCCTCTAATGTTGGCCTCTATATCTGCACAAAAGGGAATATGGAGTTTTCCAAGAGCAATCCCAGCTCTACACTGAATCAACAGGAATTTCTATCAACCCTACTTAAAATGTGCTAGAAAATTCCTTGACCCAAAGACAACTCATGATTCCAGCATTATGTGGTTTGACCATGCTATCTGGTAAATTATTAATTATTTGTTAACACTCTTCCCTAAGAAACCTGTAGACTTCCACTTGTCTTTGATTTTCTCTTTGCTTGGTGAGAAATCTAGATCCCTTGTTAAACGCCATCAAGCGCATATCAAATAATTTTCTGCATCCGAGCGCTCAATCAAACTCTACAATTTTGGAGGCAAAGGAGAAAGGGGAAGGAGAGATTGAAAAGTGGCCATGGATTGCTCCAAAAATATCCACGGTGCACAAATGTATACACAATAGCAAGCAACATTTATGCATTAGGTTTTCTATTTGACAAGTTGATAGACTTTTGGAGTGTAGCTAGGAAAGTCTATCTCCAAGAAAAAGTATTTTACCACCCCAATCAAGATGCCATGAGGGGTATTCAGATAAAGTGGATTGTTGGATGAAGTTAACAGAGCGGGAAGCTAGAAGAAACACATCAAGTGTTTTGATCTTTTTCTGAGAGCATCTAAAGACAGAGTGGGAAGCTAGAAGAAACACATCAAATGTTTGATCTTTTTCTGAGAGCATCTAAAGACAGACCCTAATCCTGTCGAGCAACCGCTTGTTGAACGTGCGTATCTTTTTACCCGGCCTCTACATTTTGTACTTCATACTTTGTCTTATTGTCTGGGTATTTTATTTGCATTGAATGTTTCTTTTTGGTTCTCGGTTGTTCACCTCATTGAGTCATTTGACGTATATTTGAATCTGTATATCTTTAGTCAATTGTCTTGTAGTTCAATTGGATCAATTGTGATTTTGTTTTTTGCATCAATTGCAAAATATTTTGACTCAACTAAGTGTGAGTGTGCATGTGCGTGGTGTGGTGCAGTGTGTGCACGTAAGGGGATAAGCATGAGACCGTGTGGGTGGAGAAACCTCTGGAACTATGAGTGAGGTGCTCCTTATTCTTATGCATACAAACAATGAGGAAGTGTATGCACATGGACGGGCGGTCCGACACCGGACCTCTGGCCTCAGGCAAAGGCACAAACCCTTTACCCCAACAAACTCTCCACTTAAAGGCAATGCACCAATAAGTGAGACCTACTAGCTAAACTACTAGTATGTACAAGAAACTAGGTGAGAGAGACTCTCTCAACCTATGCCCACTGGCTCGCTCTATCGACCAACACGCAATCGTATTGGCTTTAATGGTAGGTGAGTGTACATACCCACGCTAGAGCGTGTATGTAAATCATGCAGCCTACTCAGTATGGTCTACAAAAGCCACCCCACTATGCATCATGCTAGTGTTAGCCATCGCACGACTAACAACCAGTGTTGCAAATGCTCCCATTGTAGCTGCTAGATCGGGCCACCTCGACACTAACAAGTTGAACATGAGACACCCGAACGCTGGTAAAATTTACAAAAACCTCACTCTACTCGCCTCCCCTGTGCTATCTGCAAACACTACATCATCGAGATTACCCATCGCGTGTGAATGTGTCAACATCGACACTGGGAAATCAATGTCACTGTCACCCATAGGCAAAACTATGCATCCTGGCACCAAATCATCAGCCTCTAGCATGAGAATATCAAAGAACTCCATGTATCTCATCTTCGTCTGTGACTCTAAGGAGCAGACCTACTCTACCTCTACCAACAAAAAATCTGACAACACGTGTTGTGTCTCACTAGAGCATTGTCACTCTATCTCTATCTCTATAGAGTCTACTGGCATGTCCTCCATAGCTAAATGCTCTGTCTCATGAGCATGGTGGAGGTCACCAACAAAGGAGACATGTCTCATCTCTCGGCCAAAGCATGTCCGCAACAAAATTGAGACTACGCCGTGTCAAACCTCAGACACATGCATAGGATATACCAGGCAATTGCGGGTTCCTTTGGCAATCACTAATGAACCACAATGCATGTGGAAAGACTACTCTCTAAGAAGTATCTGACAACCATTGTTTGCTAACTGTCTCATTACGATCAAGCTCTGTCTCAATTGAGGAATGTAGCGCGTATGCCATAGTGGTATGATGCACCATTGGGCAATGACAAACAAACATCTCGTGCATCCTCTATGTCAAATGCCGAAGCATCAACCAAGTATAGGCAACCAAAACGCCCACTAGAGAAGGTTCTAAACTAGTCACGATGCAATGTGACATGGAAAACTGCATCCTCATCTAGCAACCAATGTGGAGAAGTGTCACTGCTCAAAGACATGTAATCAGGAGGAACGCTAAAGGCAAATGTGACATTGCCATCACTGGCATATGAAGCCACTGCTTTAGCATGTGTCAAAACCTCTTGCGTACCATGCATAGATCTCCGCTTCTATATTATAGGCCTGAGACAATGGGGTCTAATGTGTCATGTGTGACCACAATGACAGAAATGCAACTATCGGCAAGTACAAGACCGATGTCTCTCAACGTCACACATGTCTGCTGCCATAAGTGAACGCCAAAACGGGAACAAAGTGGGAGATCACTTGACCACTATGCAATCATGAAAACCATGACTAATCGCATCAAAACAAATGCTCACATATGCATAAAACAACTCTACAATTTGCTATCTACAAGCATAAACTCGCAATATGAAAACCTCTAATTGTTTATCGGTCTTTTACCGCATTTTGTAGAGAGAAGGTCCAAAATAAGCTGGAGAGAAGGGTGGGGGACCGGGGGGAGGGTTTGTATTTAAAATATTACCACGAATATTTTTGCGTTTATCACCACGGTATTTACCTCAGTTATTGCCGCTACTATTACCGCGTTTACACCCGTGGAAAGTTTTAGCACCTAAACTTTCAAATTATGGCTTAAACATCCCCCCCCCCCCCCCCCCCCCCCCCCCCCCCTTCAAATTTTGATGTTTCCCTCCTCTCAATAAAATTAAAGAATATTATATGGAATTTTTAATTGTTTTAAAAAATATATGAAAACATGAAACAATAGTTAGCTATCTAGGATCACACTTCGTTAAAGCTAAACAAATCACTATCACTTGATTAACATAATTGAGCATGTTCACAAAATTAGAGAGAGGAAGAGGTGGGAGAGAGAGATGAATGGATTACATGACCAAAAAAATTCATAATATAAAGTATGCAAAATTTTTATGAACCATCTTCCAAAAGACCCTTACAAAAAGCATCATCCAATTCTAAATATTAGTGACATAGATACAATCTTCTTGCACATTGTTGTAGTATGTAACCTTTGTTTGCAAATGAATGTGCGTGGTAGATTTGTTAGGGAATGGATTATGAGAGAAATATAGAAAAAGATAGATAGATAGAGAGAAATGGATTATGAGAATGAGAGAGAGAGAGAGAGAGAGAGAGGAAATAGAGGGAAAGAGAAAGGGGGAGAGAGAGGGAAAGAGGGAGGGAAAGAAAGAGAGGAAAAGATATATATATATATATAGAGAGAGAGAGAGAGAGAGAGAGAGAGAGAAAGAGGGAGAAAGAGAAATAGAGAAAGAGGGGGGAGGGAGATAGAGAGCAAGAGAGAGGGAGAGAGAGAAAGGGGAAGGGGAAAAGAAAGAGGGAGAGAGAGAGAGAGAGAGAGAGGGAAAGAGGGAGAGAGAGATAGAGAGAAATAGAGAGGGGGAAAGAGAGAGAGAGAGAGAGAGAGAGAGAGAGAGAGAGAGAGAAGACCTATCAAGTAGACCATACAAATCAATTTTGGTGAAAATTGGATCACAAAAGTGGGAATTAAACCAGATTCTTGAAAACCGAGTCAACGGACACGAAAAGGTTGATAACTTGAACAAATTTTGTTCAAACTTAGTGAAACTTGTCCAAAGACCTTAACAAGTTATATACTGGGAAAATCAAGCCAAAAAGTGTAAAAATTTGAGAAAAATAAATAATCATGATTATTTATTACTGCTACACATAGACACCATTTTTGACTTTTGAACTTGTACAGTGTTAGACCAACGTACTACAAGGCCATCGGGAAAAATTGGGTTCAATCGGATCCAAATTAGTACATGTTCACTCAGTTTCCAGGTTCCATATTACTCCTTTGGCTTTTTGCAAAAGTGGAATCTAAAAGTCTTAACTGCCGACTCAGTTAACTCGATTTGAAGTGATACACATAAACTGGTCACAATAGTTAGCTATAATTATACAGTCTTTGTGAAAGAATAGCTAACTTTATCAAAAATGATACATGAATCAGGTTGCAGACAAGGAATTGAAATCTTAATAGAAGTGAAATCAAGTCAAGTGGAAGAAGTTGACAACAAGTCAATCCGACTGTTATATAGACGCCCATAGCGACGTTCCCCTATCGACGCTATTAGCGACGGTCTTAGCGACGCCGGGGAGTATAAAAACCGTCACAAGTGCACACAAACTCTTGTAGTGTATGAACCTTATATATGGTCGTATACTAAGAAATCAAGGCATATTTGGAGAGACCGCTAGTAGAGTATCCACCAAAGAGAGTGTTAATCAAGGAGAACACTTGGACACTATCTTTGAAGAAGTCTCAGACACTTTTTCAGAATCAACATCGAAAATGTCTTCCTATTCGACTCATTCAAAAACCGGAACGACAGTGCGCTATAAGCATATACTCTCTTCTTATAATACTAATCTCCATGGAGCTCAGGTTTACTTGGATCCTAATGAAGTGTATGCTATTTGCATTGATGATCATGGCATATAGTTTGAAGAGAAAATCACGGCAAACAAACTAGGAAAAATGTACATGGATAGAAACGGGACTCAGTATTTACAAGTTGAAAATCCTGATGTGATAGACAAATGGGGGTTAGAGGTAGATAACATAATTCCAGAGACAAAAAAAGAAGGACCATCGACTTTAAAATTTGAGGGATACAATCAAGTTGATTTGAAGCCTTTGAAATGGCTTAGTACGGATAATCCTAGGATTGGAGTCTATTGTTGGGAGGATAGAAACATCAAAGATTTTCTATGGACTTCGCATGCCAAATCAAGACAACTAACACCCATGAAGATCATTTATATCTTCAAAAGCAAAGATAAGGGTTTAGCAGATCCATCAACCTATCTATTTAGGGATTGTTATAGCAATAACTTTGTTATGATGACTCCTCAGGAGGTGGAACAAACCTAATACCAAGAGTACTCCATAAAGGATATTGGGTCAAGGGCCAAAAACTATTCCAAGAGATGAACTCCACGAGAGATCTTTTGAGAGTAATGTTAAGAAACCAAAAACCACCTCATCTTGAAGAAAACCGGGTGACACTAAATCCAGTCGGGGCCTACACGAGTCACTATTTCCAAAAGACTGGTTTGAAGGACTCGGAACATGACCAACTACTAGGAGACTGAGAGTTGAACCAAATAGACATATCAAACCACCTTATGACCACTTAGCAAGCTTTAAGCAAGTGCTAAGAGCAGAACTCATATTTGAGTTCCATACTCAATTTGAGAAATTTGGAATGACATTAGAAGGAAAATCACTACCATGGTTCCAAAACATTCCACCAAGGTCAATCATGGACTTGAATACATTAGCTCAAGGGTTTGTAGCTGCTTGTTCCAAAACGGGGATCAAGCACAATACGATAGCTCAAATCTATAGCTTCAAACAAAAACAAGGTGAGTCTGTTAGGGATTGTGCAACTAGAATGAAACAATACATTGCAAGATGCCCAGAGCTAGAGATACCTGCAGAAGAAAGACTAGTATCATTGTTTCTAGAGGGACTGCTGAACAAAGAACTTCATGCTATATTATGTAGCAAGAAGCATATGACCCTAGAAGAGTGTGTGTCAGACGCTATTGACTTAGGGGACAATTGTGATATTTTCAACAAAGAAGATGTCCCTAAGGATAACCAAATCAAGAAAACAACATCCACCAAACCAGCACAAGTGGGAGCGATTGTTGTAGCACCGCTTCTAGCCATAGAAGACATGGTCAAAAGGATGAATGAGATGATGAATAACATGCAAAAAGAACCTATGAGGGGACCAGGGCAAGGTATTCCTCAACAAGTACAACCAATTAGGCCACAAAAATGGTGTACAATCGAGGGTAAATGTACCAACCATGACACCAATGAATGCTTTTACCGACCAGAGTATGATGGGAATGTTCAAAACATACCTATGAGGCCACAAGGACAATCCATGTACATATATCAACCTAATATGGCCCCAACTCAAATACCACCAGTGGGTATGGAAAGACCTCAACCCGTGCTGGGTCAACAACCTCCATATCTTGGACATAATGCCTAAAAAGTACATGCATTCAGAGGGAGTCATACATGAACAAGCACTAGTGCTTGTTACACTCTATGCTGAGCCTAGTCTATCTACTGTAATGGTAGAAGGAGACTAGTACAATTCACATCCACCACCAATGGAAGAACCTGTGACTTATACTACACTAGAGCTTGCACCAATGTGCTATGTAGCTAATCAAGGTCTTAGACCTCCTATGATAAGACCCATGATTAAGCCAAGAACTGGAAACTGTCATAATTGTGGTGCAGATGATCATTGGAAGAACAAATGCCCAGAGCCTGACAAAAATTTTAAGCCAGTTGAAGCTTATTGCATACAATGTTGCAAAAAGGGAAGACACTTCCCGGAAGATTGTCCAAAAAATCCTTTAAACAAGGGTAAAATAGTAGTGAACGTAGTCCAAGTGATACCTAGTAGCTCATCTGAGAGTGAACCGATTGTTCCAATCAAGATAATTACTAGAGATCCCAGGCTAAGAAAAATAAACATAACTCCTCTGATGATTCGGAGAATACTAAAATTTCCTCTCAAAAGACCAAAAGAAGCATAAGAAAAAGGTATGAGATGAGAAAACAAAAACAAAGGGCTGAAATCGAGGAGAAAGCAAAGAAAATATTCCAGGAAAAGGTGAAAGAAACTGGAACTGGAATCAAGGAAACCACCTTGAAATCGGGAGGATCAATTTTGGTTGACAAAATTTTTGAGCCAATTAATGCATCTTTAGAAGCTTACCAAGCGTGACTTTAAGCAAGCCAAAACATGGCAAACAAGTGGAAAAACTAGCCTTCTCCTGATATGGAAGCAACTAAGTTTGAAGCTTATCAAAATTTGGTAAGAATTACTCAAGAGATGCTGGAAAAATAGAAACCCGAGCTCAAGAGTGCGGTAGCCTATGTCCCCTTCTCACCACCCTACTCCCCTTCCATCGTAGGGTCCCACTCCCATGGCATGCAGGGTCCCACGCCACTCCATTCCTCTCCTGCTTCACTCGAGCCCGATCGACCCACTTCTTCTAGTGGTGCGCGTCAATGCTCATCTCAGGGCAGCGAGCGCCAAGAAAGACGAAGCGACATGGGATCGTGTGGCTTCGCTTGTTTTGGTAGTGGGCGAGGGGGGAGGGGGGGTGGGATGGAGCTCCCTATTTCAGAGCATTTTGTCAAAGACGTGGAGAACAAGGATACTCACCTTGAGGGGTAATCATGTTAATAAATTGAGGTGTTCTGAGGTGGGCAACAGAAGAGGAAACATCTAAATACCCCTCAAAGCTCTCGTGCTGCTCAATTGGGGCTGCGGCAACCACAAACAATAGAAACCACAACAAACCCATAGCCAAAAACAAGTGAAGGGGTACCACCTAGTTAGAGAGTAAACTAGGGTGTCAAAGAGGAGAATCTTTGAGCGATACAAGTGAGAAAGAAGGGTACACTAACACTAATACCAATGCTACAAATACACACACCAAACACTTAGAGAGAGAGAGAGAGAGAGAGAGAGAGAGAGAGAGAGAGAGAGAGAGAGAGATTTATGCAAGAATTAAGATTTCCTTTAAATGATTGATGCGGGTGTACAAACAGCTTGGAGGAGAGTCGACAGACACAATTAAGTTTGATGATGTTACTATGTACACATTATCTTAGGGTTATGGGAGCCCTCTCACCATACAACCCTCTTATAATGTTTCCCAAGCAACCAAACAAACACAACAGCTCTTGAGTCACATACAAGAAAATACTACACAAGAATCTCAAAATGAAAATGCGTCACCTTAAACCAAATGAGATGAGGTTTCCAAGCCTGAATTGGAGAGGCTCGAGAGAGTTTTGAACCGCCGTTACACCCAACTTATTGATTCAATTGATGTGCAAGAGTAGGTATAACTTTGATTGGAAGTTATGAATCACTTACTCCCTTGCAATGCTACAACTAACTCAAAGAAGCTTCCCTTTACACCACAATTAATGGTTTATAGAGAGCTCACTCTCTCTCCCTGCAGCTAAGATGGAGAATGGTATGCTCAAAGTAGTGAGCAACCGTGTAGAGATCATGCCATTTACAAAGGAGAAAGGGCTCTATTTATAGGTGAGGAGAGTCCTTATTAGGATTATCTCCTCATCAAAATTTACATAGAAAACCATGTTTATGAAAAATTTTATATGTTCTTATGAGAGTGGGACTCTCTTGTCTCTTGAGTCACATGGATGTCGGCTCAAGAGGAGAGAATTATTGAGGTGAAATAGAGAAGATTCTAGAGGCATGAGTTATTTTTGTGTGAGGTTGCCTACTCCAACGTAGAGTAGAGTGGGTGCGATTTACAGGAAAGGGTCAGCAGTTAATGTCAATAATCACTAGAAAAAAGTTAGTAATATAGTTAAATGGGTAGAATGAATTGAAGGATGAGAAAAGAGGCGTGAATGAGATGGGTGTACCCTTGAGATGGTGAATCCTTGAGGAATCTTGGACTCACCCTTGCGTAGATTGTCGAAAATGATCACCTTTCTCCTTCTTCGTCTTTTCACGCCGCCGCTATAGTGGAGTCAACACAAAGAGAATGAGGGTTTTGTTGATAAAAACCCCCCATTTTGCAGAGATTAAGTATGGTTAGGCTTCTAGATTTTTATGCATTCTTGAAAGGATATAAAAAATTGTAACATGGGAGTAATAGACAGAGATATGGAGATGGTGGATGTAGGTAGAGCTTCAAAAGAGAGCTACAGGTGTGAGAAGGGAGGCTATGTGAAGAGGGTGAGAGAAAACCATGACAGTTGCAGATTTAAGTGAGGAATAGAGATAAATGTGTGTGTGTGTGTGTGTGGAAGTAGGAAAGGAGGTGAGAGAAGATTGGGTTACTTTGTGAGAAAGTGGGCATACTAGGGTCCACAAAAAAATCATATCTCACCGGTGGTAGCTCCAAAAATTATCAAAATGTTTCAGGTGATTATTCAGCTCTTGGTCTACATTTTGTTTTTTAGTCACCCCTTCAAATTTGGAGTGGAGATAGATTAAAAAATCCCACCAAAATGCCTATTTTTCTTCACAAAAAAGTCTTTAGTGGTTCCCCCTTTTGTTGAATTTGCATAAGGCCCCAAAGGTGAGCCCCTCCTCGCATGAGAGAATGACCTAATAGATTTCTAGAGGTTTGAGAACGTTATTCACAAACACATATATGGATATGATGGAAAAAAATAGATTAGTATATAATAATTCATGGAATCTAGAATAGTATTAGTTGTATATAAAATAAATAAATATATGAAAATATAGGGAATAAAATGAGGAGGGTCCTCATTTGTTTTTATTGATGTATATTTATTTACAAGGGATAACAAAAAATACATGTAGAAAATAAGAATTTAGTGAAAGGCAATGACTGATAGGGTGAAAGGTATTTTTTTGAAGTTTTTCCTTGGAGTGGACTCACAAAAAAAAAAAGAGAAGCTTGCATAAAATGGGATTTTATAGAATACAATGTAAGAAATATCATGGTAATGGTGAATAAATTTACATACCATACTTAGGTATATAACACACACCTATACAAAAATATTCAAATAAGTATCATAATAATTATAATAAAAATTCCGTATATTTAGGCCCTACATACAATGAAATACTTACACACAAATGGACCATAATATATTTTTAATTTTTATTTCTATTTATTTTTTGGTTTAACTAGCCCAACTACTAGCTGGATGAGGGTTTTAAGGAGATATGGAAAAAGTCACCTACTTGCACACGCCTACGTACAGTGAAAGGGTGAGGATAACCACATTGTTTGAGTTATTTTGATAGGGTGATGTAGCTCACTATGGAAATCATGGAGAGCCAAAAAATAGCTATCATTATCCCTCCCTCAGGATGATGGTACATTCATGTAACATCATGACACATCTTTTCCAAAGAGAGTGGTTATGAGTCCTCTATGATTCTTGATATCTTGAAAAGATTTTCATTATGTAGCTCCTTGTCACTTTGGATTGAGTTACACACATGCATTATGCAACAGAACTTACATGAGATAGTTGCTTCTTAGCAGTTCTTTGGTAGATCCTTTGGTAGAAGGCGACTCAAATAGGGCTTCAAGTGATACCCATTTACCGTTTTGGAGTGCTCTTTACCATTCAAGTCCACCAGGTGGTAATAACTTGAATTGAAAGCCTTTTTAACAATGTATGGTCCCTGTCATCTAGTCTTCAACTTGGCATCAAAATGATTATCAAGTCGATTGTCATACCTTAGCACAAGATCTCCTCCTTGATGCCTTTGTTCTTCAGTTTCTTGTTGAGCTTTTATTTTTCTTGTATAGCTTTCCACTTAGGCACTCATAAGCCGCTTCTCTCTTCCACTCAAGTTTGACTAAGGTAAGAAGTCGATTTGTCCACGTTTCTTGATCATTTTGTGCCCCTTTTCCATGAAACCACATTGTTGGAATATTGATCTCGATAGCTTGCAAGGCCTCTTGACCATAGACCAATTGAAATGGCGTGAACTATGTGGCCTCTCTATATGTGGTTCAATATGCCCATAAGGCACCATCCAAGAAGTCATCCGACAACTTTGTCTTATTTTGCACCATCTTTTTAATGATGCTTGCAATGACACCATTAGCCTTCTCTACCAAACCATTTGACTAT
Source organism: Adiantum capillus-veneris (assembly GCF_014529385.1). Taxonomy (NCBI): domain Eukaryota; kingdom Viridiplantae; phylum Streptophyta; class Polypodiopsida; order Polypodiales; family Pteridaceae; genus Adiantum; species Adiantum capillus-veneris. The sequence goes on along the minus strand of NC_140957.1, from coordinate 47,676,388 downwards.
GGGTAGTAGTGTGTTCTATGGCGATGAAGAATGTGAAACTCTTCACAAACTTCCGTGAGTGAACCCTTACTAAACCCAGGACCATTATCAAAAAAATCTCCAAAGGTGTGCCAAATCTACAACAAATATTAGTGTAGACAAACATGCTCATTGTTTTCCCATTTAGGGCCCTTGCCACACTTTGAGCCTCTACCCACCTAGTCATGTAATCTACAACCACTATAATGTAGAGTTTACCATTTTTGGTTCTAGGCACAGGACCCATAGCATCAATGCTCCACTTTTCAAAGGGTCCATTTGCAAGCACTATTTGCCTCGGGCCATGCACTAGAGTTGTGACAACATTTACACCAATGTTGGACATCCACATGCAGGCTTGGCCAAACATACCCCGCAAGAAAAATCTTCTTCATGGTTAACTCTTGGGAAAAATGACCACCACTTGCACTATGACATTTGGAGCACATTACCGCTCAGATAGACGCACAAAAACAAAGGAAAAGTTCAAGCCAAACAATCTCGGAAGCGGTAATGCTCGAGTCAATGCTTGTGGTAATGGTCCTTCAGCAATGCACGCGGTAATAGGCCCGGATATATTTCCGCGCTTATTTCCTCGGTATTTACCGTGAGAATTACCGCAACCGTTACCGCGCACGCGAGTATTTTTTAAGAAAAGCAGATGACCATTTGTATGGTCCTTGGTAGGACCCATCCAAATGGTCATTTGCCTTTTTTTCCCTATACATTTAATAAATAAAAAAACAACAATTTTATTGCACAAAAACTTTGGACCAAAATCAAATGTTTAATTATATTGGAGAAACTGTTCATTACAAAATTGCCCAAATAGGCGATGCATGGCGGCTATACAACTGTGGCCAAAAGAAGACTTTGGGCGAAAATCAAGTGTTTAATTATATTGGATATTACAAAATTGCCCAAATAGGCGATACATGGGGGCTATACAACTGTGGCCAAAAGACGACGGGCCCAAAAACACTTGGAGGATTGAATACTCGGATCCTGGGACCTCTCGAGGGACTCCTTGACTTTGGAAAAGAAAAAAACAACAAAACCTTTAATTAATACAAATGGTACATAATTTTGCATGCACTCATTAAAAAAAAAAAAGTTCACACTTACAGGCTGTAGTGTACGACATGCATTTTCAAATTCTTCGCGATTGATTTTGTTGTTTTCATACAGCCAGCACCATGTCTGATATTCGGAGTGGCTCTCTCTGTATCTCTGGATCTCTCGGCTTGGGCGGGTCATAGTACTATTTTGCTATATATCAATTAAAAAAATATCACAAACCTAACCTTATTACCACAAATTAAATCAATTCAAATGAAAATGCGCGCACTCACAAATTTATCTTTTCACGCTACTTTTCCGCCCAAGCTGTAATGCGTGGGCATTTGTTGTGCCCTCGCCTCCACTTGTCGAGTGTGCGTCCTAGCACCTGCCGCTCTCTCGTCCTCCAGCTTTCCCTGGGCTTTCTCCCACTCCTCGTCATGAACATTTCTAGGGCGATAGTTGTGACCCTCAGATTCAAATGTTCGCTTTGCCGCCCTCCGCACACTGGACTTCTTATTTTTCAAGAAATTCTTGACGTACTCCTTGAGCCACTTCCTGGAGAACTCTTCCACTTTCGGATTAGGGAACACGCATGAGCAATGTCGTGTGAATATACGTCAAGTCAGCTGGGTCCTGATCTTTGAAAGATTTAAAGCAATCTTGGTATGTCGAGTGGATCAGCTGGTGAAGGTGCCCTCAAAATGTCCTCCCCAAAGAGGAACCTAGATCCACCTCCCCCCCTCGATGTATATAATAGTAGTAGCCACAAGCGTCCGGAGCGGGCGCATCGCGGTCCTCATCCTCATGTGGAGCTCCAAGGGGTGAGCGAGGAGGTCGGGGTGTAGGAGGAGGTGAATCTGTAGCACTTTCCCCTGCACCACCAAAGCAGCACGAGCCAGTACCTCGACGAGAGCGTGAGTCACCACTACAGGAAGAGCGCTGGCCACCTGAAGAGTGCTGGCCCAAGCCCGAACCGCTGGGTGGTGTAGGCGACAGATAACTCGACGATACGGGCGTGGATCGCTACAAATGCAAGGTGGAGGGAGTTGCGGGTGACGGGAAAGTCGAGGGTAAGGTGGAGGGAGGCCCACTGGGAGGCACACTCTGCACGATCGGAGTGCCGACGCCTTGTGGCGCAAGCGGTGAGAGCCCATAGGCAGCCAATTGTGCTGGTGTGTACCGCCCACAAAGACTCTGCTGCGAGGATAGCCATTCTGCCTGGGCACGGTATGCCCTCTCGAGGTTGGGGTTGTGTACTGCATCTCGGAACCATCAAAAGCTGAAGGTGGATTATGACTGGTGGGAGGAAGACTGCGAGTAGTAAGCATCACAAGCGTCCTCGTAAGAGAGGACCTCGGTGAGAAAGTCCTCTATGGATTGATAGCCGGGCGTGGAAGAGGATGCAATATCCTACAATTTCACAAAAAAGATGGACCCTAATTAACATTGGATTCTAGTCAAAATGAAATTCTTTATTGCATAGGATTCCTCCCTGCATAGGATTCCTTTTATCTCCTATTTAAGAAATGGTTTGTGTGCTTAGTTTTTTTGCATCCATTTAGAGTGTGTGTGTGTGTGTGTGTGTGTGCTTCTAATTAATCTATTGTGTGTGTGCGTTATTATGTGGCAAAGAAATTAATCTAGTGTGTGTGTTGGACCTTAATCTACCGTTGGGCTTCTCGGTGACCATTGGGGTCTCAATCAACTTCATCGCACACCCACATGGAGGTATGTTTTGGTATACTAATTCATGCCCAAGCACACACTAATGCTATCGTTAGTGTGTGCTTCTAACGCATGCACACACTAATGCTTGCATAAGTGTGTGCTTGTGCATAAATTAGTGTGTGAAAACACACCAATGCATGCACACACACACTAATGCGAGTGTGTGTGTGCATGCATTGGTGTGTTTTCACACACTAATTGGTGCACAAGCACACACTAATGCAAGCATTAGTGTGTGCAATTTTTTCACACACCAATGCTCACAATAGTGTGTGCTTGTGCACAAATTAGTGTGTAGACACTAATTAGTGCACAAGCACACACTAATGCAAGCATTAGTGTGTGCTAGAGAGGTATGCACACACTAACGCTTGCATTAGTGCGTGGAAACACACTAATGCATGCACACACTAATGCTTGCATTAGTGTGTGATTGTGCACAAAATAGTGTTTGAAAACACACTAATTTTTGCACAATCACACACTAATGCAAGCATTAGTGTGTGCTAGAGAGGTATGCACACACTAACGCTTGCATTAGTGTGTGCTTGGACACAAACTAGTGTGTAGAAACTAACTAATGCGTGTGTGTATAATGCATGCACACACTAATGCAAGCATTAGTGTGTGTATAATTCATGCAAACACTAATGTAAGCATAAGTGTGTGCTTGGGCACAAACTAGTGTGTAAAAACTGCACAAACTAATGCAAGCATAAGTGTGTTCTTGGGCACAAATTAGTGTGTAAAAACTAACTAATGCTTGCATTAGTGTGTGTGTATAATGCATGCACACACTAATGCTTGCATTAGTGTGTTAACACACTAATGCAAGCATTAGTGGTGTGCTTGTAACGCATGCACACACTAATGCGGGCATTAGTGTGTGATTGTGCACAAAAAAGTGTGTGAAAACACACTATTTTGTGCACAATCACACACTGATGCAAGCGTTAGTGTGTGTATAATGCATGCACACACTAATGCTTACATTAGTGTGTGATTGTGCACAAAATAGTGTGTGAAAACACATTAATTTGTGCACAATCACACACTAATGCAAGCATTAGTGTGTGTGTATAATGCTTGCACACACTAATGCTTGCATTAGGATATGCTTGTGCATGCATTAGTGTGTTTACACACTAATTCATGCACAAGCACACCCTAATGCAAGCATTAGTGTGTGATTGTGCACAAAATAGTGTGTGTGTGTGTGTGTGCATGTGTGTACAATGTGTGTGTGCATGTGTGTGTATGCATTGTGTGTGTGTCTGTGTGCAATGTGTGTGTGTGTGTGTGTGTGTGTGTGTGTGTGTGTGCAATGTGTATGCATTGTGCGTGTGTGCATGTGTGTGTGTGTGTGTATGTGTTTGTGTGTGTGTAGAAGAACGAGAAGAAAGAGAGAGAGAGAGTTCGAGCACTTATAGTCGTGACCTCGATCGCTTGGATATGGTGGGGATGGAGATGAAGAGAGTAATAGAGGTTGGAGATGGAGAGGGAGAAGGAGAGAGAGCTTGGAGATGGAGAGGGAAACAGGCCCGCGCAGAAGAGGAGCTCGTTTTTGAATTTTTGGCATTCAATTTCGGGGGGCACGCAGGTGCCCCCTTTATATAAAAGTTTGCTTGGAATGTTACCACGCACATTACCGCGCCTTTTCGCGCCTATATTACCGTGTATATTATCGTGAAAATCTTTGATGAGACATTAAGGTTACGCCGACTGCATGACCTCTTGTACCCACCTCCCCTCTATCTTTAATGAGTGTCAGTCATGTCAGTACCAACATTCTTGATTCTTCTTTTTCTTATTTAATTTTTTCTTATTTAGTGTGTGGTCATGTGTGCAGGTCGATTGGGATGACGTGGGTCCGCCGGTTGGCGCGGAACGAACTCGATGGTTGAGCGAGTGACTACCATGTCCATGTACTGATGTAAGCGTGCGATTGCACGGCTTCCGCGTATATGCATGGCTCACGTGGATGATTATGGACTATAGGACGATCCAAGAAAACGCGCTCAAATGAAAACTAGCGATCCGAGGGTTTTGGCATCCATTGATGTCACTCCCCATTGGAGTGTGATCGGGGGCGGAGGATGGAAGAGAGATTGCGCCAAGAAGTAGTCATGGGAGGGGGGTCACACCCGCCGTCCGATGTGGGTGGGTCCACACGAGCGCATGCACATCCTACATCCACCACATATGGGGATCTCCCCACCACCCCGCACCACATGGAGGTGGAGGAAGATCATTTGCACAATATGGTTGAGGATCTTCTTGCACGTGAGGCGGCGAATGAGTGTGAGCCTGAGTGTGCATGTGAAGAAGCCGCCCAAAAAACCAAAGATTCATTGCTAGAGGCAGCACACACCGCTCTTTACGAGGGATGCTCCTACTCCATATTACGAGCGTCTCTTGAGATCTTGAATATTCAAGCAATGTTTGGATGGAGCAATGCAGGGGTCGATGCACTATTGAGGTATGTTTAAGTGTAATAAGTGTTAGTTGTGAGTTTTTTTCGTGGTTATATGCAATAACGAGTGCTCTTTAATTATGTCATAGGCTATTAGGCAAGATGATGCCTAAAGGCAATCATCTTCCAAAAATCGAAGGAAGGCACGACAGGTGGTGAGGACAGGGCTTGGGATGGACTATGATCTCATACATGTATGTGTCAATGATTGCGTACTATTCCGCAATGAACATGCAGGGCTTGATGCTTGCCCCGAGTGTGGAGAATAAAGTTACAAAGAGGGAATGCAAGGAACCACAATACCTCACAAGGTTCTTTGTCATTTTCCCCTCATTCCCCGCATCAAGCACATGTTCAGCACCAAAGGAACAAGCGAGCTTCTTACATGGCATATGACAAATCGCTCCACCAATGGGGTTATGAGAGTGCCGGCTGACTCGCCGGCATGGCAACACATTGAGCAGACATGGCCGGAGTTTAGAGAAGAGCCTCATCATTTGAGGCTTGGTCTGGCTAGTGATGGGGTAAACCCATTTGGGCATCAGTCTACCTCATGGAGTACTTGGCCAGTGGTTGTTGTGAACTACAACATTCCACCATGGGAGTCAACCAAGAAGGGGAACATTTTTCTCTTTCTTCTAGTCCCAGGAAAACACAAGGTGAAGAACATGGATGTATATTTAGCACCTTTGATTGAAGAGCTTCAAGAGCTATGGAACGGCATAGATGTTTTTGATGTATCAAGACCACTTCGTGATCGGCGCACAATGATCAAGTGCATTCTCATGTGGACCATGCATGATTACCCCGGGCTTGGAGAGATTTCTGGTAAGCTTATACTTTGTGACGCTCTTTAATGTCTTTGCATTGGTCACTTATATGCGGTTATGTCTTTTTTTTTTGTAGGACTATCGACATCTGGACATAGGGCATGCCCAACTTGTGGACCCTCACTCGTGACAGAGAGACCCGCTCTACTTGCTAAGGTGATCTACCCCAATAACCATCGCTTCTTGCCGCCCACACATCAATCTTATGCTCCACCGTGCAATGGGATGGGGCCACTCCATTGGACCATGGCCGATTGGGCAAGACATTGGAACGAGCATCACAACACATTGCCTCCTCCCAATGATCCACCTCGGGGTATGTCTAGGTACTCTATTTTCTTATCACTACCCTATTGGGCTTCATTGAAAATCCAACACCTATTGGATCCAATGCATGTGTTAAAAAATGTTGGGCAAGCTATATGGGATCACATAGTATGCAAGAAAGATTCATTGGGGGCTAGAGAGGACATTAGGGCCATAAGGAGACTCCCTCCTTCGGTCACACCTCGCATGGGGCCTCGGGGGAAGATGGTTCTTCCAAAGGCACCTTGGATTCTATCAAGGGTGGATCAAGAGCGGATGAAACAAGTCATTGCATCCATCAGTACTCCAACAGGTTATATGCGTTCGCTCAAGGGTGCCTTCACTAAAAATAAGAAAGGAGGATCCACACAACTGTATGGGCTCAAATCCCATGATTGACACAAGATTCTTCAGGTAATGTGTGTGTGTGTGTGTATGTGTGTATATGTGAGTGTGTGTGTATGTGGTTTAGGGTTCTGGATACTAATAAGTCTTTTTGTTTGTGCAACAGTTTGTGCTTCCAATTAGCATTAGTGGATTCGCGGACACAAAGGTAAAGACTGCAATATTCAAGGTGGGAGAAGTTGTCAGGTATAGCACATTTAATCCTCCCTCCTAAACTTTACCTTGAAGACTAACTTTACTATGAAGATTATGAAGGGTTTTTTGGTTACAGGTTTGTGAGTTCCAAAGAAATCGAAGTTTCAGCCATTCCAATAGCTCGACTTCTAGCAATTGAAGCAACTTGTGCTGTTGAGGATGCATTCCCACGTTCTATCCTTGATAGCCAAGTTCACCTATTGCTCCATCTTGTTGAGGAGATAGCCATTTGTGGTGTGGTTCACTCCAGGTGGATGTTCTTTCTTGAGAGGTTCCTAAAGACCTTGAAAGACTTTGTAAGGCTATGATCACAACCAGAGGTATTCATCAATCTTAAGCCTTGAACCTTATTAGGATTGGATTGTATTCACAATGCTTTTTATTGGTTACTTTAATCACTAATGGTTTCATGTGTTCAGGCAAGCATGGCAGAGGGTTGGATTGTACAAGAGGCTTTTGTGTATGTCGCTCAATATCTTTTCACAATAGACCCATCATTGCCTCGTTTAAAGACGGAGGAAGAGGATCCAAAAAAACACGCAAACATTCCAAGTGGGAAAGGTTCTCTCTTGATTTTGGATAGGGAATTTCAAGCCATAGTCAACAACCATTGTCTACTCAATGCTCCCATCATGGGCAAATCGGTGGATATGTATGTGGAGGTGCGTACAATGAGAGAAAGGGAGAGGGAAGCATGGAAGAGGTCACATGGCGGTAGGCGAGCACCTCCCTTTCCTAAAGAGCTTGCCAAATACCCTGATCTAATTCCAGTTGGGTGGGTACACAATGCCATGACCAAGGCCAAGGCACAAGGAGAACAAATAAGCCCTAAATAATGGGAGTACGTGCGAGGATGTCTACCAAGGATAATATACTCAATGTGTTTAGTGTGTGTGTGTGTGTGTGTGTGCGTGTGTGCGAGTGTGTGTGTGTGTATGTGTGTCATCTCTCTCTCTCTCTCTCTCTCTCTCTCTCTCTCTCTCTCTCTCTCTCTCTCTCTCATCTATCTTGATTGGTTTTTGCAGGCCTTCACATTCAACTCTATGTGGTCCGAAGGACGTCATTTTCGAACCCGCCGCAAGATAGATGAGCGTCGAACCACTCACGATAGTGGAGTTATAGGCAACTTTGACATGAAAACACAAGAGGTGAGGGAATGTGGAACAATAGAGAGGATAATCAAAGTGGATTTCAGAACATTTCACAAATATCTCTTTGACTGCCGATGGTTTGCGGGTGAGGTTAAGAGACATGAGAATGGGCTCTATATGGTAGACTACGGGCAATTTCATTGCGGGAAGACCGACAACTTGGTGCAACCTAGTAGTTGTGAGCAAGTAAAGTCCATGTGCAACTCACTAAAACATTATATGATACATATAAAACTACATTCATGTTGTTGTTTGCTCTATGACCTACAAGTGTTTTATGTGCCTTGTATGTATCGAAGACGACTTTGGTATGTTATTCCAGTCACACCACGGAGCAGATCTATCTTTGCAGATACGAACATAGAGACTTTGGCAGATCCCACCATACCATCTCAAGAAGACGCCAATGACGATGATGCAGTTGAGGTCGAGGAGAACCAACCATTCCCAATAACCAACCATAGTGAGGAGGAGGACGAGGATGGAGAGGATGATGATGATTCAATAGGAGAGGCTATAGAGGATGAATCAATAGATTTATTTGTTGATTTAGCTACCATGGGGTTGGACATGGATGTAAGCACTTGTAGAGATCTCTTGGAGGATGAAAATTAATAAATATCTTTTGGATTTTGTCTTCGTTCTCTACTTATGCTGTACAAAAGGGCTATTTGTTTATGAACGCAAGACAATACAATTTTGATCCTCGTTCGCTTGCCATTTCCATATGAATGCATAGTTGACATAAGATTTTGAGGTGGAAACAAAATATTTTTGTTTATAGAATCTCATGGAGTACAAATGAGTAGAGTAGAAGAATCATACCAATAGATGAGGCAAGCAAAGAGAAGAGAGGTACTTAAAATCCCAATGAGAATGGGATTTCTTACACTCCATGCAAAAAGGGGGTGACAATACAATTTTAATCATCGTTCGCTTGCCATTTCCATATGAATGCATAGTTGACATAAGATTTTGAGGTGGAATCTGATATAGAATCTCATGGAGTACAAATGAGTAGAGTAGGAGAATCATACCAATAGATGAGGCAAGCAAAGAGAAGAGAGGTACTAAAAATCCCAATGAGAATGGGATTTCTTACACTCCATGCAAAAAGGGGGTACCAATTTCTGAAAAGTAACAAAATAGAATAGGATTTATAGAAAGGGAAAAGTGGGAGAGGAATGGGCCACGTGGATTCTTTTTCTATTGCGGTAATATGGGTGGCTATATATGCGGTAATAATTGCGGTAATGCTCGCAAAAAATTTGGAAAATGTGCCGGCGGGGCTGGAGCATACAATCTTTCTCTTTCTTAAAGCTCTCTCTCTCCTCTTATGCGGTAATGATGTGCGGTAACAACAGCATTCTCCCATGGTGTTGCCTCTGATGCAAACATTTTAGAATGGCTGGAATTTCCTCAATAGTTGGTACTCTTCTGCACACTTGATCCTTCCCTCTTTGATAGAGGGAGCCTTCTAGGAAGACATAGAAACTTGCCCTCTTTATGAGTCTCCTCTTCTAAGATTTTGTGAAGTCATGTGGAAACTCGCCCTCAAAAATGTAGCCAGTAATGGGAGCCAATGACTCCAACCCCTGGTATCTTGGTTGCTTGACAGCTGCTGCCACCATGATGATCTGCACTTCTTTCTCAGCACATGTAAATTCTTGTTGTGTAAGTAAATCAGCATATTCATTTTGTTTCCTAGTAATATGATACAATTGCAATTCTTCAAATTGATTAAACAACCTACAGATGACATGAAACTTTGTCCTTATGATTTTATTCTTGCATGCCCAAATTCCTAAGATTTGCTTCACAATGAGAACCGCATCCCCCTTTACCATGAGACAATGTATACCTTGACTAATGCACATCTTCCATGAAGTAGTATCTCATACTCTACTTCATTGTTGCTAGTTGAACCTGGTAGATTGACCTTCTCTTTCATGACCACCTCTCCACTTGGGTTGAGCAACACTAGCCCTCCCCTTGCTTTTCTTGTGGCTCGTTGAAAAGCTCCATCAAAGAACAAGGTAAAAGCATTAGAAATACTTTTTGGTGGTGGCAATGGTAGGGTCTTTACTTTAGGCACCTTAATCTCCTTCTCATGTACCGTATAAGTGAGAATCCCTGCCAATTGTGCACACACACTATCTTCTACCTTCAAAGAGTATTGGAACTCTTGTAACTCCATAATCCACTTTGAGATCTAGTACTAACAAATATTTTACAGTGAGAAAGGTTTTGGTAGCAAGTAGGATCTAAACTTTCTCACCACAAACTGAGAGAAAGCATCATGAGTTCTACTTTTCTGTAGCCTCTCTCCACAGAATTCATGACTCTACTAGCAAAGTAGATGGGTCGCATCCTGGTACTATGGGGATCTTGCTGTAGTAAAACAGCATCAATTTTTTCTTTCCCAACACTAGAGCTAATAAAGAATATGTACTCCCAACAAGGAGACATAAGTGTTGGTAGTTCTAACACAATGACTTTGATGTTACAAAAATAAGAAATGTGTGTGTGTGTGTGTGGAAGTAGGAAAGGAGGCAAGAGAAGACTATGGGTTACTTTGTGAGAAAGTGGGCAAATTGGGGTCCACAAAAAAATCCAATCTCATCGGTGGTAGCTCCAAACATTAACAAATTTTTGAGATGATTATTCAGCTCTTAGTTCACATTTTGTCTTTTATTCACCATTCAAATTTGAAGTGGAGATAGATATAAAAAATCTCACTAAAATGCCTATTTTTCTTCACAAAAAAGTCTTCAGTGACGCCCCTTTTGTTGAATTTGCATAAGGCCCCAAAGGTGAGTCCCTCCTTGCATGAGAGCATGACTTAATAGATTTCTAGAGGTTTGAAAACATGCATGGTTGTGGATTATGCACAAATATAATATATGGATATGATGAAAAAAATAGATTAGTATATAATTAATTCATGGAATCTAAAATAGTGTTAGTCGTATATACAAAAAATAAATATATGAAAATATAGGGAATCAAATGAGGAGGGTCTTCAAATTTTTTTAATGTATATTTATCTACAAGAGATAAAGAAAGATACTTGTAGAAAATAAGAATTTAGTGAAAGGCAATGAATGATGGTGAAAGGTATTTTTTTGAAGTTTTTCCTTGGAGTGGATTCACACCAAAAAAAAGAGAAGCTTGCATGAAATGGATTTTTATAGAATACATGGTAAGAAAGATCATGGTAATGGTGAATAAATGTACATACCATACTTGGGTAGATAACACACACCTAAATAAAAATGTCTAAATAAGTACCAAAATAATTACAATAAAAAATCCCTACTTTTAGGCCCTATATACAATAAAGTACTTACACACAAATGGACTAAAATATATTTTTATTATTATTTTTTGTTTGATTCAACTAGCCCAACTACTAGCTAGTTGAGGGTTTCAAGGAGATATGGAGAAAGTCCCCTAACTCACACGCGCGTATGTACAGTGAAAGGGTGAGGATAACCTGAGTGCTTGAGTGATTTTGACAGGGTGAGGTAGCTCACTATGGAAATTATGGAGAGTCGAAAAATGGATATCATTATAACGTGAGTTTGAAAGGAGGGGTTTAAAAATGAAAAACGTTTTGGCAATTTAACAGAGATACATTAAAATAAGGGGTTTTTAATTCAAGTTTGGAAAAAAATCATAAAATAAGGGGTCCATTTATTCATTCAGACATGTTAAAAGAGGGGTATTTTTAATATCCCACGAACGCATGTTATATACAGGGATGTTGAAAGGTGAATCCCCCAAGATAGTGACACACTCATTCCAGACAAGCATGGGTGCTACTATAAGGTAAAGTATGGCCGATAGGTAGACTTTGATACAACACAGGGCGGGGCGTTTTGATGCCATCTTCAAATTCTTATACATTTGACATATAATAATTGTTTTGTAAAGTTAGAGACTAGCTATCCAATCATGCACCCTACATTGAGGATGCATTGCATGTTGGATTTTCAAATGCCCAATCAATGTTTTTCACAATAGTGGTTGGAGGGCTACATAAAAAGATTTTTGAAAAACAAGCAGTCCATTGTATGGTGAGTAGCGGCCAACTAAGTTAGAGATCTAGATAGGAGATATCGAGGTGGAAACATGGAAAATGTAGAGTGAGAGTGGGCAATGCAAGAAAAGAGCAATCAGGCTGCAACAAGATCATCCTACAGACAAAAACGCAAAGCTCGAGTGATACAAACTGCCATGCACTATGGCTCGGGAGGCAAAGCAGCATGGAAGGACAAATATGTAAGATTAGATAAATTACAACCTAAATCAATGATTATAAATATTTTAGTTCATGATTTGTTGTTGTATTGTTACCTTAGGAAGATATCACTCTTAGTCAACCAACCAGAGATGGTCAAGTTTTGGGAGCGGCATACAGAATTTGAAACTTGGCGATGGTTGTTGGAGAACAACCACATCTCTCACGAGAAATTTGATGCAATGATTGGATTGCTATAAGAAGTAAGTTTTTTAAAAAATATTGCATCAATATTTTTGAGTTGTTGATGTTTGTTTAATTTGATTTGGGTTAATGTAAAGTCAGGGCGATCAAATGTACGTGCCTATGGCCGACGATGAGGAGAAGGAGGATTAGATAGAAAATTATTTGTCTAAACTCTCATAACGTCCCAATGTGACACAATGTATATACAACTATTTTCATTTTATTGATAGCCTTTTTAAATAGTTGATCTTTAGTACATTAAATTGTCAAGGTAAAGTATATTCAGTTTCACTTATTTGTTTTTTTTTTAATACTCTCTCAAAAAAAATTTGATGTTTCATATGTTTTTATGCAGAGAAAAAATAAAGGTTCTCATTTGGGCAACCCAAAATTGGGTGGCCCAAATGAGCCCCTTTATTTTTGAATAGGCGTTTAGCGATAATATCTGGAGAGATAGTGGCAGCAATAGACGCATTAATAGTTGCAGGTATATTACCGCGTCCATTACCGTGTATGTTGTTGTTAAACCACTATCGCGCTAGTTGCCGCTATTATTGCTACACACACAATCTTTTCTCTTTCTATTTTACTTTATTAGCCCATGGCAATGCTAGCGGTTTTGTAATTTTTATCTTATAGTGTATTTGGTCAATCAATCATCCTAGTTGGTAAAAATTACCAATTATTCATTCATTCATTGGATTCCATGTGCCATTGATTGACACACCCACCCAAATTTAGACCAAAAGTATATGAAAAAAAATTCCATCAACTCCTCATTGCAATGTTGAAATTGCAAGCCCGATCAAGCATAAACAAATGCATGCATGCATAATTTCTCAAAATCAATCTTATTTTTTCTTGATCAAGCAATGCACACACTCCAAAACTAAGAACATTTTTCAAATTTGGATCAATTGGCAATGTAATTGAGCCTATCTCTAATGCTTGCACACACATTTCGTGCACATGTCACAATCAAAAACCATTTGGGTATCCTAATTAACCATCAATCATTGAAAACACACACTCAAATTTTGCCCAATTTTGGCAATTAGGTATATCCAATGATTGGATCATCCTAACATACATACAAATTACATGATTTCTTACTTACATATCATCAATTTTCTAAATTTCTATGCATGCACACACTCAAAATTAGGTACACACACACTTGATTTTTATTGACATAGTTTTTTTCCTCTTTTGCCCGTTACACACACATTCATCTTTACACACAAATGAATTCTTGATGAGGGTTAAGAATTATCTTATTGCACAAAAGGTCCATTAGTCAAAATTGACCATCAATTTCATTCCAAATGAATCGAATTAGGTGCAAAGTGTAAGTCAACTAACTTACACACCTATTTTTAGCAAGTGATTAGCACAAAATGAACCACATTAATCAATCAAGAATTGAATTGAGCAAGTGAGTGCACTTACATCATAATCACACTCCAAGCTATTCCTTTGCTCCACGCAAAGATGCAGCATTGCACACACAAGTGCGTGCACCACAACTCGTCTACAAAATTGACCAATTGTAGGTCAAAAACCAAACACTCAAATCATAATTTTAGGCACAAATTAGCACAATTAACTTGATTAATATGATGACTCCACCTCTTATAAGGGGATTAAACATACATTACACATCAAATGTTACTAGTTAGGTTAGTAACATTACTCAAATGTTAGTAGAAATTAGTGATTGTTAGCATGGAATTAGTTAAAATTAGCATGGAAGTGAAGCAAAAGTAATAGGGCTTAGTTTGAAATTAGTGAAATTGGGGGTGAGATTAAGGCTCGGGGGATTCATTGTGTGTAAAACTACCATATCACGTGCGTTCAAGACATGTTTGTAAAACCCCTTACCTATGAATTTTGTTAAGAATATAATGTACCCTTTTCTTTTAAAATCTGTAAGTTTTTTTTTAATTTGAAAAAATAATGCCCTTCTGTATATATATTTCTGTAAGTTTCAAGAACTTTAAATACCGTTCTGTTGAACTCACGTGATAGGTTACATTTTTATTAGGTGACCTCCACGGGGATTAACACTAGGTTGGTAACCTAACAGGACATAAAAGTGTCCTTTCATGGTTTTGAAAAAAACCTCCAAAACCATAGTAGATCCACTCATTTTGTAAAATCCTTTCATGAGGTTATAGTTCAAGGCCTACTACACATGTAAAAAATAAGAAACTTGTAAAATTTCTCATATTTTGGTTACACCAAGCCTCCAAAGTTGATGGACCAGTACATTTTCACTAAAACAGTCATTTCTTACGTTTTGTTGCATAAAAATAAGATTAGGTATTTTTGTAGGATTTGAGATAAATTCCCTAGTTAACTTCAATGGGTTGGTGATCAGAACATATGATTGATTCTCACTCACTATTTTTTGTTTTGCCAAAAGAAATAGGTACAAAAAAGTTGAATTTTTACCATTCTGCAAACCTATCATCAAAGTTTCTATAGCCACGCTCAATACAAATAATTTATGCATGTTTTCGTAGTTCCCTATTGTCCTTTAGGTTCATAAGGAGCAATGGAGCATGTCAAAAGAATAATACATCTCTTACCAAGGGGAATCTTGGGGACAAAGATGAAGTGCTAAATACAGCAAACATGAAAAAACTGGGTTCAACATTATGAGTTGTAGAATCCCATAGAAACTATTCAATATCTAGCCAAATTTGATTCTTATAACTAGATATGGTTACTACCTACAAAATGCATGTAGTTGTCACAAGAAACTAACAATATTGAAAAAGCTATACTTGATATACTAGAATGTTTCGTTTTCTTCTATAATTGAAAAAATCAACCATCGTTGTCTAGTATGCAAAATAGGGTATTAGGTGCCCCAAAACTCAAGGAATATTAGCTTTATGTTACAATATGTGACATACAAAATCAAAACTACATTTGGATATCATGAAAGCTACCAAAAAAATCATAGAAGAGCTAAAATTGGCTTAAAAACAGGATTTGACAATTTTTGTAATTTGGTCATAACTTACAACTTTAACATTTATTTCTCCCTAGAAGCATCAGGACATGTTGAGGACTACTAAAGATAGTTCTCTAGCATTATAGACCTCACAAACATGAATTCTAGAGTGGTATAGTTGCAAAAAGTTGAAAAAAGCCAAAAACAGGACCCGTTTTTTCACACATTTTAGGTTGTGAAATGTTGTGCAAGGACAAGGTTAAAGATGGAATTGATATTCCAAAAAAATGTCAAGTTTTTTTCAACTCATGAGACAACTTTCTAGACAGATAGCACCTCAAAATCTATTTTTAAACTCTTGACATAATTCAAGAAAAATGGTCACTTAACAGGACATAAAAGTGTCCCATTACCAACCTAGTGTTAAGGGTTTGGGGTATTCATAACTCAGAAATTAGCTTCCAATTACTTGCACATAAAAATGAATTAATTTCAAAATTAACCTAATGAAGTTAGTATCAAAATTACTCTTATCCAAACACCCTCTAACCTAGGCAACCTCTCCCCAATAGCAACACCAAATGTTGGGAGTTAGTTGTAGCATAGGCTAACTATGACAAAATCATCAATCCGAAGAGAACATCACTCAGCTAGGACATGGAAACATCACACAAGAAAGTGTGAGAGTGTCATCGGACACAATGAATAAGACGATTCAACAAAATGTCTCTCCAATGCAAGTAGAGATTATCCACAGCAAGACTAACTATAATCATACTCTAATCACTAATCAATCAACTCCTACACACACCAAGTACACCAAAATATGACTTGCCAATCTTATGGAGTCACAAGAGCACAATAAACACAAGCATCCATGACCAAAGCACACAATAATTGCATTGAATTTGGCCTCCCCAATCATCACATGCCAACCAAGGTACTCTAATCATATCACACACAAGTGTCCTTAAGCTCAAGGCTCTTAAACCTCCACACACATAAACACACAATTAGGCACAAACTGTAATTAGATGACCAAGAGTGCACACACACTACACAAATCAAGAGCATTAGAGAAATCATCAACTAATTGAAATGCTCATCCTAGAAGAGAGTTAGTTCAAAGCAAATCTACTTTATGACATTAAGTAAATGTAGAGAGAAGACAAGATTAATGATCAAAAACAAGATTAGATTAATCAAGAAGAGCTACTCTAGCTACAAAGGATTAGCACTAGCCTTCTAAGCATAGGAATTAAGCTCAAAGTTAAGCTGTCCATTGAGTGAGAACTCAAGAGTGGGCTCTCAAAAATGAATCCTGAAGAATGAAGCCTCTTTGCATAAAAAGGCTTCTTATAAAGGCATGCACTCCAAGACTTTCTACTATGAGACTAAGGTGAGCCCTTTAGCTTATACAATTTGGAACTTCTAAATATGAATAGGAAATATTGTGCACATCAATAGCACATCCCCAACTTGGTGCATAATCAGTGTAGCATGTATTAGCCATTGCTAACATTATTCTTATTAACTTTTTGAAACATAAAGTAATTGTTCGTTGCCTTAAGTGAAGATGGGAATGGAGGGAGCTTCTAGAGGGAGCTTTTTCTAGATTCTGCTCAACTAATCAATTTAAAAGAAAAGCTCGCTTCACTCCAAGATTAGTTTTTGAAGTAAGCTTTTAAGAGATATATTTTTTGAATCCCTCAATCCTTCTCTCTCTCTCTCTATCCATCTATCTATTTATGGATCTCCCTATCTCTCTCTCTCTCTCTCTCTCTCTCTCTCTCTCTCTCTCTCTCTCTCTATATATATATATATATATATATATATATATATATATATATATATATATATATATATATATATATATATATATATATATATATATATATATTCCAGCTAGAAAAGGATGGCAATGTGATCAGACCTGCCTATATGGACACTCATTTTTCCAATGGGATATGATGTTGCTATTAGTTAGATGTGTACATCACATGAACTGGATATTGAGATTGGTAGATTCAAGAGAATACCAACATAGGCCAAGATTTTTCAGTTGTGTCATATAGAGTCAAAGAGAGAGTTACATCACATATGTCATTGTCCAATATACTATGAGATATGAGGCCACTTTCAATGCCTATTCAAATAGGGCTTTGTATCAGTCGCTAGAGTCATGAGATATCAAGATTAGAGATTCCCCGAGTTGTTTTTGCTAAAGTTGCGTAGACATAGGGAGAGTCTCTTGAGAAGATTAGACAATGGGAGACATTCACAAGATCATTGACTTCCTTAGAGGAGCAAAGACTCAGCAGTCAAATGAACAAGCTTTACAAAAGACTTTAGAGTCCACCTATACTATAGGTATATTGGATGACAAGAATTGATCTTGGGAGATCTAAACACCCACGTCTACAAGGGACACCACAACATCAACATAGGCTCCATATGAGGATCATGACTATTCTAGCACAATATGGGAGACTTCCAGTACAACTATTTACAGAGGTGGACTTCGACGATGTTGTTTAGGCATCGATGCAGTAAATCCTTGAACATCACACGACAAAAAACATCCTCAAACATTACTGTTTATTTTGTACCCAAACATTGTATTAGATCCACGAAGATTGTGTCAAGTACGTGTGCCAAATTGTAAAACCAGAGGTGATTAACAAGGATCTTTGCAAGATGCTTTGGAGTGTAGGAATGAAAGGAAAGGCAAAGGTCAAGTGTCGAAACACAGGGAAATCATGGCAATATCAATCATGGATTGCAACAGGTGTCCAGCGAGGGCGGATGTGGCAACATTTTTATATAAAGGAGAGCTCATCTAGGGGACATGGACATTGGTTGGTTGTAGTGGCTTAGGACCACAATGAGTAGTAAATTGTTGCACCAGACCTTTTAATATAACATTTCATTTCTTTCTACCTCTAAGGCAATGCAATACAGAGGCAACATGCGCAGCTTGAGGTGGACGCTAGTGCCAAGCTGTGTGAGTGTGTGTGTGTGTGTGTGTGTGTGTGTGTGTGTGTGTGTGTGTGTGTGTGTGTGTGTGTGTGTGTGTGTGTGTGTGTGTGTGTGTGTGTGTTTAAGAATGATTATCTAACAATAGTTTGGTTTCACAAACTATTGAACCACACAATGGGACTAGAAACTAGACAAAGTGTATATAATAGCCAAGAACTATGTCTACATGAGATAAGAAGTAGTCTTTAAAATTGACAAAGATAAGACTACAAGTGATATATGGACTAGACATTTGACATATACATTGTTATTTGTCACTCTATGAAATTATCAAAGAAGCAAATACACGGGTTATCAATCAACTATAGGAATAGCTGGACAATGGGGGATCATCTGTTATTGTTGCAGTTTTTGCCATAATCCCAAGGAGGAAAGCTCTTACCTGCCACCATCCAAAAAATGAAAGTCCATCAGTACTTGGCAAAAATTGGGAAGATGGGTGTCAACAAACCCCTCCCCTTGTTATTGGTGTCAAGAATTATAACAAAAACTAACAACCTAGCATAGATCAATTGTTGAGGTTAAAGATTGAGTCATTTATTTGTATTTTGTAATTTCAAAAGATCAGGCAGCATCTCCTTTGTAATATGGATCAATTTTCAAAATTCCAGTCCAATGCCATCTCATCCCAAACCTCACATGAGCATTAAGGCTCTTTAAGAAACGTTGGAGTGATTACAGTGTAAAATATTAGCCCTATTTATCACTATGTTTAACATCTCTCTCTCTCTCTCTCTCTCTCTCTCACACTTGTAGCAAACGACTCTCCTCTCTATTGCCATTGCTAAAATGTGCATCACCTTCTATCTTGCGACCCCCATTTATTTGCTCAACCACCTTCCTACAAGGGAAGGTTGCTGCACCATGCGGAGCAGGAGGCAATGGAAAGTTTTGGAACTTGCAAGTGTCAAGCAATTTGCTGGCAGAGAATCTAGAATGGAATGACGATGCCTACCTGATTGTAGGGTTAGCTCATTGTTTTGAGCGTGATGGAAACAATGTCAAGGATGTCTTCCTTCCAGTCAATCAAGCACATTAGAGTGTATATAAATTAGCGGTACCACTAAATGTCCTTTTGGCATGTCACTGACCCAAACCTTGGCGTAGCTCTCAAGCTGGACACCTCCTTGCTACCTTCTGAATTTACATGAGGTTGGTTTTGCAATGACTTCCGTTTCTGGGCCAAGTGTTCTGCTCGCACATGGAAATGATCGCATGCAGTGAAGAACCTCCTTAGCATTTTGCATGTAGGTGAGATATGGTCAGAGTATAATTTATCCCTTACCAACAAGCATGTCATAAACAAGGAGCGGGTTGTTACTGATGATGATAACATCAAGCAAGACGTGAGTATTGATGTTTATGGTAGGAAGAGTGAGGACAAAGAAGAGCAGAATGCTAAGATTGCTAGCCTATACAATGCCTAGGTATATTTTCTTGGGGCTATTGTTTTTATAAGAACTGTATTATTTCCTTCTTCTCAAAAAAAAAAAAGGAAAAGAGAGAGAGGTGGTTGGCATATTAAGTCAGATGGTGTTACTTAGAGTCATTGCGGACAATATATTTCACAAAATTAGGAAATACAAAAAAAATCAATGATTTGGTAATGCAAACAAAAAATTTCTTTGATGTATTCCACAAAAAAAAGTAGCAAAAATTTCATATAAAATCCCAAGAGATCAAGAAAAGAAACACAATACCATTAATCATGTAAAATCTCTTTTTTTTGGCTTTGTTTTGAGGATGTGTTTGAGGTCCTGGCCTCTTTCGATGGCTCTAATGTGGAAATTTGTAGCCTTTTGGTGTTGCTTTCCATCTGCACTTGCCCCACATCAGGTTTACTAGCATTTGTAGCAAGGTCTAGTAGAGACAATGTATATCACCATGACCCCTTTTTTTTGTGCAAGTTTCTCCTAGTATCCCGTCCAATTATCTTTTCTGACACTTGTAATGAAATTGCACTTTACATAGATATATTTGACTATCCGGGATGCCCAAGTACTTGTAAGGAAATCTATAATATTTACTTGGATACACATATATAAAATAATTCACATACCAAATGAGGATACATCGTGCCATATATATGCACATGTGACTTTTAGTATATAAATGATGTTGGTTATATATGACTATGTGCGTGTAGTATTGGCAAATACAATTGTTGAGGCAAATACACTTTTGATCAAAGAACAGTATTTACTTTATCTAGGATTTTCCTTTTCATGGTCATATTGCATTAGGCCATCTTGTGGCGGTTTGGAACTTGACATAGACATATTTATTTATTTATTTATAAATATACATAAGTCTCTCTCTCTCTCTCTCTCTCTCTCTCTCTATATATATATATATATATATATATATATATATATATATATATATATATATATATATATATATATATATATATCCCCTTGTATTACCCTCCCCCCCCTCTCTCTCTCTCATGTGCAAGTGAGAGAGAGAGAGAGAGAGAGAGAGAGAGAGAGGGGGGGGGGGGAGAGGAAGATACACACACAAGCACATATGTGCATATGTGTGTGTGTAGAGAGAGAGAGAGAGAGAGAGAGGGAGATGGAAGAGAAAGAAAGAGATAGATAGAGAGAGAGAGGGAGGAGGAAGGGACACACACACATATTTTAAAAACGCTCGCTCCAAAAAGTTAACTCCAAAAATTTATTTTCAAGCGAAGAGAGTTTTTTTTAAAATTGGTGAGTTGAACAAGAATCTAAAAAAAGCTCCCTCCAAACCTCTACCCCCTTAAGTTGCTATATCATTTCATTGAACTAGCTATTCTTTGATGTTCAATGGCTCACAAGCGACTTAGACGTGTTACAAATTTTTTCTCGTAGAATGGTCCAACTGTTTTAGGATCTATAGATATGTATACGTATATGTGTTATATATATAAGTATATATGTGTGTGTGTATATATATATATATATATATATATATATATATATATATATATATATATATATATATATATATATATAGATATATAACACACATGTACATATATAGGTACACACACACACACACATTTCTTTTGCTAAATGGAAGCTCAAAGCAACCCTCTCTCTCTCTCTCTCTCTCTCTCTCTCTCTCTCCCCCCCCCCCCCCCCCCTCCCTCCCTCCCCCCATTGTTTTGAGTAACAAATCTTGAGTACAATTAACCAGATGGATATGTAAGATTTCTTGAATTTCTATAACATAAGAAATTCCTCTCATGGATGTGTTTGTGTGTGTGTGATAGACAGAGACAGAGATGTATGTAGGTATACATATACACACATGCATTGGCATGTGTGTGTGTGTGTGTGTGAGAGAGAGAGAGAGAAAGAGATAGAGATAGAGAGGGTTAGGTAGGTATACATACATATACACAAATGCATTGGCATGTGTGTGTGTGTATGTGTGCATGTGTGTGTGTGTGTGAGTGTGTGTGTGTGTGTGTGAGAGAGAGAGAGAGAGAGAGAGAGAGAGAGTTAGTAGCGGCTAACACAAGCTACACCAATTATGCACCAAGTTGGAGATGTGCTATGAATGTGCACAATATTTCTTATCCACATTGTATAAAGTCTTGGGCTCATTGGGAGTTCCAAAATGTATATGCTAGCTAGAGGGCTCAAACTTAATCCTATAGTAGACATGATTGTGGTGCAAGCCTTTATGCAAGGAGGCTTCATTCTTGAGTAGTCATTCTTGAGGATCCACTACTAAAAGTTCTCTCTCTCTTGAGTGTTCACTTTATGGATGGCCTAACCTTGATGAGCTTAATCATTAGGAAAATTTTGAACTCATTTTTGGGCCTTTTAAGAGTGCCACATCATCAAAGTTATACAAAAGAAAGCAACCCGGTAGACCCCTCTAAATATTGCTTAGAACCCCATGATATGACCTATCATTGGAAAGTTCTTGAAAATGGATTCTAAAGAGCCGAGGTCCGAAAAGTTTGGATGACTTCTATGAAAGTTATGCCACTTTTTTTCAATCAGCCAGGTTTTGTTACCGTTACGGTTATCTAAAATCACCTTCTTCTAGATCTACATGAAAGCAATGTCCGCTACATGCATGCTATATATCAATAGAGAGCATTTGAAGAGTAGATTCTAAATATCCAACCTCTGACAAGTTTGGATCCTATTTGCAAAAAAAATACCGATCCCCACTTTTTGAAAGCTATGCCACATCAACAATTCTTACAAGGCCCATTTTTTAGTCCAAACTTTTCCTAATGGCCCATACTTAGAAGGCTAGTGCTAATCCATTGTAATTACAGAGGAATTTCTTAATCTAGTCTCTAATTTCTTCATTAGTCTTAATTCTTGTATATTCCATTATGTCATGAAGTAGTTTCACCTTCTCATTATTCTAGATTTGAGTGTGTATGATGACTTCTTGTTTATTGACCACTCCTATCCTTCTACGAGCACTCAATTTACGATATTTAACATCTCTAACTAGATTGATTAAGCTAGTTCTTAATATTGTGATTAGTGTATGTGCCCTATTGTTTGCTTGTGTGTGGATGGGTTTAATGAAACTCTAGCACCATTCACCTTGTGTGTGTAGCTTTTGATGAAGTACCTTGGTTGGCATGTGGTGATTGGAGAGGCCAACACCAATGCAATTAATGTGTGCTTGTCATGAGTGTGCTTTGAGATTCTAGTCTATGGCAATCAGACTTTGGTGGGCTTAATGTGTGTAGGTGATGCTTGATTGATGATGTGATTAACGTTAGTGATTCACGGCTAATCTCTATTGCATTGGAAGAGCATTCTCTTGAATCCTCTCATTCAACACATCCAATGATGCTCGTGCTTCCATGCCCTAGCCGGGTTTTCAATCTTACGATTGATAATTTTGCTGGTCTTGGGTTGATTAGGTTATGCTAAGATTGCCCCCAACATTTAGCGCCATTTCTAGGGATCGATAACCTAATCTATTGGGTATAGGATGTTTAGAATAGAGTAACTAATTTCATTGGTTTTGTGTGTGTGTGTAACTCAATTTTGGTTTGATTTGATGATGTTTGTGCAAGTAATTGAAGTTAATTGTTGAGTTATGAATACCCCAAACCTCCAATTCCACCCCCAATTTCAATAATTTCATACTAACCCTTACTAATTTTGCTTCATTTCCATGCTAATTGTACCAATCCCAATCTCATTTTTACTAATTTTTGACTAACTTTGCTAACCTAACCGCTAACATTTGCAATTTAATGTATGCTCAATCCCCTTATAAGAGGTGGAATAAACACTTTTATCAAGTTTATTTGTGCTAATCCATGCCTAATTTGATGATTTAAGTGTTTGATTTTTGGCCTACAATGGTCAATTTTTTGGCTAAATTGGCAGAGCCACACATGTGTGTGCAAGGTGGAATCATCACGTGGAGCAAGGATTATCTTGGATGCAATCGATTATAAGTGACCTACTCCATTCAATTTGGTTCCAATGTGTTGTTAATTTATTGCTAAAATTAGGTGTGTAAATCAATTGACATACTTTGAGAGCCTAATTTGATTGTTTTGGAATTAAATTGATGGTCAATTTGGACCACCAAAAATCCAAATTTGCGCTCTCACAAATTTAGTGAACTACTCTTTGAAAGGGTAACTTTGGAATAGCAAGAGAAACATGCCTCTGGAGTTTGCGCAGCTCAAGCAGAATGCTTCTATTTTGCTTGTACCTCCGACTACGCATTGTTGCCCGAAGATTAGGCAGGGTTTTGCCTGCAACTCTTGAGGATGAAGATTGGTTGTCTTCTGGGTAAACCTTCTTTGCGGTCTGCTTTGTGCGAGCCATGGAAACAAGTGTTTACCCTAAAAAGCGTTGTGGGGAAGAATAAGAAGAATATTGAGCAATGAGCAGGTTACGTCGCAAATGATGATTTTGAGAGTTGAGGACATTCTCAAAAAGCAATGGGGTATTCCGAAATAGAAAAGTTATATAATCATCAAGGACATCATCATCATTACCAAACGTGCGGCGGCCACAACTAATTGAGTCACTTATCATCATTGGGAAGAATGCATCACCGCATGAACGACACATGGCATACTGCATGTCAACTTGGGCATGAGGTCAACAATGTGGGTATCTTGACACAACCCGATATAGGATGTGCCTTGTTTGACCAAACTCCCTCCTTGTGTTGTGTCGCAACAAGGAAATTTTTTGTGGCACGACGTGAGTAGGGGGAGTGTACCGCAAACAGACCTCCTTATCACGTTGTGGCACGGCACTCTTAAAGGCACACCATAGCGCGATAGGGACTAACCATGTTGTGGTGGTTCCTCTCTATCGCATTGTGACATGACATTTGGATGTCGCGACACAACGCGATAGGGACCACACATATCGTGGGCATGCCTCCCTATCATGTTGTGGTGCGACATTTGAATATCGCATCAAAATGCGATAGGGACCACCCATATTGTGGACACGCCTTCCTATTGCGGTGTGGCACGACATTTGGATGTTGCATCACAAGGCAATAGGGACCACCCATATTGGGGAGACAGCTCCCTAACTCGTTGTGTCACGATAATTTTTTGTGCGAAGCAAGTCGACGGCTGTGTGACATAAACCTACCACTCGCATTGTGGTGCGGCACATTTTGATAAAAGATGTTCCTTCATAATCATTAACCAAAAAAAGAAACAAAGGGACAGAGACAAAGGAACAATATATGAAGTGTTAACCCTCGTGGCTCACGGACACCCTATCGCCTACGACGGACACCGTAACCGTATTATTTATTTAAGTAGAGTCAGGCACCGGGCTTGTCGGTCCAATAGGGAAAGGTAGAGTGATCGCCGATGAGATGCGCACTCTAACACGAACATGCTAGGGTTAGTTGGCTAAGCATGGGCGCTCAAGTGTGAATGGGGTGAGCTCACATAAAAGCCAATTAAACCTAAAATTGAGTCATTCTCTCATTGTGCAATAGAAGCTTCTCTTGCTCCATCTCCACCTTCTCCTTCACCATCTCCTTGTGTGTGTGCGTGTGTGTGTGTGTGTGAGAGAGAGAGAGAGTGTGAGAGTGTGTGTGCGATCGAGCGTTGCGGCGGCACGACGGCGGCGAGGCGGTTGAGCGCAGCGTAGCGACGTCTCCCTCTTCTTTGCGGTGCGGGAATCCTTCATTCGCAACTACGCAGGAAGGTGAGTGACACACCGTTCTTCCTTGTGAGCTTGTCTGTTGTATGACTGTGTGCTAGGAGCCTTTGTGGCTCGCACACGGCGCGTAGCAAGTCCCTAGCCTTGACATTTTTGGCGCCGCTGCCGGGGAGCTGCTGCGCGTGAAGCTCCAATGGCGACCTGTAAATTGTATTGAAGCTATTTTTTATGTAGGAAAGGCGCGGCTTAAGTTTAATCATTGTTGTTATGCAAAAACAGTAGAGAAAGACACAATGTTGTTGACTGCATCCAAGTTTTCTGTGTTCTGTTAAGCTCTGTTTTGTTAGTTCTATTAAGCTCCGATTTCAGCTTACACAGTTAGCATTTCTTGCGTTTCTGCGTTTTTTGCATTTTCTGGTTTACACTGCACAGTTCTGTCAAGTTTCAATTTCTGCATTTTCAGTGTTTTCTGTGTTTTCTGGTTTGTGCACAGTTAGGCGCACAGTTAGTTAATTAAGCAGGTTAGTAATTAGGTGAACCACTGATTAGCAGGTCAGTAGGTAGACGGGACAGTAAATAGTTAGGTGAGGTCAACGCGCACCAAAACGCGTACCAAATAATATCCCCAAAAAAAAAAAAACTCTTATTCGAAAACGTGAGTGAGGGGGAGGTTAGATTTTCGAGAATAAAAAACGTGAGTTATAAAAACAGACGGGTTGGTTTGTATAAAAGTTAGATCGGGATCGGGATCATTTCCCCAAGCCCAAGCCCAAGCCCAAGCCCAGGCCTCAAGCCTCAGTCCTATGATATATACTAGACTCACTCTTATATATACACCCTACTCCCTCAAGAGGGAATGAGAGCATGTGGGACAAGTCCTCCACTCTCCTCCCTTCTTTTCCCACTTGCACCCTTAGACTTGCTATTTGGAGCCTAGTTCCCCAGCTAGGAAAAGACTGTTTCGGGCTTTTCTGGAGCAAAATAGAACCAAACGGTCGGCTGTAAAGCACAACGCGTCCCTCCTAGCGATACGCTCGTTTCAAGCTATCACACGGCCCATTCCACGACACGCTCTAAAAAATCTAGCAAAAAAACAAACAAAAAAAACACCCAAAAAACTAGTCACAAGGCCTCCTAGAGCAGCTTTTTGACACCTTAGGGTATCAAAAGCACATGCACTTACGCTCTGGGCGAGTGCTAGAACACGAGCATATTGAGGGTGCCTCTGTTCATACGGACACCCATTACCCATCCACGATAGCCTCTAGACCCTCAGTGGGGACACAAGGTAGCACCACCCAAGACCCTAAAATAGCCGCTAGTGATTCCTCCTCCGACTCAGAAATCATGGAAGCATACCCTACCCAAAACACTGAGAGAGAAGTCCATGCACCTCCCGAAGCTCCACAGCCTAGTACTAGTATGTTTAGCCGTTTCATGGAAACATTAGGTAGAGCTACTCGCTCGAAACCTGATGCAAATGAAGCACACGAAGGGGGTGGGGAAGTGGACTCTCCTTTCACATCGCACGTGGACCCCACACCCCCAAAGAGTGTCCATGTGGATATCCTGCCAACTTCTTACCAAGAAGGCCTTGTTGAGCTACCTCCTTCAGAAGTTCCCTCTAGAGTACCGTTGTTGACAAGTAAAACCACGGGGAGCAACATTGCTTCTACCTCACAAGAAATCGTTAACACGTCAACTCTAGAAGGATTGTTCATTAATGATCATTGGACATACGACCTCCACACTGAGGTGTTGACGGATCTACACTCTGGCCACGCCTACCATGTAGGATGGATAGAGATTGTACGATCCACCTCTAGTGCCACGAGCCTCGAAGATCAACAGAAAATGATCTGTAATGTTATCCATGGCATTATTCAATCAGAAAGGCAAAACCGAGGGGTAAATATACTCTCAACTGGCCCCATGAGATTTCTGGATACGAGCAAGGCTCAACAGCCTACTCTATCACAAATGGAGACTCCTCTAATGAGCCCCATGGACCCATCTTACGTCATTTCACCTGGGGTCTCTATGCAATTTGAGCCTCCGAGCAACAACTTTAGCTTCCCTAACTTGGCTCAACCCTCTATTAAAGAAAACATAGTGCTCACTCCAGGGATAAGCCTGACAGAGAATGTACCGATGACATCTACGGTTAGCGCAGTGCCACTACCTAGTGTCGTAGTACCTAATATGGGGCCTCGACCGTATGTGCCTCTAGCCCCTTATGCACACATGGCCCCCACACCTCCAATTGTACCACTTGTTTATGCTCCTCGAGTGCCTCTCCCTAGCCCTTATCCGAGTGGACCTATGCCCGGTTATGTTCCATATCCTGCATCATCCACACATATGCCTAGACCGGTACCCGTCCCTCTCCCACATATGATTCCAAGAGTACCTCCACCGGCCCTGCCTCCTCACATAGGTGACTTGGCAGCGTTTGCTCAAACCATAGGTCAATCTATCGCGGAAAATATGTGTCATGCATCTGATAGAGAGCCTAGAAGTAAGGCAGTACAAATTGCCAAACTCACGCAAAAATTCAATGGGGACGAAGATGCTAGAAAACACATTGAAGTGTTTGAACAAGTATGTGATTCCTTAGGGGAACACAACGAACTACATAAGTGCAATGCCTTAAGCTTGACATTAAGTGGGAAGGCTGGAGATTGGTATAGAACCCTAAGGGTGGACGAGAAAACAATCTACCCTACCCTTCGAAGGTTGTTTCTAAAGGAGTACATACGAGAAGGTGTGCTTTGGGGTGTAGCATCTCAGCTACAGAAGGCCGAACGTAAGGAAGGAGAGTCAGTAAGGGACTTCATTAGTCGTCTAAAGCACTTAAACTCTCGCTGCCCTGTAAATGAGCGCTTCAACAATAACCAACTGCTTGATCGATTCATTCGAGGGTTGAGGAATGAAGGAATCTATAATGGACTAGTGATTAGAGGTATCACAACCTGGGAAGATGTCACTGCCAATGCAATCCAATTAGAGGACAACTTGATGATAGCAGGCATGAGGGTGTCTACTGACACGAGATCCACTAGCTCACAAGCCATTGAGTATGAACCCATGACTGCAAAGCCCATTGCCAATGAGCCAAAGGTATTTGAGACATTCTTGACAGACCTCACCAAGGCAATCCAAGAGTCTCTTAAGGATAATCGACCCCCTCAAAATAGTCACATGTATCCAAGAAGGGAGCAACAATGGTGTTCCATTTGCTTAGGTCCACATAGCACTAGTGAGTGCCCTACGTTTAGAGTAAAATTTAATGGAACTTGCAACTCATGTGGTAGGTATGGTCACCAAGCTAAGGATTGTTTAATGATCAAACGTATGATGGCAAATAGACCACCTGTAGCCTGGACGGATGCACCTCGAGCTCCTGTATTGATGCCTACTCCACCTGTTGAGCAACTACCGCAACACATGGTCCCTAGATCTCAAAATGTTGTACAAGCTACACCGCTACCACCTCCTGTGCTAGGACCGCAGCCCCCGCATCCAAGAGTCGCCCCTATGAACCAAGTGGGTTGCGAGCCATCTAATGCTTATGCAGATGGCTGTGAGGAGGAAATAGACACTAGTATTGCGTACGGACTTGATACATTGGAAGAGTGTCCTATATACTACATGGAAGATTGTTGGGGGCAAGTCAAGCCGGTTTATCAAGCTGCTGCTCTCGCATCTAGAGGTCAAAATATCAACACCCAGGCTAGGAGGCCACCTCTTTAATGCTACGAGTGTGGTGGACCACATCGAGCAGCGGAGTGCCCTATTAGGCTGCAAAAGAATGCTGCACAGATGCAAATGAATCAAGGGAGCACTTCTGCAATGCCAATACTCACATGTAATCATTGTGGCATAGATCACTTGATTGCCCAATGCCCCTATAACCGAAATGCGCCTAAAATCACACCCCTAAATTTGGTCGAAATTGCTAGTGTGACATCGCCAATACCACCCGTCGCACCCGCTTATGCGATTACACGGTCCATGCTTCAAGGGCCAGGCCATATCCTCGAAGAGAGAGATACCGCGTCAGTTATCCAAGCAAAGAAAAAGAAGACACGAAGGAAGAGGTCGCAAAATACGGGAAATTCAAAGCCAAGTTCCAAAACAAACATAGGAACAGGAGATGACCCCGTGTATATGAATGACCTCGAGGATGATTCAGATTCAATCGAGACAATGGAGACTAGAACCAATACCACAAAGGGAAAGACCGACAACGAAAACCGTAACATGGAACCAAATGAAAACCGGATAAGAGAAAACCATAAAGAGCCTCTGAAAACACCACAAGTGTTTCCAAATCCAATCCAAGACCCCCAAGATAAACCGCAGGGGCAAAAAGGGAAGAATCGTAAAAAGAAGATTGGGACGTACCCAAACCCAGTAGACGAGATTGAGCAGGTGAAACATCTAAGAGGTTTAGTGGAGGAGACTCAAAGGAAACTAGAACCAGAACCCATGCATGTCAAAATTCATGACACAGTGTTTCCCACGCAAGTTCATCCACCCCACATGAACCATAGACCGTTAGCCATATCTAGTATCATCCAAGAAGGGAGTGAGGACGGGACATCAGAAAGTGAGCATACACCTTTCTTGATGGAAAGGATGTTTAACGAAGGAATACCTGATCCCATTGAGGAATATGAGATTCCATCCTCACCAGTTCCTAGTCAAGGACCTACACCCTGCAAAATGCCAATGAATGTTGCCAAACTAGTGGACTTCATGTCTTCTGAGGTCCGAACCACGATCATAGCAAAGCTGTATGGAGATCCTGAGTTATTCCTTGCACTTCGAGCATTCCTTAACGGAGAGCTACGAACGGGATTACCGCAGTTTGCGCAACCAAATAGGCCTGACTCGATTATGATTGATGAGGAAAATCATGTGCAATCACTTGACTTAGATGGACACGAGTCCGTGATCGAGGTACCCATTAACGAATTAGGGCAGTATTTTGAAGGCGATGAGTCTAATGCAACCCTACCCATCACTACCAAGGGATTAACTATAAAGGGAATTCTTGATGGTGGTGCGGGAGTTAGCATCGTTACAAAAGATTGTTGGGAATCCGTGGGAAAACCCCGCCTCGGTGTTACTAACATTGTGGTAAAGATGGAAAATTGTACCATAGCCAAACCTATGGGGATGCTCAAGGATCTTAAGATCAAAGTTCTAGGACACAAGGTACGACATACGTTCATTGTAATGGATTTATCTAAACACCTTATGTCATATGAAATGATTTTAGGACGACCATTCACGAGGGAAGCACAAATGGTTCATGATTGGTCTAAAAATCATGTCTATTTGCAATTCCAAGACTCTGTCCTTAGAGTGGATTTGGTGACTGGTAAGGTACATCCCTTAGGGAGTAAAACCATTATTGATCATCGCTCTGACACCACAGTTCACTCGGCCCCACTACAATATTGTTACACTTGTAAGAAGGATACAGACATTGGCCAAGATTCTCCTTACATGGATGTGTTACCGGGTATGACGGAATCAGACAACGTAGACTGGGTACACCTAGCTGCAACCATAGATACCTGGGGAAATAGAGGGACCACTTGGGTCACACCAGAGGGGGAAGAGGTACCACAAATTGCACCTCTGAACATGATAAGTTCCATGCATGCATCTTCTAAGCGCAAGGCAATTGTAGACCAATCTGACAGTGACACCGATAGCTCAATAGAAGACTTTGACCAACACGACTCTGACACTGACTCCCACAGTGAAACGGATTCTGAATGTGATGCTCATCGAAAATTGGTAGACGATTGGGGTGAATATCTCCAAAATGTTATGTGGTGTAGACCACGACCCCATGACATAGCCCAATTAGAGATCATAGACAAGCCAAAGTTGAGCCGCACTGCAAGGAGGCGTCAAAACCAAGAGTTAGCTCGACAACACAAGAAAGCAGAAATGGAAGCATAGACCAAAGCACAACCAGAGTCCACAGACTTGCATCCTGCACCAGAACATTTCAAATCTTACACCAGGGGGGAAGCAAAGGTTGTGTACACAAAAGCCCAAAGAATACCTATCGATGGGAATAAAGGAATCTATGATGGTCCGGCAATAGTTAAAGAAATAGAATTAGCTGACCTCGGTGAAGAATCAAAACCTGTTTTTATTGCCCAAGACCTCACAGAAGTTGAAGAGGCGGTCCTCAAGGAGCTTCTCAAGGAATTCAAGGACGTATTCGCTTGGACATACCATGATATGAAAGGTGTTCCACCTTCTGTGGTCCAACATACAATCCCTATGATTAGCACTGCGAAGCCCGTACAACAAAGACCCTACCCGATGAATCCTAAGTACGCAAAGATCATTCAAGAAGAACTAGAAAAGCTTATCAAATGTGGGTTCATATATCCTATTGAACACTCTGAATGGGTGTCTCCAATAGTTATCGTGCCAAAAAAGAATGGGAAACTCAGGGTGTGCGTGGACCTCCAAAAAGTTAATGCAGCTACTAGAAGAGACCATTACCCCCTACCATATTCCGAACATGTACTCGAAAGAGTTGCAGGCAAGGAAGCTTATAGATTTCTAGATGGGTACTCAGGCTACAACCAAATCACGATAGCGCTAGAGGACCAAGCTAAAACTGCCTTCATCACAAAATTTGGCGTGTTTGCATTTCGTGTGATGGCTTTTGGCTTAACAAATGCCCCTGCTACATTCCAACGATTAATAAACACTGCTTTTAAAGAATATTTGAGAGAGTTTTGTGAAGCTTTCTTAGACGACCTTTGTGTTTACTCTTCTTGGAAAGAACATCTATCATGTTTGCGGAAGGTGTTTGAAAAGTGTAGGTTATATCGTATCTCATTGAACCCGTTCAAATGCCAATTTTGGGTCAAGCATGGAGTTATTTTAGGGCATATAGTATCTAAGAATGGTATCTCAACCGATGAGAGCAAAATTAAAGTGATTCTAGAGTTACCACCACCAACCAATTACAAGGGAGTTCAAAGGTTCATGGGACATGTGGGTTATTATCGACGGTTTATTTTATTTTTCGTTGAGATAGCACGTCCTTTGTACAAGCTTCTCATTGAATTTAAATGGACTGAAGAGTGTGACCAGGCCTATGAACAATTGAAGAAAACACTAGCAAGTGCTCCGATTTTAAGGACACCTAACTGGGATGTCATTTTCCATGTGCATATTGATGCATCAAACTTTGCTATTGGGTGTGTTCTCACTCAACCAGGAGAACATAAATTGGACTATCCCATTAGCTTTGCAAGCCGTCAATTGAACGATGCTGAAAGGAACTACACCACTACAGAGCGAGAAGGTTTGGAAATGGTTTATGCAGTAAAGAAATTTCGCTACTACCTTCTGGCAAACAAGTTTGTATTTTATGTGGATCATCAAGCGTTGCTGTATCTGGTAAACAAGCCATGCTCCACAGGAAGAATCACACGATGGTTGTTAATTCTTCTGGAGTTTGATTTCACGATTGTAGTGAGACCCGGTAAAAGGCACGTCATGGCTGATCATTTGTCTCGCATACCCAATGGTGAAGCCCCTACAGGAGTTGATGATGAATTACCCGATACTTCCCTATTCATAGTTGAGACTATGCCTGAATGGAGTGAGAACATTGTTAACTTTTTAGTTAATGGTTTTCCACCCAAGGAACTTCGTAAGGATATCGCTCGAAGGCTAGTAAAAGAATGTGAACCCTATTGTTTGATTGCCGGAACTCTGTATAGACTAGGCAAGGACGATATTCTTAGGCGTTGTGCCCGCGAGGATGAATATTTGTATATCTTGCAAGAAGCACATATGGGCATAGCAGGAGGACATTTTTCAGGAGACCTGACTCCTAGAAAGGTGCTGCAATCAGGCTATTGGTGTCCAACTTTATTTAAGGATGCATCACTTTTTACAAAAGGGTGTGATGAGTGCCAACGTTACAAGACCACACAGCGCAAAGACAGAATGCCCTTACATCCTATTAAAGTAACCCAACCATTTGAAAAATGGGGCTTAGACTTTGTAGGTCCAATTAGTCCCGCAGCTCGCAACACTCAATCTCGATATATTCTAGTTGCTACAGACTACGTAACAAAGTGGGCTGAAGCTAAGGCTTCACAAAAAGCTAACGCGAGGACAACAGCTAAGTTTCTTTTTGAGAACATTATCACAATATTTGGTTGCCCTTTTGAAATTGTTAGTGATAATGGTACCCATTTTATAAATGAGGTAGTAAGAGAGCTTACCACGACCTTTATGATATCCCACCATAAGTCTACACCTTATTACCCGCAAGCTAATGGACAAGCCGAGAGCACCAACAAGACTCTAATCTCTATTTTAACCAAGACGGCAGAAGCTCATCGCACTGATTGGGATTTGAAGTTGACATCTGCTCTATGGGCTTATCGTACTGCTTATAAAGTGGCTATTAATTGTACGCCATTCAAAATGGTATACGGCCAAGAAGCGGTTATGCCTTGGGAGTTTGTCATTCCTAGTCTTAGGGTAGCTTCGCAAGAAGGATGGAATGGTAACCCCTTAACCGAGCGTTTGTATATCTTAGAAAAACTAGACGAAGAGAGACAGTTGGCTGTGAAAAATGCTCTTGTGGAAAAGGATAGGAGAAAGAAGTGGTTTGATCGCCATGTGAAGGACAAGGACATCAAAGTTGGTGATAAAGTCCTTATGTATGGAGTACTTAAAGAGAAGAAAAAGTTGAAATATGCTGGTACAGGACCATATAGAGTATGTGAAATTACCCCACAAGGTACCCTTCGTGTGGAAACTCTTGATGGAGTTGAAACCATTGGATTCCTCAATGGGAGTAAATTCAAAAGATATTATGATCCTTTAAGCCAGGAAGAACTATGGGCCATGCATCAGAAGAAGGCCGCCAAAGCACAAACCGAGTTAAAGAAGATACAAGCTCAAGCTGAGGCTAAGGAGCAACAACAACGTATAAGACAAAAACGAGAGGCTAACCTTGGAGTCACAAATGCATTTCACGTGGAAATCAAAGAGGATTGGTTGGAATCTGACACACCTCTACGATACCCTATTGAGTTAAATAGTGCCTATGGAAAAGTGCTATATAACACCTTATTGGACACGGGTGCTAAATATAATCTGCTATCCTATGGGGTGTGGTGTCAGTTAGGGAAGCCACCTCTATCTGAGAGTATTATCCAAGTCAAGGGTGTCAACAAGAGAAAAACTACGGTTTTTGGAATCTGGCACACTTCTGTCAGTTATGACAATGGAATTGTAGCTCAAGACTTTTTGGTCATGCCTACTGGAACTATGGAGGGTAATATAAACCTAGGCCGCACGTGGATGATAGCCACCAAATGCACTATTGATTGGGGGACTGGGGATGTTACAACGCAAAAACCAACTCTTAGCCCTACCACTCAAGCCATAGTCCCTGAGATATTGCCTAAGGAAATAAAACCCAAGACATTGCATGTCCAGGAGGTTGAACCATACGTCCCCATAGCCCAACTCTCTAGAGCTTCAACTGATGTAGTTGAAAGAAAGCTTGAGACACACAAGAACCATCCTAATATAACAGAGAAAACATACAAGTGGGTCCCTAAAGCTTCTGTAGTGAGCATGGTTGATGCAAAAAAATGGAAACCTCGTAAGAACCGTCCCACTCACTCCAAGAAATGTAAAGAAACGTTGCGTTGGATTCCTAAACGACTATTGGAAGCCCAAGGATACTATGAAGGAAATGATCAAATTTGGGTGCCCAAACGTAAAGTGTACTCTTACCTGTCACCTGGCCCATGTAAACCCAATCCTGTGGCTCCAAAACAAATTGAAAATCGCGGAAAGGAAAAAATCATGGAATGTTACACACCCGCTCTAGAGCTAGTTTGGGTACCAAAGAAAGATTGATTTGTTCCACCTAGCTCAGGAACAGGGAAATCAAATGAAGCTTCTTGCTCTTCATGTAGTTCCTATACGCAAATAGAAGCTTCGACACAACCTCCAACTACCACTGTACATATCCATACAAGCACGAAAGAGTTTGCACCTCCCGGGGTAAGTTCACCACCTACAACAATGTTGCAAATAAAATCATGGGAGAGTACCTTACCACCCTTGCAACTAGATGAAACGCATAGGGCGGTCGAAAAATATTGGTTAAAACCTTCATCCATAACAACTTGGAACAATTGGTTTCAAAAGGTGATGACCTCATTCCAAAAGGTATGATCTACCCAAGGAAGGGGGGATTGTTTGCTAACATCAATCATTCACTCGCTCCCCTCTCAACCTTCCTCCCTGACCTCTCAATTCCAATCTTAGGGAATGTATATATATAGCCTTATACTCACAAAAAACAAAAATAGTAAAGAGCAAGAGCGACTAGCAACGAGAGAGCACCCTATCAGATCTTACATATAAGTCCAAATTCACCGTGTCAATTCAAGCAACACACAAAAACAACTCTTATGTTTTAAAGGCCTAACCAAATCTATCTGTATTGTCAGAAATGGCTACTTCACCAGAGGCATGCACTTCTATTTTTGATGAAAGGTACCCTTTGTCTTTTCCTCAAGTGTTCTACGTATGCTACCCTATACTTTCTTGCGAATGGGATTTGATAGAGAGCCTTGCATGTGAGAGAAATTTTGAGGAGTTAGAATGGCTGATACGTCTATGGCTAACTAGTGATCCCTACCTAGTAGCGAATGTGTCTCCAGTGGCACATGCTTATTCTTTTGCACAAGATGAGTATCCACGCATCGCGAGGTTCTTGATTAGCATGCTTGCACAAGAGGATGATGAAGAGGAACTAATAGAGACCGAGGAAGACTATGGCCTCATGGACAACGATTTTTTTTATCTAGATGATGAGGATAGAGGCCTAGCCTTAGGGTGGCCACCCGGTTTATATAATATCCTCTTTCCTTGATTCTAAAAGGGGTGACAGATAGGTAGGTTAGGGGTCTAGATTGTGTTTTGAGTTTGTTTTTTAGGAGTTTTAATTTTTCACACTGACATGCCTCCTAGAGTTATAGTGCCTGTTTTTGGATGTGTTAGGTAGGACTTATATGGATCTCCATCCACATGGCTGAGGACATCTGCTTCAACGAAATAAGCCACTCCATACCTCTAGGTGTACTACTTTCCATGATTCATGTTGGTGGATATGTGTAATTGCTAATAATGATTTTTCATGCTTTGTTTGAGTGCAATAGTTATGATTGTTATCTGCCATTATAGATGTATAAATTTGTCTTTGCTTAAGTTGATTGAACTCCAGTTTAATCTTATGGATGAACCTGGAGATTAGGAGACCGTGACTTTAGGTTAACTCATTTACTTGACCACTAGGCCTAGCTAATAAAATTATCCGAGTATTTGAGACCTTAGGAATGTTTTAGGCAGAGAAAGGCTTGCTCACTTAAACAACAAAAAACACTAGTGCAAATACCAAGGAAATGGAAAAAAAAAAAAAAACAACATAAGTGCCACAAATGAAAAATCTTACGCTGGAAGAGAAATCCTGACTTGAATTGGTACTTCACTCACATGTATTGTCTATGGTACTAGAGCCCTAGAGGTTCCTAGTGTGGGCGCTTTTCCTTGAGAAGCAAAAAACCCCGGACATACAAAATAAGCACACACGTCACATGATTGTGACCCAAAGTAAAAAAGTATTAAAAAAATAAAAAAGAAAAATTAAAAGACTTCCATTGAGCTTACAGTTAACATTTCAAGCTTTTGTTTGCAGTTGTGAGAGCGAGTTGGCTAATCAAAGCTGAAAAGCATAATTAGGGAACCTTGCATTTAGATAATCTTCTTAGCTTAGCTAGTACTAGAGTAGTTGTTTTAACCTTAGTCATAGCTAACTAATTGATAGACTCACCCATAAGCTCAAAACTCTTGATTAATTAATTTACTCAAAGTGCAATTTATTTGTCCTTAATGGCAGTCTAACATTTCATAAATCTTGCATTTACTCATTTCCACATGTACTTTACATTCCCCTCATGATTTATGGCAATATAATTCCGCTTGCTAAAATAGTGACTTTGCCTTGCAGATTCAAATCTAGATGCTCTACAACATGGACATACCAAGCTTCAACTCAATAGCTTCCGAGGACGAAATCTACATCAGGAAGGGGGGCAATGTTAACCCTCGTGGCTCACGGACACCCTATCACCTACGACGGACACCGTAACTGTATTATTTATTTAAGTAGAGTCAGGCACCGGGCTTGTCGGTCCAATAGGGAAAGGTAGAGTGATCGTCGATGAGAGGCGCACTCTAACACGAACATGCTAGGGTTAGTTGGCTAAGCATGGGCGCCCAAGTGTGAATGGGGTGAGCTCACATAAAAGCCAATTAAACCTAAAATTGATTCATTCTCTCATTGTGCAATAGAAGCTTCTCTTGTTCCATCTCCACCTTCTCCTTCACCATCTCCTTGTGTGTGTGCGTGAGAGAGAGAGAGAGAGAGAGAGAGAGAGAGAGAGAGAGAGAGAGAGAGAGAGAGAGAGTGAGAGTGTGTGTGCGATCGAGCGTTGCGGCGGCACGACGGCGGCAAGTGGTTGAGCGCGGCGTAGCGGCGTCTCCCTCTTCTTCGCGGCGCGGGAATCCTTCATTCGCAACTACGCAGGAAGGTGAGTGACACACCGTTCTTCCTTGTGAGCTTGTCTGTTGTATGACTGTGTGCTAGGAGCCTTTGTGGCTCGCACAGGGCACGTAGCAAGTCCCTAGCCTTGACATGAAGACATTTGCATTATCTTCAAGGACTTCATTAACTTCAAGAAACCACAATCTTGTTTGTCCATTTCAATTATTCTTTTTCCTCCCTTATCGTTGGTGGTTTCTTATCCTCGGTCTTTATGGTGTTGTTTTCCTCAGCCTTTGCCTTTTTGTTTTTCTTCTTTAGCTCCTTTCGAAGATCTTTTGCCTTAGCTATCATCTTCTCTACCTCCTTCATTTCTTCCATCATCTTTTGGGAAAGCTTCACCTTTCCTCTCTTCTTGTCCTCCATACCTCCTACGTTGTGTAGATGTGAGCGAGTTCTGGAGTTTGCAGTCAAGGTGCTTTATATAGCTACAGTACTCACCGCATAAAGGACACGTGTCATAGGGATGGTGGAGCTTGCCTCGGTCTTTGTGTTGCATTCATTGCACCGTTTCTAATGCAATCATAAGGGTGGCTGAAATGACTTGGTTGAGTTCCTGAGGAGTCTATATATCAAAGGCCAATGAGTCCCCCCTTCATACTCTTTAGTGTTAGCCAGTGCCTTCCTACCTTCATCGTAACCAACAACCCAAGTTTTCTTACCTCTCTCCATAAATGAATCCCTTTCAAACCGAGAAAGACGAGGAACTGCCTTGCTCTAATGAGGCACCCAAGAAAAGCTGTACCATTTCCTCTATAGAATTGGGCTTCAACAGTGGTAGCAGGAATTCAAGACTATTTTCAATCTTGCCTTCTCATCGCAAGAGTTTTTGGTTTCTGCATCACATTTCCTTGTAGAGTTTTATCAGACATACGATCAACAGACAATCAGTGGCACATTTGAGTTTGGGGTTGTGGATATGTTCGTATAAAGGATACCAGTTCTGATTATTTAAACAAAGATATTTTCTACATAATCAGTCTCAAGTTGCCACTATACTCTCGCAAGAATGACATCAGATGTCTCGTACATAATCGAAAGTGTCGAGTTGCATAATACTATGCTGGGTTCATACGCTTTTTGAATGTTAATATGGACGATCACTAGGACACATTAGAGGAGGCAAAGAGCAATCACCATTCAATCACAGGTGATGAGTTGGATCCATTCGCCCGTTTGTGCAATGATTCGTGCTTGCATGCATAATAGACTTGA
Organism: Adiantum capillus-veneris; assembly: GCF_014529385.1. NCBI lineage: Eukaryota > Viridiplantae > Streptophyta > Polypodiopsida > Polypodiales > Pteridaceae > Adiantum > Adiantum capillus-veneris. The sequence continues at coordinate 47,636,691 of NC_140957.1, read as the reverse complement.
TCTTTACTTGATAAGGAACATACCTGTGAAATCTGGTATGAAGTGTTGGCTCCGATTGTCCGTACGGGGTAGAAATGTGGCAGCTCGCTCTAGGTCAAGAAGCTCTCTTCTTCTCTCTCAAAATGTGAAAATGAACAATGAGCTAGATTTTGGCCTACCTGACCTATATCTCCCCGAGGTTTTCGTGACATAGGGCTGATTTTCCTCACCTTTGATCTCGATATAATCTGCATACCATCTGTGGGTCAAACCGTTCTCCTACAGACGGGTGCGTGGCTGCCCTGCGAAATACCCGAAATAACACAATAAACAGCATAAAACAGACTAATCGGCATACCTGGCACTATCACGTGGTCGCATGATCGCAAGATACACGAACAGAGAGAGACAGAGAGTGGGAGTGATTGACAGAGCACGTGCAGGCGCACCTCCTAGAGGGGAGTGCTACGCCGACATGGCGAGAGAAGATAGGAGAGATGAGAAGAGCAACGCAGACACTGGGTGCAATCTCCCTCCGTGCAAGAGTGACCATTTCCCTCTTGCACGTATTTAATTTATAGATTCTTGAATGGTCAAAGTGAGTACAAACTGGCCGGCCAGACATAATTGGCCAAAGCTCACAAAGAGCACTTGAATAATCAAATATACATAAAATGTAACATCCTTCTGCATAATCCATTATCTGCTGATGCTCTTGCCACCTGCCAGCTGTAATAGATAATAAAATATCAATTCTATAACATACCTCTCCGTTGGAAAGCAACTGTCCTCAGTTGCGAAGATAAAAATCTTCAAACAATACTCGTCAAAAACAGTGATTAGTATGTTGTGTCAAAAACATCACATAATAAAAGAAAAATTTATGAAACTAAACAACATTAGCTTATGCCTGCCGTCATCCACATACTACCTATTCTAGTGTCCCATACCACTAGAATAAGCAGTATATGTCATACCCTGATGAATCAAGATATCATTGGTCACACTCATCATTAATCTCAGAGTGTCAAGTCTCATCACATACACACTGTCGTGATAAAATAACCATCAGATACCAAATCCCAATCCAATATCAATTCCACAAGTCCAAATCCAAATCACTTTTATTATGTAGTCGGGTAACAAAATCATAGCAATTACAGTGGTGGCCAGCCACTGTAGCATGATTTCGTGGTTGGTGTTGCCTAAATCGACGAATCTGCACTAATGTTGCCTAAATCGGCGAATCTGCATTTGGTGAAGAAAATTATGAATCTGCAGTTTGTTGGTGTGCTGCCTAAATCGGCGAATCTGCACTAGGATGAGCATTGACACACTGCCTAAATCGGCGAAACTGTGTGCTTGTGACCAATGGACTAGACAAGACATAAAAAGTGAAAAATAAAAGACGTGTTTGATATGAAATTGGAATAGACTGGAGTGTGGAAGCATGTACCAAATGTTAGCGATCATCGCACACCAACTGAGCTCATTTAAGGAGTGGTGTGAAAAGTCATCTCAGTATAGATTTCAATCAAAGTAAGTACGAGCCATGATATTAGAAACAATAGATTTTTCAGTTTATAACATATGCGAACAAGTAAAGAAGCTTCCTCTTCTAAAAAGAACCGATGATATTCTTACATATTGGAAAATTGCTTAGGTATAGTCTTGTGAAAACACATGTAAATAGAGTTACTTGAAGGAAATGAAATAGAATGAGCATGGATTTATCAAACTCCTATTAAACTATAGGATTGTCGTATAGGAAGTTGGTGTAATAGGTGATGGATAATCTGTAGACCTTAACATAAGAAAGGAGGTAGAATAAGCGAAAGGTTGGTGTATTTTTGTATGGGTCTATATATACATAGAGACAGATTATGTAGTAGATGATCTTCGTAGATAACAGTACCTTGAAAAATTTCATACTTGGAGGGTTGCCGAGATGTTAGCATTGTATCGAGCTTTATCTGCAAAAGTGTTTCTCAAAGACAAAGCACTTACAATTTCGTGTTCAATTTAAGAACAATATAATCGTATAGTAAATAAATTGTGATGATAGAATTGATGCAAAGTTTGATTATTTGTTAGTAAAAGAGGATGAAAGCAGGCAAGTTTGAGTACAAACAAATGGGTAATGAAGGTGCTATATAAATTTGTTGAGTGGTGTGCAAAGCTGAGATACCTAGTGGATAGCAGTCTTAGGGAAAAGCAATACCAAGCTCCATGAATAACTGTTTCGTTTAGGATAATTGTAGAGCAATCAAAGTGAAAATCTAAGTAAATTACGTTATTGATAATGGGTATAACTGACATAATGTCTCATGCAGATAGTGAGGAGAGAGTAATTTTATCCTTTTTAGTAGATAATTACTTACGTGTCTTGATCCTCATTCTAATGGTTGATATAACATCATCATACATAATAGGCAGAGTATTTATAGGAATGGAATTGGCAATGACAATTTATAGAGATGGTGTAATGAATTTTGATTGGATTTGCATGCTCTGCTATGGTTCGCATGTTGTGTACTTGTGATCTTTGACAAGGTATAAAAAATACATTCTGCGCTAATCATTGAAAATAAGTTCAAACTTGAAATTCGTGCGGTTTTAGGTCAAATATAATAAATCTTTCACTAGTAATTACACTAAACTTGTGTAAATTTGTGACTGTTCTTTAAGGCAAGCAAAAGAGGTAATGGGGAATTTACAAGTTCAAGAAATTAAAATACAGTAAAGGGCATCGAGTCTGACTGTAAAATTAAACCATCATCATCGTCGTCAATGCTCTAGCATTGTTGCAGGATGTATTGCATCTAGAGCGTCGTGATTGTCCATCGTTGTAGGTAGTGGTATTGGGGGAAAGAGAGAGAGATAAATGAAATGAAAAGTTATATTACTTGTCTTTAAAAGCCATGGGGTCAAACTCGTATAATCCTTATGGATCTAATACAATGTCGAGTACAAAATAAAATGAAGTGAAGTGAAAAATTGAATCAAAAGATTAAAATTAATATCGGCAAACTGAAGTCATCATCATCATGATCATCCCAATGCCCGAGATGGTCGGTAACAGGCGACGTTATCACAAGAAGTTGGTCGTTGAGAAGCTTGTCGATGTCCAAGTATGGTTGGCAGCCCGGTGATGTCTGAAAGGCTATTGTATGCTTATTGGTATGTCAGTCGTTATAAGGAATCGTAGTGGAGAGCGAAATGAAATGAAATGTTTTTATGAATCGTCTTTACAAGGGGTGTGGGATCAAACTCATAAAATCTTATGGATCGAAGACAGTGTCTAGGTACAAAATGAAACAAGGTAGAAGACAGTGTCTAGGTACAAAATGAACAAGGTAAAATAAAAGCTGAGGATGGCTGATGTCGTGGGAAGATGTATTGCATCCGCTGCTGCTGCAGAGCTTAGTCAATGCCCGCCACTGTAAGCCATCGTCAGAAAGCGAAATAGATTGAGAGACTTTCTCCTGCTTGCTAGCTGAATGAGAGCACAGTAGTTCCACTGAGAGAGAGATGCACACCAAGTGTGACCAGCTGCGGAGAAGGAGGGTCCTCAGGTTGTTGAAAGCAGGGCCTCGAGGCCTGCTACGAATGAGGGACAAGAAGAGCTCTGCAAGGCAAGGCCGGGTTGGATTTAAAGGATCATAAGCTGGCTATGTCGAGGGTCGAGAGGGCCCGTACAGGAGGGTGCTTTGCTCACTAGAGCAGTGAGCATGGGGTGTTGCAGTCAGCGTTGCAGGGAGTTGAACGTTGCCATTGACAAAACATGATGCCAGAGAAACTGTTGAGGGGTATGGGTTGCCAGCGCCACAGAGCAAGGGCAAGGAGGAGCGCTGAATATTGCATGAGGGAGAGGTTGACATAGTGTGTGAGAGCCGGTGGGTGTGTGTGTTTGTGGTGGTTGCTGCAGCTCCTACCACCAATCTCGGGTAGCAATGTGAGCGCCCTTGCATGGCCATCAAAAGATGATGGGTCGTGATTGCGACTCCGAGAGTTGGCAGGGTAGGCACGGTTATATAGAGAGGCTTATGAATGCGACAGAGAGAGAGAAAGCTCGTCACCGCAGGAGAGAGAGAGATGGCGGCTGAACAGAACCAGAGAGAGAGAGAGAAAGAGAGAGAGAGAGAGAGAGAGAGAGAGAGAGAGAGAGAGAGAGAGAGAGAGAGAGAGAGAGAGAGAGAGAGAGAGAGAGAGAGAGAGAGAGAGAGAGAGAGAGAGAGAGAAATGAAGTGAAAGTGTTGGTTCTCAAACTGAGCATGGCCGTCCCCCTGTGGTGGCTAATACTGCTGGCTATGGACTATGATAAGCAGCTGTGAGAGCAGAGAGAAAAAAAACTACTGATAATTGCTTGTTTGGCAGTACAGCGGCAAAGGCTGCATGCAGCCCACCTAAAGCTGTAGGTGTGGTAGGCAAAAGGATAAGAGTGACATGTGGGGTTGAGCCACTGCATGGCATCGATGGCGGCTGGAAACTGCAAGAGAGAGAGAGAGAGTGGTCGAGGTTGGTGTGCGCCAGTGGTTGGCAGAGTGGACAGCGGCGGGTCTAAGGGTTGGCGATCTAAATCTGGGGTCAAATTATTGCATGTGTGGGAGATCATCTGCAGTTTGCCTGCGCACACCAAGCCAGATGCCAGTTAATGTCGTCCTCTGCTCATGCATCCGGCTGCAGCACGTGCATTGGACAAAGCCAATATTGGCGTGGAGGTGAGGCCAGAGTAGAGGACAGCAGAGGTGGTAGGGGGCTTGCATCCCTCTCGTTTTACTGCCAAAAATCTCTCTCTTTATCTCTCTCTATGCCTTCTCTCTCCTCTCCCAAACCTGTTACCTTGCCTTTCCCCTATTTTCCTCCGCGTTCATTGCTAAACCACGATCCCTAATTCTATTTCACAACGTCGTAGACTAGCTGCTCATTTCACCTACATAGCATGAGGATGCTACCATCGATCTCCTCGTCTGTGAGCCTCCTTTCTTGCGGAGGTGAAGGGGGCACCAACACGCCGACACACACAGAGGATCCTAGGTCCATCTTGCCTCATAGCAGCTCTTTTTTCTTTTCCTTATTTTTTTTTCTCTCTCTAATTACCAAATGTCCACCCCATCTGTGAACGGTGAGTACTAATTTGCTGTTGGACAATTTTTCTCGCAACGCCGCTACAGTTATGATCAAGCCAGTAAACCCTTTTGAACACCTTAATGCACTATCCACAAGTATTTGGTGTATGGTTCCCATGCTGTTAATGTTAATCAAGATCCTAATCTTAGTGTGCTGGTTTGATGATATCATAGAACATTGAAATTTCCCATGTACTTCCGATATCTAACCTAATATGCTTACCTACAATATGATATTGTGCTTCTCTTTTTTTTTCTATTGACATCTCCATATCTTGGCGATTATATACAAATATATTATAACTCTTGCGGATTTCCACTGTTCAAACACCTATCTTTTTCAACGCACATGTAACAGCTCAAGGTAAAGTACTTATTGCAATAGTTACTTAATACATGCATGAATATTGTTATGAATAAAAATGAGTGATTAAAAAAAAATAACTTAGCTCCAAAATTTGTCACGTTCTCCTTTCCTACGATCCGTATCTTGTCAAGAGAGATGACCTGTGCTCTGATACCACTGTTATAGACGGGTGCGTGGCTGCCCTGCGAAATACCCGAAATAACACAATAAACAGCATAAAACAGACTACTCGGCATACCTGGCACTATCACGTGGTCGCATGATCGCAAGATACACGAGCAGAGAGAGACAGAGAGCAGGAGCGATTTAGAGAGCACGTGTAGGCGCACCTCCTAGAGCGGAGTGCTACGCCGACATGGCGAGAGAAGAGAGGAGAGATGAGAAGAGCAACGCAGACACTGGGTGCAATCTCCCCCCGTGCAAGAGTGACCATTTCCCTCTTGCACGTATTTAATTTATAGATTCTTGAATGGTCAAAGTGAGTACAAACTGGCCGGTCGGACATAATTGGCCAAAGCTCACAAAGAGCACTTGAATAATCAAATATACATAAAATGTAACATCCTTCTGCATAATCCATTATCTGCTGATGCTCTTGCCACTTGTCAGCTGCAATAGATAATAAAATATCAATTCTATAACACGTTCGTCATTCTGGCGTCGTATGACCATTTGATGCGATTCTGGCGAAATGTGGTCATGATCATTAAGGCTGAAAATCGACATCTTCAGATTAGCTTCATATCTTCCATGCTTGATACCCTATCATGATACTTCGGTGTTTGCTTCTAGAGCTTGATTCCGACACTGTGGGCGATATGGAAGATTATTAACGAAAATCAAACAAAATAAATTGAAAATACTTATTAACTAGCAAAAATTAGCCAAAAATTAATATACTCACCCCTAAGCATATATTTTCACTAGAAGCATCCCAATGCTCCGGATTTTGTCATTACAGCACATTATTATGCTGGTTGGATGATAAAAACGCTAAAAAATGCCAGATTTTAATCAAACTTGTTCGAAATTGAACTATAAAAAAAATGAAAAAACAACAAACACACGCATTATGTGCATATATACACGTTGGACCGCTCAATGGTCCTGACTACTGCTAGATTCAGCAGTTACTCCCCCCTTCCTAAACTGAGTCGTCCTGGACGAAGGTTGTGTGCATGTGCATGGGTTTTGAAGTCTGTGTATATGCACGGCTGTGTAATGTGGCCCTATCCTCATATTTGAGACCATGCATTGGGAAACAAAGTGTTGTGCAAGATGCGGATACTGAATGTAATTTTCAGTGGCTTTCGATGACGAGGCTAGCTGTTTATGGAACAAAAGAGCTTGTAGTTCAAGTGCTCTCTCCTTGATTGTTGGCTTTTTGATGGCGACTATTTTTGGAACCCATTTGTATTCAGTGATTTTGATAGTTGCAGATTTTCAAGTAGGTTCCTAAATTTTCTTAGGTTTCCATTGCCATTTTGTTAGTTCAGGCTTCCTGTGTTGACTTTTTGGTCTCCCTTTGATTTTGGGTGCCGAATTGTTGGTTGTCTCCAGCTTTGGTTGCCATTTCCACTCGGGATTAGCTCCTGAATTTTTTTGATGGTGTCGCTATTGTCTTGAGTAGTGCCTTGGGCAACCATATCTGTCTTGGTTTGTTCTGCACGACAGTTTTCTTTATCCATACTTTTCGAACAGCCGTTTTCGGTGTTTCGGTGCTTTTTGTCGACGGGGATAATCGGCCATGAGTGATCTATTTTAGCGAAAGGAGTCATGTATGTGTTAGTGTTGTGTGTGTACATCAGCACATGTTCTGACCATTCAGTAACTGCATTGTACATTCTCATCCATGGAACTCCCAAACATGGTGATTCTCTGATTTCTCCGTCTTTCATTACGACAAATTGATGAGGACAACTATTTCCATCAATATTGATTTGTAAGTTTGTTATCCCCAATGTTGGCATTGTTGCCCCGTTTGCAGCTTGTAAATCTCGGGTGGGTCGCACTAGGGGTTCGTCGGTAAGCATCTTGTAAGTGGAGAAGTTGACCACATTGACTCTTGCTCCTATGTCAATCAATGCTCGTTGATATTTGCCATTCGGAAGTCTTACATTGATGCGAACATCGATTTCTATTTCCCATTGCTCGTAAGTGTGAATTATAGAAAGCGGAATTTGAGCTGTATCTATTGGTTGAGGAAGTCTTTATTGCTGTAATTTTTGTTTCCGCTTTAAAATCCTGATTTTATCCTCCTCCTGTGCTTGAGCTTTTGTCTCAATTGCTTTGTTCTTGTGCTCCTTCGCAGCGTGGATTTTGGCAAGCAACTCTGAGGTTAGTGGTAGGTTGTACTTCTTTAATCTGAAGCCACTAATCCAATTAGGCATCTCCTCTCCCTCTAGTGTTGCAAGCTTAATGACACCGCTAGATGATATGTCATGAATCGAATAGGGTCCATTGCCTCACTTTTTTAGTTTCCGGGAATGTTGTTTCAGGGTATACATTAAGACGTAATCCCTCGTAGCAAATTCCTTGCTGATAACATATTGGTCAAAGAATGATTTCATGATTCATTTTTGTGCGTAGATTGATGCAACCACTCTCAATCTAGTTTCATCCAGTTTTTCCAGGATATCTATTTGATTGGATAATTCATGACCCGTCCATTCTAATTCTTTAGCTACCCGAAGTGTGGGGATAAGAAATTCAAGTGGCAAAATTGCTTGAATTCCATAAACCATGTTGAACGGAGTTGTTCCGATTGAGGTTTTGTACGCTACTCTATATGCCCATAAAGCTGAATGCAGCTTCTGATCCTAGTCGGCTCTCGATTCACTAACAATTTTCGTGAGAATTGTCACCAAAATCTTGTTTGTACTTTCTTCTTAGCCGTTAGCTTGTGGATGATAGGGACCTGACTTCCTGTGAATTACCATGAATTCATCCAATAGGAATTGGATCACTTCATTGACAAAATGAGTCCCTCTATCGCTCACTATCTCTATTGGTAATCCATACCTGGTGACAATGTTCTCATACAAAAATTGTGCTGTCGTTTTTGCATCATTTGTAGTTGTGGCTTTCGCTTCAACCCACTTTGTTAGATAATATGTTGCCACAATAATGTATTGAGCGTGAGTTTTATATCCAGGAGGCGCAATTGGTCCTACAAAATCTATTCCCCATTTTGCAAACGCTCTTGCCCCCATCATTGGCCTCAATGGCATGTCATCTCGTGCTCTAGGAATCTTTGTCCTTTGGCAATCGTCACATCGTTTCACAAACTCCTCGGCGTTCATGAATAGTGTGGGCCACCGTATGCCAACAATAAGAATTGCTTTGGCCGTTTTGTTAGCTGAGAAATGTCCTCCAGCTTGTCCGCCATGTGCTTGCTCTAAGATAGGAATGTATTCCTCTTCCGTCGCACACATTCTCAATTGATTGTCTTTTTTCCTCTTGTAAAGATTGTCCTCAATCAATACATAGTTTTCTACCTCTTTCGTGATTGTTTTGATACGTGATCTACTCATCCCTTCAGGCAGTATCCCGGTGGTGGTGAGGTATTCAACAATGTAGTTACTCCATCGGGGTGCTACAGATAATTTGAATAGAGTTGTGTGTTCTATCAGGTTTTGAAAAGTGCAGATATCACATGATTTGATATGCATATGAACACTTCGTTGCATTTTCGGCCAATATACACCCATTCTCATTGATCTTTGATACGTCTGTGCATGCCCATTGTGAATCCCTGTGGTTTGCGCATGAGACTTGTGAAGAAAGAAGTCCCGTTCACCAGTCTTCTAGCCCCCAGCATTACCAATGATCTAGATGTTGCAATGGTAGATGTTTGTCTTGTCAAGTTCAATGACCCAATAGTCAACAAAGGAATTACATCCTCGCTCCATCTTGGAACCATTTCTATGTTGAAGAGATATGCATCTGGAAAATCATCAGCAACTCCTACAGGGTTTTCTCCATGCACCATTCTATATAAATAATCTGCTCTTTGGTGTGTAGTTCCTTTTTTGACTACAACTGTGAAGTCAAACTCAAGGAGTATGATGAACCATTGTACAATCCGCCCCGTACTGCAAGGTTTTTTTACCAAGTACAACAGTGCTTGGTGATCAACAAAGAAAACAAATTTATTGGAAAGTAGGTAATGTCTAAACTTTTTCACAGCATAGATCATACCTAAACCCTCCCTTTTAGTTGTTATGTAATTCTTCTCTGCACTGTTTAGTTGTCTACTGGAGTAACTGATTGAAAAGTCCATGTTGTTTTCTCCAGGTTGTGCAAGTATGCATCCTATAGCATAGGGTGATGCATCTATGTAGACGTGGACTATCTTTTCCCAACCTGGAGCCTTGAAAATTGGAGCAGATATCAATCTTTGCTTCAAAGTTTGAAAAGCTTTCTCGCGATCATTTGTCCACTCAAATTTGGTTATCAACACGTAAAGTGGTTTTGCAATTATAGCGTATGAGTAGATAAATCTGTAATAATATCCATAATGGCCCATAAATGCCTGTACCTCCTTTACCTTTACTAGTCCTGGTAGATCAACAATTACACTGATCTTCTCCATGTCTGTCGAAATACCATTTTTGGACACTATATGTCCCAATATTTTGCCTTGTGTTACCATGAAGACACATTTCTCCGGATTCAGGCAAATCCGATACAGTCTGCATTTGTTGAACACTTTAGTTAAGTGCTCTATGTGCTCCAATATTATGAGAGAGTGAATGCACAAGTCATCCATGTAAATTTCTAAGAGCTGTCTTAGAGATTCTTTAAAAGCATGACCCATTAGCCTCTGAAATGTGGCTGGTGCATTCGTTAAGCCAAAATCCATTACCCTGAATGCAAAAATGCCCCATTTGGTTGCAAAAGCCATCTTGTGTTGATCCTGTAGCTTTATTGCGAGTTGGTTGTAGCCTGAAAAGCCATCTAAGAAAATGTAGGCTTCTTTTCCTGCCACTCTTTCTATTACATGATCAGTAATGGGGAGGGGATAGTTGTTCCGAATCGTAGCAGCGTTTACCTTCTTGAGATTGACGCACACTGTCAACTTTTCGTTTTTCTTCGGGACCACCACAATCGGTGAAACCCAGTCAGTGTGCTCAATATCGTAGATAAACTCTGCCTCTCTCAGCTTATGTATCTCCTCCTTGATCTTCCTTGCAAACGTCTCACTGTAAGTATAAGGACGTTGTCTGCTTGGTTGGGCGTCATTCTTAAGGGGTATTGTGTGTTGACAGATACTTGGATCCACCCCCTTAAGATCTTTGTATGACCATGCAAACACATCTCTATACTGTTTAAGAGTAGCTATCAAAACCTTTTCCTCTTCTTCAGTAAGATCCGTGGCAATATATGCAGGTTTTGGATCTTCTCTTGGCTCCACTAGATCTATTCGTATGTCCTTTTCAGGACCTTCATATGATGTACCAGGTTCCTTCAATTCCCTCATCGGTTGTTGCACTATGATTTTTCTATCTTGTATGGTATACTTCTTATAATGGGACGGCACATCCATCTTGTCAGAATTCGTGTCCTCATTGGTTTCCATTTCAGTTGTCCATATGTCTTTGAGGGTCTATTTGAGCTTATTGTACTCTGTTTTCCTCTCTGTTTTGGTTATTCTAGCACCTGTTTCCCCCTCCTTATGTGTCTCATTCATTTGCTTTTCGCGCTTATTCTTCTTTTTGTTTTTCCATGGTTTAGTTTTGATAAACCGGCCAGTGACCTCATCTTTGACACAATCGTCAGTTTTTACAAGCCTTAGATATCCCATTTTGTCATTGACAAGACGCATGGGTTTATGCTTATTCGCTCTTGCTATCCTTGTTCTCTTTGATCTATACGGCTCTTGTCGACTAGGTTTTTGGTTAGGAAACTCGTAAAACCTGTCCGGTCTTTGATCTATACGGCTCTTGTCGACTAGGTTTTTGGTTAGGAATCTCGTAAAACCTGTCCGGTATTTGATCTATACGGCTCTTGTCGACTAGGTTTTTGGTTAGGAAACTCGTAAAACCTATCCGGTCTCGACATGTACTTCCTATTTGTCTCTGATCCACTTGATCTTTCGTCATCAGCATCTATCATTTGTATTTCATCACCCAGTGATGGAAGGTCACTGCTTAGTGAATCTGTGAATTCCTCCTCTGTTCGATTCCTATCGTCCACTGTAGATATCTCATCAACTATTCTTTTACACTCAATCTCACCTCGCTATCTGATCTTGACCCAAGGATAACGCTAGCCATTTGAAACGTTACTAGGTCGTATCCTTCATTGTCATAAAATTTTGTAGGCATGCATTCGTTAACACATACATCCAAGGTTGACAATATTTGAGTCCACCCACATGGCTCAAATAAATGTTCACGGAAAGGTTCTGGGAGATAAGCCTTGTCTTCTACGGATCTTTCCAATACACATTCCTCTTTGATTAAGTCTCCACATTCAGATGCTCCACACATCCAAACATGTGCTTTCGTTTGTAACCACGCAGGTATTTCCTTTCCGTTCACGGTGGTTGGATCAAATTCTTGCATTGGTGTTTTTTCAACGTCTATATAGTTGTGATCTTTCATGTTGATTTTTGTTATTAGCTCCTCATGCTTGAGGTAAATGTGGTCGTACCCCCAATCTTGTATCATTTTGAGTTGACGCATAAAAGGTCGCCCCCAAATAATGTCAAAGTTGTTCGTTTTCTTTAAATCTACCACGGCAAAGGTGTGCTCATCGTTAATTCCACATGAAGTTACAACTATTTGGTCCAAGATCCCCAATGGTCTCTCTACATACCCATCTGCGAGTTGCAATTTCATTCTCGTCTTTCTGAGAGCTGGACGGCCCCATTTCTCCCAGATTTGCTTTGTAGCAATCGCAACTCCCGCTCCACTGTCTAGGATAGCTATCGTCTTTATATCCCGATACTCAACAGGTAAGGTTGTATTACCTTCCTCACCTTCACAGTAATCTCCGACCTTGTTTATGGGCACAGGTTGGGCTTTGGGTTAACCTTCCCATTTGTTTTCTTTTATCGTAGGGTTTGTCTGAAGAGGTTGTCTGAAGAGGAATCTTTATTCCTTTGTTAACCAAATGTTTCCCCATGTCTTCCCATAAGTGTGATCTGACTTTCAAGAAATTAAAATACAGTAAAGGGCATCGAGTCTGACTGTAAAATTAAACCATCATCATCGTCGTCAATGCTCTAGCATTGTTGCAGGATGTATTGCATCTAGAGCGTCGTGATTGTCCATCGTTGTAGGTAGTGGTATTGGGGGAAAGAGAGAGAGATAAATGAAATGAAAAGTTATATTACTTGTCTTTAAAAGCCATGGGGTCAAACTCGTATAATCCTTATGGATCTAATACAATGTCGAGTACAAAATAAAATGAAGTGAAGTGAAAAATTGAATCAAAAGATTAAAATTAATATCGGCAGACTTTAAGTCATCATCATCATGATCATCCCAATGCCCGAGATGGTCGGCAACAGGTGACGTTATCACAAGAAGTTGGTCGTTGAGAAGCTTGTCGATGTCCAAGTATGGTTGGCAGCCCGGTGATGTCTGAAAGGCTATTGTATGCTTATTGGTATGTCAGTCGTTATAAGGAATCGTAGTGGAGAGCGAAATGAAATGAAATGTTTTTATGAATCGTCTTTACAAGGGGTGTGGGATCAAACTCATAAAATCTTATGGATCGAAGACAGTGTCTAGGTACAAAATGAAACAAGGTAGAAGACAGTGTCTAGGTACAAAATAAACAAGGTAAATAAAAAGCTGAGGATGGTTGATGTCGTGGGAAGATGTATTGCATCCGCTGCTGCTGCAGAGCTTAGTCAATGCCCGCCACTGTAAGCCGTCGTCAGAAAGCGAAATAGATTGAGAGACTTTCTCCTGCTTGCTAGCTGAATGAGAGCACAGTAGTTCCACTGAGAGAGAGATGCACACCAAGTGTGACCAGCTGCGGAGAAGGAGGGTCCTCAGGGTGTTGAAAGCAGGGCCTCGAGGCCTGCTACGAATGAGGGACAAGAAGAGCTCTGCAAGGCAAGGCCGGGTTGGATTTAAAGGATCATAAGCTGGCTATGTCGAGGGTCGAGAGGGCCCGTACAGGAGGGTGCTTTGCTCACTAGAGCAGTGAGCATGGGGTGTTGCAGTCAGCGTTGCAGGGAGTTGAACGTTGCCATTGACAAAACATGATGCCAGAGAAACTGTTGAGGGGTATGGGTTGCCAGCGCCACAGAGCAAGGGCAAGGAGGAGCGCTGAATATTGCATGAGGGAGAGGTTGACATAGTGTGTGAGAGCCGGTGGGTGTGTGTGTTTGTGGTGGTTGCTGCAGCTCTTACCACCAATCTCGGGTAGCAATGTGAGCGCCCTTGCATGGCCATCAAAAGATGATGGGTCGTGATTGCGACTCCGAGAGTTGGGGGGGTAGGCACGGTTATAGAGAGAGGCTTATGAATGCGACAGAGAGAGAGAAAGCTCGTCACCGCAGGAGACAGAGAGATGGCGGCTCAACAGAACTAGAGAGAGAGAGAGAGAGAGAGAGAGAGAGAGAGAGAGAGAGAGAGAGAGAGAGAGAGAGAGAGAGAGAGAGAGAGAGAGAGAGAGAGAGAGAGAGAGAAATGAAGTGATAGTGCTGGTTCTCGAACTGAGCATGGCCGTCCCCCTGTGGTGGCTAATACTGCTGGCTATGGACTATGATAAGTAGCTGTGAGAGCAGAGAGAAAAAAAACTACTGATAATTGCTTGTTTGGCAGTACAGCGGCAAAGGCTGCATGCAGCCCACCTAAAGCTGTAGGTGTGGTAGGCAGAAGGATAAGAGTGACATGTGGGGTTGAGCCGCTACATGGCATCGGTGGCGGCTGGAAACTGCAAGAGAGAGAGAGAGAGAGAGAGAGAGAGAGAGAGAGAGAGAGAGAGAGAGTGGTCGAGGTTGGTGTGCGCCAGTGGTTGGCAGAGGGGACAACGGCGGGTCTAAGGGTTGGCGATCTAAATCTGGGGTCAAATTATTGCATGTGGGGGAGATCATCTGCAGTTTTCATGCGCACACCAAGCCAGATGCCAGTTAATGTCGTCCCCTGCTCATGCATATTGCTGCAGCATGTGCATCCGACAAAGCCAATATTGGCGTGGAGGTGAGGCTAGGGTAGAGGACAGCAGAGGCGGTAGGGGGCTTGCATCCCTCGCTCGTTTTCCTTCCAGAAATCTCTCTCTCTATGCCTTCTCTCTCCTCTCCCAAACCTGTTACCTTGCCTTTCCCCTATTTTCCTCCGCGTTCATTGCTAAACCAGGATCCCTAATTCTATTGCACAACGTCGTAGACTAGCTGCTCATTTCACCTACAGAGCATGAGGATGCCGCCACCGATCTCCTCGTCTGTGAGCCTCCTTTCTCGCGGAGGTGAAGGGGGCACCAACACGCCGACACACACAGAGGATCCTAGGTCCATCTTGCCTCATAGCAGCTCTTTTTTCTTTTCCTTTTTTTTTTTGCTCTCTCTAATTACCAAATGTCCACCCCATCTGTGAACGGTGAGCACTAATTTGCTGTTGGACAGTTTTTCTCGCAACGCCGCTACAGTTATGATCAAGCCAGTAAACCCTTTTGAACACCTTAATGCACTATCCACAAGTATTTGGTGTATGGTTCCCATGCTGTTAATGTTAATCAAGATCCTAATCTTAGTGTGTTGGTTTGATGATATCATAGAACATTGAAATTTCCCATGTACTTCCGATATCTAACCTAATATGCTTACCTACAATATGATATTGTGCTTCTCTTTTTTTTTTCTATTGACATCTCCATATCTTGGCGATTATATACAAATATATTATAACTCTTGCGGATTTCCACTGTTCAAACACCTATCTTTTTCAACGCACATGTAACAACTCAAGGTAAAGTACTTATTGCAATAGTTACTTAATACATGCATGAATATTGTTATGAATAAAAATGAGTGATTAAAAAAAAATAACTTAGCTCCAAAATTTGTCACGTTCTTCTTTCCTACGATCCGTATCTTGCCAAGAGAGATGACATGTGCTCTGATACCACTGTTACAGACGGGTGCGTGGCTGCCCTGCGAAATACCCGAAATAACACAATTAACAGCATAAAACTGACTAATCGGCATACCTGGCACTATCACGTCGTCGCATGATCGCAAGATACACGAACAGAGAGAGACAGAGAGCGGGAGCGATTTAGAGAGCACGTGTAGGCGCACCTCCTAGAGCGGAGTGCTACGCCGACATGGCGAGAGAAGAGAGGAGAGATGAGAAGAGAAACGCAGACACAGGGTGCAATCTCCCCCCGTGCAAGAGTGACCATTTCCCTCTTGCACGTATTTAATTTATAGATTCTTGAATGGTCAAAGTGAGTACAAACTGGCCGGTCGGACATAATTGGCCAAAGCTCACAAAGAGCACTTGAATAATCAAATATACATAAAATGTAACATCCTTCTGCATAATCCATTATCTGCTGATGCTCTTGCCACTTGTCAGCTGCAATAGATATTAAAATATCAATTCTATAACACGTTCGTCATTCTGGCGTCGTATGACCATTTGATGCGATTCTGGCGAAATGTGGTCATGATCATTAAGGCTGAAAATCGACATCTTCAGATTAGCTTCATATCTTCCATGCTTGATACCCTATCATGATACTTCGGTGTTTGCTTCTAGAGCTTGATTCCGACACTGTGGGCGATATGGAAGATTATTAACGAAAATCAAACAAAATAAATTGAAAATACTTATTAACTGGCAAAAATTAGCCAAAAATTAATATACTCACCCCTAAGCATATATTTTCACTAGAAGCATCCCAATGCTCCGGATTTTGTCATTACAGCACATTATTATGCTGGTTGGATGATAAAAACGCTAAAAAATGCCAGATTTTAATCAAACTTGTTCGAAATTGAACTCTAAAAAAAAGAAAAAACAACAAACACACGCATTATGTGCATATATACACATTGGACCGCTCAATGGTCCTGACTACTGCTAGATTCAGCAGTTACTCCCCCCTTCCTAAACTGAGTCGTCCTAGACAAAGGTTGTGTGCATGTGCATGGGTTTTGAAGTCTGTGTATATGCACGGTTGTGTAATGTGGCCCTATCCTCATATTTGAGACCATGCATTGGGAAACAAAGTGTTGTGCAAGATGCGGATACTGAATGTAATTTTCAGTGGCTTTCGATGACGAGGCTAGCTGTTTATGGAACAAAAGAGCTTGTAGTTCAAGTGCTCTCTCCTTGATTGTTGACTTTTTGATGGCGACTATTTTTGGAACCCATTTGTATTCAGTGATTTTGATAGTTGCAGATTTTCAAGTAGGTTCCTGAATTTTCTTAGGTTTCCATTGCCATTTTGTTAGTTCAGGCTTCCTGTGTTGACTTTTTGGTCTCCCTTTGATTTTGGGTGCCGAATTGTTGGTTGTCTCCAGCTTTGGTTGCCATTTCCACTCGGGATTAGCTCCTGAATTTTTTTGATATGGTGTCGCTATTGTCTTGAGTTGTGCCTTGGGCAACCATATCTGTCTTGGTTTGTTCTGCACGACGGTTTTCTTTATCCATACTTTTCGAACAGCCGTTTTCGGTGTTTCGGTGCTTTTTGTCGACGGGGATAATCGGCCATGAGTGATCTATTTTAGCGAAAGGAGTCATGTATGTGTTAGTGTTGTGTGTGTACATCAGCACATGTTCTGACCATTCAGTAACTGCATTGTACATTCTCATCCATGGAACTCCCAAACATGGTGATTCTCTGATTTCTCCGTCTTTCATTACGACAAATTGATGAGGACAACTATTTCCATCAATATTGATTTGTAAGTTTGTTATCCCCAATGTTGGCATTGTTGCCCCGTTTGCAGCTTGTAAATCTCGGGTGGGTCGCACTAGGGGTTCGTCGGTAAGCATCTTGTAAGTGGAGAAGTTGACCACATTGACTCTTGCTCCTATGTCAATCAATGCTCGTTGATATTTGCCATTCGGAAGTCTTACATTGATGCGAACATCGATTTCTATTTCCCATTGCTCGTAAGTGTGAATTATAGAAAGCGGAATTTGAGCTGTATTTGTTGGTTGAGGAAGTCTTTATTGCTGTAATTTTTGTTTCCGCTTTAAAATCCTGATTCTATCCTCCTCCTGTGCTTGAGCTTTTGTCTCAATTGCTTTGTTCTTGTGCTCCTTCGCAGCGTGGATTTTGGCAAGCAACTCTGAGGTTAGTGGTAGGTTGTACTTCTTTAATCTGCAGCCACTAATCCAATTAGGCATCTCCTCTCCCTCTAGTGTTGCAAGCTTAATGACACCGCTAGATGATATGTCATGAATCGAATAGGGTCCATTGCCTCACTTTTTTAGTTTCCGGGAATGTTGTTTCAGGGTATACATTAAGACGTAATCCCCCGTAGCAAATTCCTTGCTCATAACATATTGGTCAAAGAATGATTTCATGATTCATTTTTGCACGTAGATTGATGCAACCACTCTCAATCTAGTTTCATCCAGTTTTTCCAGGATATCTATTTGATTGGATAATTCATGACCCGTCCATTCTAATTCTTTAGCTACCCGAAGTGTGGGGATAAGAAATTCAAGTGGCAAAATTGCTTGAATTCCATAAACCATGTTGAACGGAGTTGTTCCGATTGAGGTTTTGTACGCTACTCTATATGCCCATAAAGCTGAATGCAGCTTCTGATCCTAGTCGGCTCTCGATTCACTAACAATTTTCGTGAGAATTGTCACCAAAATCTTGTTTGTACTTTCTTCTTAGCCGTTAGCTTGTGGATGATAGGGACCTTACTTCCTGTGAATTACCATGAATTCATCCAATAGGAATTGGATCACTTCATTGACAAAATGAGTCCCTCTATCGCTCACTATCTCTATTGGTAATCCATACCTGGTGACAATGTTCTCATACAAAAATTGTGCTGTCGTTTTTGCATCATTTTTGTTGTGGCTTTCGCTTCAACCCACTTTGTTAGATAATTTGTTGCCACAATAATGTATTGAGCGTGAGTTTTATATCCAGGAGGCGCAATTGGTCCTACAAAATCTATTCCCCATTTTGCAAACGCTCTTGCCCCCATCATTGGCCTCAATGGCATGTCATCTCGTGCTCTAGGAATCTTTGTCCTTTGGCAATCGTCACATCGTTTCACAAACTCCTCGGCGTTCATGAATAGTGTGGACCACCGTATGCCAACAATAAGAATTGCTTTGGCCGTTTTGTTAGCTGAGAAATGTCCTCCAGCTTGTCCGCCATGTGCTTGCTCTAAGATAGGAATGTATTCCTCTTCCGTCGCACACATTCTCAATTGATTGTCTTTTTTCCTCTTGTAAAGATTGTCCTCAATCAATACATAGTTTTCTACCTCTTTCGTGATTGTTTTGATACGTGATCTACTCATCCCTTCAGGCAGTATCTCGGTGGTGGTGAGGTATTCAACAATGTAGTTACTCCATCGGGGTGCTACAGATAATTTGAATAGAGTTGTGTGTTCTATCAGGTTTTGAAAAGTGCAGATATCACATGATTTGATATGCATATGAACACTTCGTTGCATTTTCGGCCAATATACACCCATTCTCATTGATCTTTGATACGTCTGTGCATGCCCATTGTGAATCCTTGTGGTTTGCGCATGAGACTTGTGAAGAAAGAAGTCCCGTTCACCAGTCTTCTAGCCCCCAGCATTACCAATGATCTAGATGTTGCAATGGTAGATGGTTGTCTTGTCAAGTTCAATGACCCAATAGTCAACAAAGGAACTACATCCTCGCTCCATCTTGGAACCATTTCTATGTTGAAGAGATATGCATCTGGAAAATCATCAGCAACTCCTACAGGGTTTTCTCCATGCACCATTCTATATAAATAATCTGCTCTTTGGTGTGTAGTTCCTTTTTTGACTACAACCGTGAAGTCAAACTCAAGGAGTATGATGAACCATTGTACAATCCGCCCCGTACTGCAAGGTTTTTTTACCAAGTACAGCAGTGCTTGGTGATCAACAAAGAAAACAAATTTATTGGAAAGTAGGTAATGTCTAAACTTTTTCACAGCATAGATCATACCCAAACCCTCCCTTTTAGTTGTTATGTAATTCTGCTCTGCACTGTTTAGTTCTCTACTGGAGTAACTGATTGAAAAGTCCATGTTGTTTTCTCCAGGTTGTGCAAGTATGCATCCTATAGCATAGGGTGATGCATGTATGTAGACGTGGAATATCTTTTCCCAATCTGGAGCCATGAAAATTGGAGCAGATATCAATCTTTGCTTTAAAGTTTGAAAAGCTTTCTCGCAATCATCTGTCCACTCAAATTTGGTTATCAACACGTAAAGTGGTTTTGCAATTATAGCGTATGAGTAGATAAATCTGCAATAATATCCACAATGGCCCATAAATGCCTGTACCTCCTTTACCTTTACTAGTCCTGGTAGATCAACTATATGTCCCAATATTTTGCCTTGTGTTACCATGAAGACACATTTCTCCGGATTCAGGCAAATCCGATACAGTCTGCATTTGTTGAACACTTTGGTTAAGTGCTCTATGTGCTCCAATCTTATGAGACAGTGAATGCACAAGTCATCCATGTAAATTTCTAAGAACTGTCTTAGATATTCTTTAAAAGCATGACCCATCAGCCTCTGAAATGTGGCTGGTGCATTCGTTAAGCCAAAATCCATTACCCTGAATGCAAAAATGCCCCATTTGGTTGCAAAAGCCGTCTTGTGTTGATCCTCTAACTTTATTGCGAGTTGGTTGTAGCCTGAAAAGCCATCTAAGAAACTGTAGGCTTCTTTTCCTGCCACTCTTTCTATTACATGATCAGTAATGGGGAGGGGATAGTTGTTCCGAATCGTAGCAGCGTTTACCTTCTTGAGATTGACGCACACTGTCAACTTTTCGTTTTTCTTCGGGACCACCACAATCGGTGAAACCCAGTCAGTGTGCTCAATATCGTAGATAAACTCTGCCTCTCTCAGCTTATGTATCTCCTCCTTGATCTTCCTTGCAAACGTCTCACTGTAAGTATAAGGACGTTGTCTGCTTGGTTGGGCGTCATTCTTAAGGGGTATTGTGTGTTGAAAGATACTTGGATCCACCCCCTTAAGATCTTTGTATGACCATGCAAACACATCTCTATACTGTTTAAGAGTAGCTATCAAAACCATTTCCTCTTCTTCAGTAAGATCCGTGGAAATATATGCAGGTTTTGGATCTTCTCTTGGCTCCACTAGATCTATTTGTATGTCCTTTTCAGGAACTTCATATGATGTACCAGGTTCCTTCAATTCCCTCATTGGTTGTTGCACTATGATTTTTCTATCTTGTATGGTATACTTCTTATAATGGGACGGCACATCCATCTTGTCAGAATTCGTGTCCTCATCGGTTTCCATTTCAGTTGTCCATATGTCTTTGAGGGTCTGTTTGAGCTTATTGTACTCTGTTTTCCTCTCTGTTTTGGTTATTCTAGCACCTGTTTCCCCCTCCTTATGTGTCTCAGTCATTTGCTTTTTGCGCTTGTTCTTCTTGTTGTTTTTCCATGGTTTAGTTTTGATAAACCGGCCAGTGACCTCATCTTTGACACAATCGTCAGCTTTTACAAGCCTTAGATATCCCATTTTGTCATTGACAAGAGGCATGGGTTTATGCTTATTCGCTCTTGCTATCCTTGTTCTCTTTGATCTATACGGCTCTTGTCGACTAGGTTTTTGGTTAGGAAACTCGTAAAACCTGTCCGGTCTTTGATCTATACGGCTCTTGTCGACTAGGTAGTTGGTTAGGAAACTCGTAAAACCTGTCCGGTCTTTGATCTATACGGCTCTTGTCGACTAGGTTTTTGGTTAGGAAACTCGTAAAACCTGTCCGGTCTCGACATGTACTTCCTATTCGTCTCTGATCCACTTGATCTTTCGTCATCAGCATCTATCATTTGTATTTCATCACCCAGTGATGGAAGGTCACCGCTTAGTGAATCTGTGAAATCCTGCTCTGTTCGATTCTTATCGTCCGCTGTAGATATCTCATCAACTATTCTTTTACACTCAATCTCACCTCGCTATCTGATCCTGACTCAAGGATAACGCTAGCCATTAGAAACGTTACTAGGTCGTATCCTTCATCGTCATAAAATTTTGTAGGCATGCATTCGTTAACACATACATCCAAGGTTGACAATATTTGAGTCCACCCAAATGGCTCAAATAAATGTTCAGGGAAAGGTTCTGGGAGATAAGCCTTGTCTTCTACGGATCTTTCCAATACACATTCCTCTTTGATTAAGTCTCCACATTCAGATGCTCCACACATCCAAACATGTGCTTTCTTTTGTAACCATGCAGGTATTTCCTTTCCGTTCACGGTGGTTGAATCAAATTCTTGCATTGGTGTTATGCAACATCTATATAGCTGTGATCTTTCATGTTGATTTTTGTTATTAGCTCCTCATGCCTGAGGTAAATGTGGTCGTACCCCCAATCTTGTATCATTTTGAGTTGACGCATAAAAGGTCGCCCCAAAATAATGTCAAAGTTGTTCGTTTTCTTGAAATCTACCACGACAAAGGTGTGCTCATCGTTAATTGAAGTTACAACTATTTGGTCCAGGATCCCCAATGGTCTCTCTACATACCCATCTGCGAGTTGCAATTTCATTCTCGTCTTTCTGAGAGCTCGACGGCCCCATTTCTCCCAGATTTGCTTTGTAGCAATCGCAACTCCCGCTCCACTGTCTAGGATAGCTATCGTCTTTATATCCCGATACTCAACAGGTAAGGTTGTATTACCTTCCTCACCTTCACAGTAATCTCCGACCTTGTTTATGGGCACAGGTTGGGCTTTCGGTTAACCTTCCCATTGGTTTTTTCTATCGTAGGGTTTGTCTGAAGAGGTTGTCTGAAGAGGAATCTTTATTCCTTTGTTCACCAAATGTTTCCCCATGTCTTCCCATAAGTGTGATCTGACTTTCAAGAGTTTTGACAGGGTGATTGTGCATGTTACAGGTGTTGACAGCATCTCTTGAAGACTTTTTGAGTCAATCATTTGTGGAATAGTTCTCATCTGGGATGGAACTAATCTTATCTTCGATCGTGCCTCGTGTTCACCTATAAATGAAGGCAGGGTTTTCAGGGATTGAGCTTTGCTTTCCATTGATACCTCCGTTCCTACATCTCCATACAGCGATTGTATATCTCCTAGATAAAATTCATTGTCCATATTAACCTCAGGAATCGGTGTAGACTGTAACGTCACGCTTTCGTTTTTTCTATTTTTGATGGTTTCCTGTTCTGGCCATGGTTCTTCCACTTCTGGAATTGGCATTATAGTCATTGACTTAGCATCATCAGTGGTGTTTGGCACCACTCAGTGATCCAATGACACTATCATTTCAGGCCCGGGTCCGTTCACTTGTTCTGATTCATCGATCTTCATTTTTTCTCACTCTTTGTGAATTAGAACTTCTTGTTGTGGGGTTCTAATCGCATTAGGTTCCATCAATGCCTGGGTTGTTTCAATGAGGTGTTTACACATTTCCAAATGCTTCGTTTCCACTTCTGGTTGAGGATAAGTCAACCATCTCTGCTCTAAGGTTTGGCTTGTTTTTAGCCTTGCTTCATACGCTTGTAATAGAGCATCTAAAGGCTCTAGCACTTTCTCAACCAAGACTGATCCCCCTGAGGATGCTTTCCTCGGATTGCTGTTATCCTCGGTAGTTTTACTATCTCTCTCTTGTTTCGGTTGCTTTTTCATTTCATGTAACTCATTTTGCATGGTGATTTGGGTTTTCATCCTTCTTGTTTTCATTCTGTTTCGTTTAGCCTTCCAAGATTTCTGCTGTGTTCTAACAGATAAACCTTCGTTTTCTGTGGGTATTGGCAACTTGACCTGTTCTTCCAATGGCTTGTTTTTCTCTAAGTCCTTGTCTTGGGCTTTGGTTACCGCATTGATTTGGATCATGGGTTCGGTTTCTGATCTACTGCTTGCACTTGGTAACACCCCCACAATATTTATAGTTGCTTTTTCCTTGTTGTCCGGATTCTTTGGGCACTCGGGCAGTATGTGATTCACACCACAACCGTCACAAAACCCAAAAAATTTCACTCTTTCGCCTTTGAAACGACAATTACGCTCCCAATGATCAGTACTTCCACAGCTATAGCACGGTCCAATTGGTGGTTGATTTTGAGAAGGTGGTCCCATAGGTTGTCCCGCCCTATTAGGATATCCTCTCGGTTTGTAATCTTGGTTCGCAATGAACATTAGCGTTCTTTCACCACCAAATATTGATCCCTCAAAGGTTGTGCTACATACGTTGTTGGTGCCATACCCTCGTTATTTCCCCATGTTTGATAGGCTTTGTCTGCATATATCTGTGGTTCCGATTCAGTTGTGTAAGGCTCATTCAGTTCCTCATAATAAGAAATTTGAGGTGTACTACTCGTTCCTGGTGATGCTTCATAAAGTTGAGAATACCTAATCATGGCCCTATTTTCCTATGGTAATGGAGGTTGTTGACCCAACATAGGTTGAGGTCTGTCTGCTCCTGCTACCATATTCACATTCGGCCCAACTTGATCTCTTGGTGGAGGTGGTTGGGGTGGTCCTGCTGGAGGTCCATACGGCCTTTCCCTCACATAGTTTTTGTTATAAAAACACTCATCCGTGCCATGGTTTGTCCATTTTTTCTCTATGGTGCACCATTTTAGTACTCGTCCATTCGTAACTAGTGCTTTTGGCTGTTGTGTGCACCACGGCATCGGGTGATCCCCCCCACATGTCACATTTCCTCATCTAAGGCTGTCTCATCCCCGGATTGGATCTCATATGCTGTTGCATTCTCTTCGTTACTTCCTCTATCATTTGCTCAGCTGTCGGCATCAAAGAAGCCTGAGCCTCTTTCTTGGTAGAGGGTTCACTCTTACTAGATGAAGAGCCACTGGTTACTGAATCAGTATCCTCTGACACTTCCCCATATGCTTTGCATTTATTTATAAGATATAACTCTTCCCTTGTAACCTGTTCAAATGAGCTGCAGGCTTTCAAGTGAAGGTCCTTTTTCAAGGTTTCATTTCTAAGTCCTTCAATGAAGAGCACAGACAATCTCTCATCCTGCAGCAATTCTCTCCCTGGGCACCTCTCGATGTATTGCTTGAATCTCAAGGATGCTTCCTTCACTTTTTCGTTCTCTTTTTGTTTAAAAGCATATATCTATGATACAGTATTATGCTTTATACCCCTTTTTTAGAATTCTTCCGTGAACTCCCGCAATACATGTTCAATATTGGGATAAGTTTCAGGGTTCAAAGGTTGAAACCATGTTAAGGCCGTCCCTTCCAAGGTCAACCCGAATCCCTCATATTGAGTATGGAAATCAGTGATCTGCTCTGCTCTTAAGACTTGCTTGAAGAGCGATACATGGACATATGGATCCCCTGATCCGCTATACTTCTTTGGCATGCACTTCGCTACCTGGGATGGCCTCATCCGTCTATTGTCTGCGACCAATCTCAATGCTCCCCCGTCTCGACTTAATCGTTCTCGTACATCATGGATGTCGTGGGTTGCTCTCGTTCGCTCCCCTGCCACACGAATCTACTACTAGGAGGTAGACGTGATGGTGCTGCTGCAAATGTCGGACCTACTGCGATATGTGTAGAGATAGGAACCGCACTACCTCGATGCGTTGCCATTGATTCTCTGGAATGTAATGTTTCCATGGGACTTGGCATAGAATAATGAGGTCGACTAAAAGAATCAGCTACATGAGTCCTCTCTCCACCTATTGCCATCGGGTCTGGCATGATAGTTGTAGGTGCTGGTCTCAATGGGCTTGGAGTGACATAATAATGGTGGAGTGGTCCACCAAAGTACGTATATCCTTCCAACTCCTTTTTATCGATTGATGCCTATCGTCTTCCATATTTGTCGTATGCGACAATTTTTGTTTCTGATCCCTCTGTATAGGTGAAGACATAAAGTCTTTTCCGCTCCGTCAACTCATCGACGTAGGGTTCCTTGCATCTATAATAGAGATCTTCCTCTCCATTATTATACTTGTATAACCCCACGTAAACATTGTCTGTGTTGATTCTCAAAGTTTTGTTTTCTCGCCTTAACCTCGCATTAGGGAAGCTCATTGTTGGTGCTTTCTCCGCAGGTTCCTCATCTACTTTGGCTTTCGAGCCCATCAATCCCCACTTGTCCACAATGTTAGGATTCAAGACTACCAAGTACATGATACCTTCATCATCTAGGTACCTATCTCCGCTATATCTCACAAGCACTAAGTCCTTGAACTCACTTGGTCTATCTTCTATTTTCACACAGTAGTAGTCCATACCATCTTTGTAGATCTTGGCACCTTGCTTGTTGTCATACTGATACTTGATGAACAATAGCTTCATTGTGGCCGAAGGGTCTGATGAGCCTGCTGCCATGTTTTCTCTTTCTTTTAGTTTTAAATGTCCCAAGTGTTCCGTGAAATACTCATAAGATCTCTCTGAAGAAGTATTGAAAATCCTTTCTTCAGGGATCGGTTCTAACGGTCGTACTACACTTTGGTTTACACTCTCCTCCGTTGATAAAACACTTGCTTGATCCGCTAAATTTTGGTGTTGGTTGTTGATTTGTTTTCCCGATCTCAAAAACATGAAGAAAATGGAATTTACCGATATCCAAACCTCTTACCTGGAGATGGAGTGATCTTCCAAACCTCCCGATTGCATGGATTGTTACATGATCGGTCTCTGCAAATGAATACACTTGATGGCTATGAGATCACTGTATCATTCAAACTGTCAGCAGATTCAACAACTTCAGAATGACTTCAACACAATTTTGCTTGCAGATTATTTATAGTATATCCAGTTTGGGTTTTGACAACTCCTAATATCTTAAATAGTCTAGGCCTATGAACACGTCAAAAATGAGTCAGATCTGGCACAGAGGTACACCGATCGTGATCGTACTTCTGAGCCCAAATTTGATGAAACTTCACCAGCTTGTTCACTAGGCTATTTTAAGGCTACCCACCGGATACTTTTGTATTCAGACTCCAAAAAGTCAAGCTTTTACCAGTTCTTGGTTGGAAGTATCTGTTTTCCTGAATCTGTTAGTTTAACTTGATTTTGGTGTTTGTTTTGGGATTTTAAATCTATCTCGGGTTGTCCTGTGTACACTCTATCCCTCTGCATGGTTTCTTTCCGGTTTTGATGTGTTTTGGTCTACTGAAAGTCAATTTCTATGCCAGTTTAGCAGTTTTTTGACTTGGATCTGTATTCAGATGGTTTGATAGGTATTTTGAGGTTTCTGGCTCTAGGTCCTTTAGACTTTTATGTTTGTATACACTTAAGGATCCCACAGATGAAATCTGGTCAAAATCTGGCACTTGGGTACACCGATCGCGATCGGACTTCTGAGCCCAAATTAGACCAAATTTGGCATGCTTGTAGGCACTGATGTTTTAAGGCTATCCCCCAAGTCTTTTTGCATTTGGATCACCAAAAGCCAAGATTTTGCACTTTCTGGGTCTGTCAGGCTAGCTTTACCCAAGTGGCTCAATTTCCTTGATTTTTGATGTTTTGGGTGTGGTTGCTTTAGACAAACTTGTTTAGAATCCTATCAGGAAGGCACACAACAAATCTTGTCCAATTTTGGCACAGAGGTACACCGATCGCGATCGTAGTACCTGGGCCAAATCTGATGAAATTTTGTCTGCTCCCTTTGACAAGTGTTTCCGAGTGTTTTGTGCTACCACTTTGTGATTTGAATCAATATCAACCGTGTTTGGTCAGACTTTCTAAATTTCAAAGTCTTATGGCCTTTTTTGCCAAAGTTATGGTTTTCTAGCTTCTCGACTCTAACTTTTGCCCCAAATTTGACTGGAATGTGACTTACTTATCCTACTCCTAAGTACAGAAATGAAAGAACATAAAGAAATGAATCAAACAAAAATGGATTTCGGGTGAGATTTCAGTACTCAATCGAATTAGAGAAATTGAAGAGCAAAAAAGCTTTGAACACTCTCACTCACAGCTCCCTAAATCTCCTAAGAGAGGATATAGCCGGTCCACTGACTCTAGACTCCACTAAGCTCTAAACCCTTGTCTACTAGCCTAACTGAGGTGTAAAATGGATTTGTGGATTGCTCTTATTTTAAGGAATTTAATTGCACACTCGGTCACTCATCACCTAATGTGCATTCCTCGGGAGTGGGGCCAATGTTTGCGAGTCACTGAGACGGACGTCCATAGCATAGCTCTCATGCATCAACATAAATTATCAATACAAGGGAAGTGATGAGGCATGGAAAATCACTAGGGTGTCAATCCTAATGAAGTGAACTCGATGAGATGCAACTACCAACTCTGCAAGAAAATCATACGCACAAAAGCCAAGCAATCTGCCTATGTCCTTCTACACATCTCTACAGTAATCACGCCTGTTTATCATGCAAATCATGTCGGAATATCATGGAACTTGAAGGGAAGCTACAGGGACTATCAAGAACATATCCTATCACTGTCACAGCATTCTGGAGAGGTACAAAGATCGTGATCGTTCGTCCCAAAGTCAGCAAAAACGGTGAACAGGTGATTCTAAAGGGTCGTTTTAGGGTCCCTAAAGCCTCTCCTAGGGTCAAAACAACATAAAATACGCGGTTAAACACTCAAAACAGCGATTTAAGGTCTCAAACTCGTAGTTACAAACCTACACCTAATCTTGAATGATTACACTAGAACGGAAGAGCAAAGTAAGAGGAACACAAGGCAATAAACGAAATTGAATTCGGATTACTATAGCCACAGTAGCGAAGATTACAAGTTGGAGCAAGAAGAAGCTCTCAAACGTACACTGTCTTCTCAGTTTCTCATAAAAAAGATGATGTTCAAACTTACAAAATTGACCTTTATAGTTTAGGTCTTTACAAATGGCTTGTCCGGCCAAAAGCTCCTAAACTTCTAACTGGCTCTCTAATATACAATTGCTCCCAGAAAAATAATCGTAAATTCTTTTACAAGTTCTCGGCTTAGAGAAGCTCTTTTACAGAGGATGAGATTTCCGCAAAAATGTAGATTCTATCTTTGGAAACCATAGCTTCGTCGCTTCGTCCGCAAACACATCACTACCCTGAAAGAGCAGTAGCTTCAGTTTGATTTCTCCTATTGGAACACCTTGTATTCTTTGCTTGGCTAGAGGAGATGCTTCTTGATTTTTTGCCCTAAGGACATGAAATAACTGCAATGTTTCAAAATTTCTTAAAAGATCCTTAGCTTGGTGTAATTGGCCAAGAAAACCCCAGTTTTTACAAACCCAATTTCCATTTATCTGCTTTAACAAGAGCATGGCATCGCCAAACACATTTAAGTGTTGAACCCCTTGAAAAACACATTGTTCTAATACAAGAATTAGGGCCGCATACTCTGCTTCTTTGCTGGAGTGGGAGTGTAGTGACTGCTCAATAGAGAAGACCTTTTCCCTTTTCTCATTGAAAATGATGATGCCAGCTATAGCTTGGTCCACTGTCCTTTTGTAAGCTCCATCAAAGAAAAGAGAGTGAGCTACTTCTAGCTTAGAAACTTCCACCATTGGTGTCACTCCTTTGCCTTCTGTGTTGATCTGTAGCTTCTTTTCATAGTGACAATGAGTAAGAATACCTGCTAGAGTAGCTCTCGTAGAGTTCTTCACTTGCATAGTGTAATCAAACTCTTGTAATCTAACGAGCCACTTAGAGATTCTAGATGAGACATCCATGTGTTGTATTACATACGAAAAGACTTCTTCCATTGCTAGAATTACAAAGGGTCTAGGCAATAGATAAGAACGGAACTTTGTAGTGGAAAACATCAATGCAAGCATCATGTGCTCTACCATGGTGAATCCTTTTTCTAATGGGATCATGACACGACTAGAGAAGTAGATAGTACGCATGAAAGAGGTTTGGGGGTCTTTCTACATCAGTACCACCCAAAGTGTATCACTTCCTACACAGGGTTAACATAAAATGGCTCATCCCATCTAAGGAGTGCAATGGTGAGAAGTGAATCCAGGATCTGTTTTACTTCGTTGAACTGTTGCTAATTTTCTTCACTTTATAGGAATACATCTCTATGGGTGACTTATTGTAAATGGAGAACCACTTGAGAGAGCAAGTGAATAAACCTCTTGAAATACCTTACCTTCTGAAGGAAAGAGACAAATTGCTTAGCTGTTGTGGGTGATGACAAAGATATTAAAGCTTGAACCTTGCTCGGGTCAGCCTCAATTTCTTTGGCTGAAATTACATGGCCGAGAAGAGTGACCTTGGTTTCACCAATGTGACACTTATCATAGACCTTTCTCAAATGGTGGGAGGGAGAGCTATAGATGCAAAAATAATCTATGAAAACCCATATTGACTTACCAAAGTATGTCTGGAAGACAAAATTTACATAGCGTTGGAATGTGGTCGGAGCGTTGGTGAGGCCAAAAGGCATCACTTTGTAAGCAAAACATCCCCATGGTGTTATGAAGGTTGTCTTTTTTTTGTCTTCTTCTGCAATGCTAATCTAAAAGTAGCTTGAGTAGCCATCACATACTGTGTAGCCCTCATGACCTGCTACCTCATTGAGAATCTTATCTTGGAATGGGAAGGGAAAATGATCCCTCTTTGTTGATTCATTGAGAGGTAAAAATATAACCTTGCATTTTACAAGCTACCATGATCATTAACTATACTCATCAAGTTGACCCTCGTAAGAGTGCAATTGATGCTTTGAAGAAATCGACTTTATAAGCTCAAGGAAAAATGAAGCGACCGTGTTGAAAATTTTACGTGAATATTCTAGAATTGTGCTATTGATAATTGAAAGTTGCATGTGCAAAATATTTTATTTTTGAGCATATAAAATAATGGAAAGCTCTAGGTGTTTGATATGGCCATCTCGAGCATATCGTTGTATACAGAGAAAAATATGCTTTTGATGTATTTGTGAGTTTTATAAAGTGATACATTGCTTACCCTCTCCATTGAGGACTCAAGGTGGCAAGAAGAAGGGATTTGGTATGCAACAATTATTGGATTATTTCAAATATTCAAAATTGAGTAAGAGAAAAATTTGATATTTTTGTTCTTGAGACATAAGCGTTCAAAACCTCAAATAATATCAAACTTTCCACGTAGATCCACTAAAAGTATCAAATACATGGTACAAACACAATTGCGGTGCCTTAAACCTTGATTTCAATGTTATTAAGGAGAACACGAGATTTTCAAGAGTTTTTGCACGATAAAAAAATCAAGATAGAGTTCAAGCAATACGAGTTAACTAAGTTACAAAGCCAAAATAATACGTACTTTCTTGTTTTTAACATATAAAGTCATTTTTAGTTGTCAAACTACACTAGAACAACCCCAATTCCATGAGGGGACCTTTGGAAGACCAAAATTATGCTCTTATTCAGCACATGCTCAAGTATGAAATTATGTCTATAACTTGCGTGTGACATGGAAACTAGTCTCTGAAGGGCATTCTATTGTTTTGTAGCATTAGTACTAACACTTGACTTTAATAAACATAAAAAGGCCATCTCTACAAAAAGATATAAGAATTTTATGATTTTTTGGCAAAACACCTTGAAATTTTACTAAAATTTATTGCTTAGAACCTACCATAATTCTCTCCATAGGGATCGTATCTTGGCATGAAGAAAAATCCAAGGTTTTCTTTTTCTCATAATCAAAGCTATGGTAGAAGCAAGGTGTAAAAAATTCTTTCTAGCAAAACTTGGTAGGGAAAGAGGACACTTTAGTGTCTCAGGACACTTGAATGTCCAATTTACAGGACTAGTGTTAAAGGAGGAATATTTCATGGAGGACTCTAACAGAGTGACCAAAAGAACATTCTTAGAATGGGTAATCAAGCCAAAGCAAGGACTATCAATAACAAATCTAATTAGGGAATTTGAGTGGTGCTATGCACAACTCACAAGGATAGAAAAGGCCACACTAGATGCAGAGAAGACAAATCTTTTCTTACAAGCTACAGGTAAAGAGTTTCAAGAAAACTTGAAGCTTCTTCTTGAAGATAAAAATAATGAGCAAGTACTAAAGATTGAATGGAATGAGGTCAAAGGTGATATCTCACTGCTTGCCAAATGACAAAGAAGAGAAGGGACAAGATGGTAGTAAACACTACAAGTCCTTCCACGTCAACTTCTGACAAAATGGTAAAGTCTACTTTTATAGCTCCTAAGTTTGATAAGTCTATGCTAGATGAGCTTGTGAAGGGAATGTGTGACTTGAAGGTGAAGCTTGCAAAGCTTGAAGAAAAAGACTAGCCATCAAGGACACTTCTTAGGCAAAGATAACAACCCAAAGAAGGTTTTGCTAATATATGTATGTGGTGTGATAGTACATACCATGTAAGAAGGTATTGTGATAGTTTTAGTGATACTTTGACAAAAGATCTTGTCTTTTTTAAGGATGGTAAAATCCACTTAAGAGAAATAGGTCTACCCTTGAGAACTAGCTTTGGGAAGGGGGGAATGCAAACCTTAGTTGAAGATATGGAAACTAACCATGCCACCTCTTCAGTTTTGACGCATCTACTTATGGAGTAAAAATTGAGCATCTTAGTGATGAAGAGGTGAATGACCATCATGGTCGAATTTGTCCAAATGTCATGCAATTATCTAAAAAGGGAAATCTTACAAAAGAAATTATATATGAAGCAGGTGATCTAGTGGATTCAATGTCTGTCCATGCCTACATTACAAACTGCCAAAGCCATGAAGCCACTGTAGAAGAAAATCATAGGCATGAAAATGGTGATAAAGGGCCTTCAAAAAAGAGCTACAAGAAGTGGAGGGAGGAATGATGTAGCACCTTTGCAAGCACCACCAGCACAGGAGGCACTTTCACCAGAAGTGACTGATGGGGGCTTTTCACAAGCCAAGCTCACATACCCCTCTTCTCTCGTCCCCACCCCATGGAAACCTCCTCTTAGGGAGGGAGTGATAAAAGGAATTTGAAAAGTAAGAAAAAAAATAAAGTATGATTATGTAAATATATGAGAAAGGTAAAATAGGCCACCTCATGCCTGCGGGGCAGCCCATCCCCACCCTGCCTCCTTTTTCTTCACTGTTGCCCCACCGTGTGTCCCTTTTCCTCTCCTCCACTCAAAAGTTCAACCCCCTCTCTCTTTCCCTTGTCCTTTCTCCTTTCTCTCTCCCCTGAAGCTACCCCACCCCCTGTCCTTACCAATAATGCACCCTAACTCACATGCCACCTCTCCTATCTTCCAAATTAGTATACCCCACCCCCCCTTTTCTCTCTCCTACACTCTCCCATGATCCAAATACCCCCCTCTCTCTCTAAAATTCGAAATCTCTCTTGTCTTGTAGCCAGATGGCCTCCCCCACACTCACACACACTCAGTTTCACTGAAAAAAGTGCCCACAGACCCATCCCCACCCACTGGTTACCTAATTTTCTTGTGTTCACACACATCTGCACACAGATTCACCTCTGAACACACTCCCCTCTTGTAGTTAATTTATTCTCCATGTCACCTCTCTTTTTTCCATTCACCCATCTCTCTCTCTTAGTCTCTCTCTCATGAGACTGCTGTTCTGGCACATATACACACAGCCAGACAAGTGGAGCCCACAGTCACATGGCCTGTGTAGATAATGATTTCTTCATTTCTAAATTTTAGAATTTCTCCCCCCTCCTACCCTATATAAAGAGGGCTCACCATCACACTAAACACACACACACACCATCACCAAAGAGTACACTATGCACTGTGTGTGCCTAGTGCACACACACACACCCACACCATCACCATCACCGCAATCACCATGCTCGTCTTGAGCATGACCTCTACACCCTTGGGCTATGGAAGATGAAGGGAAACTAAATGAAGGATGATGGCCATAACCCTCGTGCGAGTCTTCTCCATCAACTCCCACCTATCCTCCATGTGCTCTACCACGCACTCCCTTCTCATTCCCCTACCCTATGCTCCCCATTTCATCGCCTTATTCTCTAAATAAAGCTTGAGGTTTTGTGAGTATGTTTTCTTGCAATGTTTTGCCCATGTGAGGTGTGCGGAATCGCCACCTAGTCTTGTGTTTGGAGTGAGCTTGTGTATGTGTGAAGGGTGTGCGGATTCGCCATCCTTTTGTGGTGCCTAAGTACTAAGCCGCTATACCCCCTCCCTCACTCTCTCTCTCTCTCTCTCACTTGATCTCATTACCTTTCCTTTTCATCATTACTCCCAAGCATCCATCTCTCTTGGATGAAAATTTTTTTATGGTGGTGTGTTGTTTGCGTCCTAGCCGCTGAAGCTAGGTGGTGCCCCCTGTTTGCTTTACCATGACAGGCTCGAGGCGCGCCATTCGGTCCCCGGTGTTTTAGAGGCCGTCGGGGGTTCGGGGTTCGCTTTGCTCCCGTCATTTGGTGCCCCCACTGAGGATCTTTTCATGAAACCCTTCAGTTTACAAGACTGAAACCCCTAAACTATTGTGAATGGATGAATGGCTAGCAGGATTTGCTAATTGGACGACAGAAGAAGAAGAGCTCCAAGCACAACTAGACGAACTCCGCATCTCCATCAAAGCTCGAGTGCCAGGCGTAACGGTAATCAATTTGCAGTGGGAGAGTCAACCAACACGCCAAACCCAGTGGATATACATAGGCCAAGTGCCAAGAAGAAGAAGGAGAAGGTCAAAACCATGTCCGCAACCTACAACCAACCCACAACAACAAAATGGAAGGAGCTCTACACAATAGAGAATCAACACTATTCTACTTTGAGAATCGGGTAACTCAAGTCACCGAGGTAATTATCACAGTCAGTTTTCAAGTCGCACCTGATGCTGCAGCACAGATAACGGAAGCATTGGCTCACACTCTCACTAGAGAAACTAGGGATCTACTGAGTTTGTTTCAGGAAAGAACACCACCCTCTCCCAGAAGCTTGGACAGTGACTAAGCACCTCTAAGCTTCACATGAATCAGTACAACCTACCTCAAGACAGATCACACATACCAACACGTGTATGCTCAATCACGGTAATACTGGATTTGAAGGCTCACTACCAGCACGTCATTGACACCATGCCGGGTGGGGAGCGTTTTTTGGAGGTTCTGGCATCAGATCAACCATTTGTCTTACCTTTGGTACAAGGCAATGTACCGTTTGAAGTTTTAATCTATGTCCTAGTATAAGAGGGTATACACGCCTCCTTGTAAAGAAGAAAAAAACTTTTTCAAGTTAAGCAGTGTGTCTTTCTAGCTCTCTCTCAGTAATCATGGCAAGTGTAGCATTTCCAACATTTAAAGGAAAGAAGGGGGAGGATTTGGTAACAGACTTCCTAGATGACTTTGAAGTAGCATGTGTAGTGAGAAACAAAGATACGGATGAATCCCGGGTTAGAATCTTTAAGCATCTCATGAAGCTAGAAGCTAGATCATGGTACAATGCACTTCCACAAGCAACCAAGGATGACTGGGAACCCTTAAAAACCGCTTTTAAGAGGCGCTTTGGGGGAGGTACCACTTCAGAGAAGTTGTGGGACAAGTTGAGAGACTTGAAACAGGAGGGTCTTTTAGAATATGCCACCTATGAGTCCAAATTTGTGGATTTGTGGGAACGATGGGTTGAGTCACTGGCAAGGGGGGAAGCTGCACCCAATTTCCTTAAAAAAAGATATGTTCACGCATGGCTTATGGCCGCTTCTCAAGGAGAAGGTGAAAGGTAGATTCCTGGCTACATACGAGTTAGCCGTTGAGATTGCTTGCCTTAAGGACAAGAAGCTGCGAATGAAAGCCAAAGAAACCGAGTCAACAGAAACAGCAACATCACGTTGACCAGCAACTACGAAAACCACCATTCCACTACCACCATCGGCTCTTGGGGTAAGAGATGACCAACAAGATATGTTGGCCCATATTACTGACCAACTGCAGAATTTGTCTGTCCACTTAATACAACAAGGGAGGAGTCAAGAAAGAGATCAAGACCCTGGAAGAGCACGACGACAAAACAGGGAGTATCATTGCTACAACTACGGAGAAGATGGTCACGATATGTACTACTGTCCCAAACCACAACAAAACTATAATAGAGAAGGTAGGAGGAACCAATTGTCACCCCCTAGACAAAGAACACCCCCACCCCGAGCACCAGCCCCACCAACACAAATTCTACGTCTGCCACAATCACCACTTACAATCATCCTACGCCCACCACCAATTGGTACCCGCACACCAAGTATCATTGGTCTTGTAGAAGAGGTCAAAATGAGTGTAACAGAAGGATCAAGTAAGAAGACTATTCAAAGAACTCAAGCAGTGGAACAAGAGGTTAAAGAATCAAAAGATGCTACCCAGGTGGGGGAGGTAAGTCAAGAAAATTGTGTTACAAATGTGAGTACATCTTTAACCTTGAATGAAATAGGCACCAAAGCGATCAATCGACAGCATTGGGCATTAAGGATAAGAAGGTGTAAAGTGTTGATTAGGCCTTGTCCGAGTAAGAGGAATGCAAAGGTCATGAAAGATACGAGAGAAGAGGAAAACCAGCCTATTAGAAAGTCTTTGCAGAAGATGGACAACATATCAAGCAAAGGGGAGGGCTTTGAACACGGAAGCCTGTGCACCAGCATGGACCCAGGACAGTGTAGCAAGCTAAAGGAATCTTGCATCAAGGCAGTTTCACTAGAGGACCATAACGAAGAGGTAAGTATGACTGAAGGTTTGGAGTTGGCTATTGCTCCAGAGGCTTGGCAGCCGAGCAAGACTTTATTGTGTAGTGTTATAGACTTAGAGATGGGTAATGCCTCTAGTCTACTAAAGGGTGTTATAAACTTGGAGATGGGTAATGCCTCCAGTTTATGTGAGGGTGTTCAGAGTAAGTTTTATGATCAATATGCTGCCAACCTTTTAAGGATGTTCAAACTCCTCCACAACACAGCATTGTGTTTGCATGGGATGCATCAGACCTATCCCGCTAGCCGCTATAACATATAGAGAGAAGATCAGCATGGAGATAAGAGCAAAGGAGCCATGGATAGACAAAAGCCTGATAGAATGCAAGAATGAAGACCTCATTCGCAATTTGGTACAAATTTTTACAATTAGTGCATCCTCTCTTTGGAGAAAGGTAAGTGGTTTACGCTTGTATTTAAGCCGCAAGGTAGGTGGCTTGCTATTAGCATCAGTAAAGGAAGCTGACATGTTTGAGCACACCCAAAAGAAGCATGATATGCTTGCAATTTTTTCCAGTGATGGCAGTAAGCAGGATTCTGAAGACAACTTGAGCTCACCACACCAACAAGGCGGCCATACATGGTGGATTCTTGGCACACTCTTTGGAATCTTAATTTTCAGTTCTGTCTTTGCAGGAGCCAAGATGCTCATTTCCCCTCTCGCTACTGATGGTTACAAATTTGGTCCAATTTGGCATGCAAATTTTATTGTCAGGACACTGCAGACAATGATCCTATTTTTCACTTGGGATCCAGGAGGACACTGGCACAAAGTTCTGGAAGCCATGGGCTTCCCATTTAATTAACCGACACTATTCCAAGGAACAAGCTATCACCCGGACCTGTTACAGATTCATGAATATCCCAGAAATCTCACCAATGGCCAAATGGAATGGCTAATTCAAAAGGCAACTCGATATCGGATCCTACAGCTAAGCGGAAGAAGAAACAGATGAGCTAGAGGCATGAATGCCTCTA
Organism: Adiantum capillus-veneris; assembly: GCF_014529385.1. Taxonomy (NCBI): domain Eukaryota; kingdom Viridiplantae; phylum Streptophyta; class Polypodiopsida; order Polypodiales; family Pteridaceae; genus Adiantum; species Adiantum capillus-veneris. The sequence continues at coordinate 47,599,416 of NC_140957.1, read as the reverse complement.
GCCAAAAGGGGAGGGCTAATGATGGGGGCTTTTCACAAGCCAAGCTCACATACCCCTCTTCTCTCGTCCCCACCCCATGGAAACCTCCTCTTAGGGAGGGAGTGATAAAAGGAATTGGAAAAGTAAGAAAAAAAATAAAGTATGATTATGTAAATATATGAGAAAGGTAAAATAGGCCACCTCATGCCTGCGGGGCAGCCCATCCCCACCCTGCCTCCTTTTTCTTCACTGTTGCCCCACCGTGTGTCCCTTTTCCTCTCCTCCACTCAAAAGGTCAACCCCTCTCTCTTTCCCTTGTCCTTTCTCCTTTCTCTCTCCCCTGAAGCTACCCCACCCCCTGTCCTTACCAATAATGCACCCTAACTCACATGCCACCTCTCCTATCTTCCAAATTAGTATACCCCACCCCCCCTTTTCTCTCTCCTACACTCTCCCATGATCCAAATACCCCCCTCTCTCTCTAAAATTCGAAATCTCCCTTGTCTTGTAGCCAGATGGCCTCCCCCACACTCACACACACTCAGTTTCACTGAAAAAAGTGCCCACAGACCCATCCCCACCCACTGGTTACCTGATTTTCTTGTGTTCACACACATCTGCACACAGATTCACCTCTGAACACACTCCCCTCTTGTAGTTAATTTATTCTCCATGTCACCTCTCTTTTTCCCATTCACCCATCTCTCTCTCTTAGTCTCTCTCTCATGAGACTACTGTTCTGGCACATATACACACAGCCAGACAAGTGGGGCCCACAGTCACATGGCCTGTGTAGATAATGATTTCTTCATTTCTAAATTCTAGAATTTCTCCCCCCTCCTACCCTATATAAAGAGGGCTCACCATCACACTAAACACACACACACACCATCACCAAAGAGTACACTATGCACTGTGTGTGCCTAGTGCACACACACACACCCACACCATCACCATCACCGCAATCACCATGCTCGTCTTGAGCATGACCTCTACACCCTTGGGCTATGGAAGATGAAGGGAAACTAAATGAAGGATGATGGCCATAACCCTCGTGCGAGTCTTCTCCATCAACTCCCACCTATCCGCCATGTGCTCTACTACGCTCTCCCTTCTCATTCCCCTACCCTATGCTCCCCATTTCATCGCCTTATTCTCTAAATAAAGCTTGAGGTTTTGTGAGTATGTTTTCTTGAAATGTTTTGCCCATGTGAGGTGTGTGGAATCTCCACCTAGTCTTGTATTTGGAGTGAGCTTGTGTATGTGTGAAGGGTGTGCGGATTCGCCATCCTTTTGTGGTGCCTAAGTACTAAGCCGCTATACCCCCTCCCTCACTCTCTCTCTCTCTCTCTCACTTGATCTCATTACCTTTCCTTTTCATCATTACTCCCAAGCATCCATCTCTCTTGGATGAAAACTTTGTTATGGTGGTGTGTTGTTTGCGTCCTAGCCGCTGAAGCTAGGTGGTGCCCCCTGTTTGCTTTACCATGACAGGCTCGAGGCGCGCCATTCGGTCCCCGGTGTTGTAGAGGCCGTCGGGGGTTCGGGGTTCGCTTTGCTCCCATCATGACCATGGAGGAATCTACAACAGAGAAAAAAAAGGGGCCAACAAAAGGTAAGTCAAAGGGACCAGCTTAACAGCTACAATCTGACATTGAGCTTACTATAGACTTGAAGAAAGTTCGAGAGGAGAGAATTTTGAATAGCAAGGTTGAGTTTACTTTGGGGGATGTGCTTGGCATAGCCAAGCGTGAATTCCATGAAGAAATTATTGACATCATCAAGAGAAACAAGCAAACACTTGGAGAGCCTATTCGCCCACAAGCAGTGAAGGCAATACTGTGAAGACACAAGGAGTACAGGTGCATGCTAAAGAAGGAGATGGAGCTATGGTGGGATGCTACCAGTCTTCTTGGAGTGTAAGGCAAGTGAAATTTGTTGATGATGGGGAACAGTCTCAAAGTATTACTAGGAGCCACTATTCTAGAAGCCATTGGGCACGGGCTACTACAGAGACATTGATCAAGGTAGGTCATCTTAAATAACCATTTGTTGCCTTAATTGACCATAGATATGAAATAAACATAATGTCCAAAAAGAATTTACAACAAATGAAAATGGGCAATGGACACAAAACATGGTTGGATGGTCAGAGTGGCAAACAATTCATCAAGTGAATTGTATGCAGCATGTCCATGTGTAAAAGTGACAATAGGTGATGTAAATATTGAGCGAAACTTCTTTATATAGGAAACATCTTCATATCATCTTATCCTCAGACAACCCTACATAGTGGGAGTTTGAATGGAAACAAAGTTAATGGATGATGGTTCAGCTTATGCCAGGATGGGAAGAAAAGATGGTAATTGTGTTGTACAATTTCTCACAATTTGTGTAAACCATGAAAGAAATCGTGAAAACCTCAGAGATCATCCTCTACCAAAGGTGAGCAAAGAGTTTCATGACCATAGGGAAATGATGGATTTTGGCCACGTACCATTGTAAAGCGGGATTACAGTGGTACAAAAATAAAAACCTGATCCAAAAATAAGTGAAAGTTTCTCAATGGGCTCCTTGGTAACAAGAAATGGATCGGTATGTTTTACAAAACTTGAAGATTTGAAGAGATGTGAGAAAAAATATGAACATAATGTACAAATAGGCATGCCAAAGAGAGTGGGTTGCTAGAGCCTACTGAAAATGTTTTAGGTTTGTGTGAGCAAGTTTCTTTTGCAGATACTATGGGCGATCTTGTTGCTATAATGGAGTCTAGTTTGCATCTTCAAAATGAAGTTGTGGAAGTATGCTCTGTGGAAATGTATCAAGCCATATCAGCCTTTAAATAAAACCAATGTTTTAAGAAAATAGTTGGCCCAGAAGTCCATGTTGAACTCAAATACAAGAGTGTAGAAAAGTAGGTGACACCAGTAGCTTCACCGTTACCACCCAACAACATGGAATAGATTGAGAAGGCTTCTTTGCAACGAAGTTTGAGGAATCCTAGAAAGATTGGGCATACCTTCACAAAGGAGTCTTTTCAAGAGTTGCAGATTGGTTGCGAGGAGTTTCTAACACAAGACAAGACAAAGTGCTTCAAAGGAATTCTTTCAAAGCATGGTAAGTCTTTTGTATTTGAGCCACATAAGATAGAATGTATCGTTCTATTGTAGCTCCTATAGTAGTTTTTACAATACCTCATGTGACTTGGAATTTATGACCTATTCAAATTCCAAAGTCTCATTTGCCCAAGTTAATAGATCTATTGAATGAAAAGATCAAAATGGGGATTTAAGAGCTATTGAATGAAAAGATCAAAATGGGGATTTAAGAGCCTTCTTGTGCTCCATACTCACACAGATAGTTCACAGTTCTAAAGAAAAATGGTGCTCTATGCTTCATCCAAGATATGCAACCAGTGAACAAGGTGACAATTAGAAATGTAGGTACAATTCCAATTGTGGATGGGTTTGCAGAGGCATTTGTAGGGAGGGAAATCTACTCGATGGGGGATCTCTACTTAATGTATGATCAATTTTATCTTCTGATTGAAAGCGGAGAGTTGACAACCATGAGGAAACCTTTGGGTTTGGTAAGGATGTGTAGCTTGTCGCAGGGAGCAGCCAACTCGGTTGCACATATGATGAATGGGATGAATAAGGTCTTATGTGACTTTATTTTTCAAATCACAATGCCTTTCATTGATGATTTTCCTATCAAAGGATGTGTAGAAGGTGGAAGATGAAGCTTTCGATCTCAGAGGATGTCGCAGGTTCGTGGTAAATCACATAAATGATTGTGATAAAATTTTGTCTAGGTTGGAAGAAGTGAATTTTACTTTGTTAGGGAAAAGTCTATGTTTGGTGTCAATGAAGTGCTCATTGTGGGGAACATGTGCAGGCCATATGGTAGGAAACCTTGTCCAACAATGGTAGATGCCATCCAGAGAATGAAAGAAACATGCACTAGCATCACTGAGGATAGAAGGTTTCTGGGAGCATGTGTCTTTTATGTTATTTGGATTTCACATTATGCACATGTAGCTAATCCTCTTTATCAATTTCTTAGAAAGAATCAAAAGTTTAAATGGATAGAAGCACATGTAATAGCCATGAAAAATCTAAAGGAGTTCCTCCAATCAGCACCAACTTTGAGAAAGGTAGACTATGAGTGACAAAGGCCAATAATTGTGATAGTAGACACTAGTCCTACATGAATTGGATGGGCAATAGGGCAAGATGATGAAGAAGGACATAGGTATGTGGTGAGATTTGCAACAAATATATTACATGCTTTCCAAAGAAACTATCCAATGGTAAAAGAGAGTTATTGGTATGGTTACAGCCTTGAAAAATGGAAAAGAGTACCTAATTGGCGCATGTGTGGTTGTAGAGACAAATTGTATACCACTTCTTGGGATGTGCTTAAACTTAGGATTCAAGGACTTAATGTAGGCAAAGGGTTATATGTAGAAAATATACTCAAGTAGAGCTCATGCAAGAGTTTCATGAGAGTCTATGGGCTAAAAACTGGGGTGTGTGGCAACCTTTTGCAAGTTGAAAGAAAAATATTGGTGGAAGGGTATGTATAAATATGTGTCTCAATTTGTAGAGTCATGTGTTACTTGTCAAATGTATTCAAATGTCTGACATCGTTATGGATTGAACCCTACATATACACTTTGTAGGGATGATTACAAAACTGTGTCCAGGAGAAATTTCATGCTTTCATATTGTATGAGGTGTCCATTGGAATCAAATGAAATTCTAGGCTAAGGGGACCACAGGAAGACTTTTGCTACCAAAAATGTATCCTATTTTGATGAGTTTTTTGCACAAGGTTCCAATCCGAATTGGAAAAAGTATATAAACTTGGGGTCATAGCTTATGAGCTGATTTTTTTGCCCCTATTTTTACTTGTTTATTTGAAGCTACGGTTGAGGAGATATGATCAAAATGGTGGACCCCAGTCTGCCCACATCATGTAGGGATAACCCATTTCACACTTTGGTTGTTCATGCTCACACTGGCTCTTCTCTTTCTTTTGTAAACCTTGGGGGTTCCCTTCACCTATAAAAGGGAACCTTGTCTTCCTTGAAAACCATTTATGAGGGAGTGAGAGGATAGATGCCTGATTGTACTTAGCGATAAACATAAGCCTAAGCCTACACTTTCTCCTAGAGGAAGACTAGCCAATCTTGTAAGCTATCCTTTAAAGATCAACTCTAATCAAAGAAGGTCTTGAGCTTGGTGCCTCAATCAAGGCTTGAAGTCTTCCCTCTTCTTCTCTCTCCATGAAAATGGTGAACATTCAATTTAGTCTCTCTAACCATATCTATTTCTCTCACTCTTGGAAAGTTTTTTATTTTTGCCAAGAAAAAGAATCTTCTATTATTTAATGAAACTGCCCATAGGGCTACAACCTCCTCTAAAGAGATGGCTACAACAATCATGATGGGGAGACTTTCCCAATGAAAAAACAACATATACACAATGAGGCTAAATCAAGAGATGGGAGGAGGGAAACGCCACACATGTGGACGATAGTGCCATCTAAGCTCACCCTAGACCATGGTGAAAAAAGGCCCAGGACACTAGAGTCACAGAGAAAGCCTCTCTACGCTCTTGCATGCAGTCAGAACTGCCATGGAGTCTCTCGAACCGTCCTCTGAGAGTATGGATCAGCTCTAGCCAAAGATCGTGAACAATCTCTACTGGTGGTACATGGCGAGCCTCGAAGATGTGGAAGCAGCGGGCCCACCTAAAGAACCAAAGTGTCAGGCCACTGATGAGCTCCTAACACTCCTCTCTCTCACTGCACCACTTTTGTGGAGTAAGCTCTGTAGTAGTCTAGAGTGTAGGTCGACCCCCTCTGTATCACTATCATCCTGCTGGTGGAAGTAGCTCAAACTAAAGTACCGGGCCCGTGAGAGTGGACCAAGCAGCTGCCCCCAAGTGTATTGCCGATCTTTGGAAAGGGCTGGCATCAGCCAAAGGACATGAAGCCACACCTGCCGTGCCAAAGGAGAGTCCCAATGAAAGTGACGCTCACTCTCCACAAGATGGTCACAAGCTGCACATGCGACCGAGATACCACTATGTACAAGCCAACTTCCAATTGTTGTAGCTCTGTGTGCAACCAGCCACTGGAACAAAGTGACTCATCTCTGCTGTCGGGAGTCCCACAACCTCTCCAAAATAATTTCCAACAACTCAGCTATGAGACCCTCCTCCTTCAAATGAGATGATGCAGCAAGACGAGCCTCTCTCTGTATTGTCAGTATGTGACGTCCCAGTTAAACAGAGTACTGAAAGAAAGGAACACCTGGATGGTCTATAGAGGAGAAAGGTCTCTCCACAGCCACTCTCCTGGATCCAATTGTACTTGTGCCAGTGGATAGCTCTCCCAAACCCATAGTCTCCAGTGGCCAGTCTCAAGAGTTGCTAGCTCGGGATCTATGACACAAGTCCACCCACAAATGCGCACCACGCGAATCCTCTAAAAACAGCACTCTGCCACCTACAGGGCCTCTACTGCAACCTAGTGTAAGCGTCCCTCACCCTGTAGCTCAAAAACTAGGGAGGGTATAATCTCTGAGCAAGCCCAAACTGATATGAGAACCTGCACTTACGTGAAGGCTCCCATCCATCTGGGTGATGTTGACTCAAGAGGTGTGATCCACTCAGCTGGTACTACCTCTGAGATGTCCTGACACATGCTGTCCATCCCTCTCATTCCTTGTAGTCTGAATGCCCTGAAGCTCCTCTCACAAGCCTGAAAGCTGTAACCACTCACCTAGAGAGCATGCTAGACCCTTTGCCATGGGACCCCAAGAAACATGAGGCCAATCCAAGTGGCCTCTCTGAGTTCTAACCATGGTGTTCCAAACAGGGGCTGTCTCAGTTTCTCCTCTATGCAAGTAGGCTAACACTGCTCCACGCCTTGCCGCAATTACTCTTAGGATTGGAGAAAACTCACAGTGAAGCAGTCCTCCAATCTCTTGCTCAAGCCAACTCTGTGAATCTCTATGAAAATCCATCAATTCGAGGGTAGCCATGGGCCTCCAGCCTGAGGCACCCTAGAAGTAAGTTGTTGAAGCAAGAACTCCTTCTGGGGATCCTCACCTAGAAGAAGTCCTCTGACGATGAACTTACCAAGAAGGGCTCTACTCTGTTGGGTTGGGTCTATGATCCCCAACCCTCCCTGAGAATAAGGAAGAGTGATGACCTGCCATGCCACTTTGGCCCGTGCTATCTCAATGTCATGCCCTAACCAAAGGAATTTCCTGATCAGCCTCTCTACCTAGCTAATACAAGAACTCAAGAAGATCCAACAAGAATTGATGTACCAAATAGTAGCCAACAACACCTGGTTGGCCACTACAACTCGGCTTGCCAAAGAAAGTCATGCGGAACTCCAATGTAACAACTTCCTTGTGATAGACAAAAGGAGGGGAGCAATATAGTTCCCAAGAGACAAGTCCAAACCAACCTAACAACCCTTGGGGAATCCACCTAAAACCCTCACCTGGCATCCAATTGGGCGTAGGAGCACTACCAATCGAGAAAGCCACTGTCTTTCTCCAGTTGATCAGTGTGCCAGATGCACAACAAAAAGTCTCAAGAGCCTTATCACATGTGTGTAGGTTGGCCTCCTAGCCCTCCAAGTACAAGGCTGAGTCGTCCCAAACTTAGCATCCAGTAGATCATCACCCCGAATAGGGAGTGCTAAGCCACGTAAACCAAACTGCTATAAAACCAAAAACCTGCTCATCACCTCAACATAGAATAGAAGGAGAAAGGGGGCAAGAGGACAACCCTGTCTGACCAAACGTGTGAGCATGAAACGATCACCTTTACCTCTTGCTAAAAGCACCTGACTGTGTGCACGTATATACAAAGCTGACACCCCTCTTGCTAAAAGCACCTAACTGTGTGCACGTATATACAAAGCTGACACCCCTCTGATCCAAGTATCTGAGAAGCCCATCTTGCGTAGAGTGCCCTCCAAAAACTCCCGGTCAACTTTGTCGTAGGCCTTCTCAAAATCGAGAAGAAAAATTACGAAATCCTCACCATGGAGCTTCAAGAGGGTAGATGCCTCCCAAAAAGTAAAGATGTTGTCAAGGATACTCTGCTCCTTAACAAAACCTGTCTGAGTCCCATGTATAAGGATCTCTAGAAGTGGTTGAATCCTCAATCTGAAAGCCTTGGCAAGAATTTTGTAGGTTGAGTTGAGGATGGTGATGGGGCGCCACTCTCTAATCTCATCCAAGGAGCCACCCTCCTTGGGATCGAGGTAAATTAGGCCCTCACTCATGCTTTCAGGCATCTCACCTGTGTGGAGGATGTACTAAAAAGCACTACAAATATCTGAGCCAAGCAAGTCCCTATACTCTAAGAAAAAGCTGGGAGTCAAGCCATCCTCACCTGGATAGCTACCACGGGGGAGTGCACTAAGAGTCGTGTGTAGCTCCTCTAGTTGTAGAGGCAGATCAAGCCGTTAACTCATCTCCTCAGTCACAAGACAAGGCATCTATGCCCACACCTGCTCTCTGCATGCTCCTGACCCTCTGACTGGTGCTCTACAAATAATAAATCACGATAGAAGTCAGTAGCAACTACACGTTGTCCTCTGAATCTGAAGCAACTGACCCATCGGGCCTCCTCAATTGACTGACCTTGGCATGCATATGCCAAGGTCCGAATGCCTCAAAGAAAGAACCTGTCACTCTGTCACCCACCTGGGTCCACTGAGATGCTTGTCGATGGGAAGCAAACTCATGGTGCCTCTTATCTGTGCTGACGAGCTCCTCACGAGTCTGCTATAACTGCTCCTCCAACCAAGGACTGTATGGATGTTGCTCCTGTATCCTCTACAAGGAAGCAGCACCCCGTCGGAGGCACTGCTCCTTCTCTCTTGCTGCAGCCAAGCAATCCAAAGACTCTTGAAGAAAGACCCGACTAATCTAAGCAAGTCTTGAGGCCACTCTGTCAGCAGGAGAATCCTGTAAGTCTTAAGCTCTCTGTCCAAAGAGCCTCCACTTGCTCTCTGAGCTCAGAGTCCAGCAAGATCCTCTCTAGGATGCGTAGCATCGTGCTTCTCCTCCTCTGCCTATCAATCACTGTGAGGATCACTGGTGCATGGTCTGAAAAGGAAGTTCTAGCCAAAATGCCAACAGTCCACCCAAGTCACAGAAATGATCACTAGTGTAGAAGCGATCTATCTGAGATAGATTCACTCCTCCCACTCGATGGTCCAAACAAGAGAAGGCCAGGCTGTCAGGTGGCCTCACAAAGCTAGAATGCTACCACACATCTGAAGCCCGCAGAGTCATACATAGCCTCTCCCAAGCTGCCATCTCATCTCCGTGCACAGTAATTTGGCTACCTCCAACCCTATCAGCTGAGAACTCCAACAAGTTGAAGTCTCTCCCAATGCACCATTGCTTTGCCTGGCAGAGACTCTACAATGTGAGCCCAAAACATTGCACGTGCGCTTGCCACACTGGGTGCGTAGATATTCAGAAATCCCATCTGGCAACCTGAACTTGAAAAGTAATCCACTGAGCCCTGCCTAGCACAATAATCCCCTTGTCCACAATGGTGTGCTACAAAGAGTCCGCAATGGTCATACATACCCCACCCTAGATGCCTCCAGGTCCAAAAGCAGCTGACCAAAAAGTCTCATAACGACCACACAAAATCTGACCACATCATTGAATGCGGATGTCACAAAGATGATGCTCCTGCAACATAAGAATGTCAATCTCACCACCCACGAGGAATCTCTGCAACTGTTGATGTAGTCGACCCCTCTTACGTTGAAACTCAGGCCCTCCTAATCCTTGCACAATCTATGAGATGATCCTCATGGAGTTAGTGAGAGAAAACAAATGCTACCACAACAGCCAACCTCGCTATCTTTGAGGCCGGTTTGGATGAGGAGTAATTCGCATCCAAGACATCTAGACAAGCACGCAAGAAGTGACTGTCCCACCAGGCCCAAGCCGAGCGTGCAGCCCGAAGGGCTACATCTTCTATCCTAGAATCCTCATGCACAAAAACATAACACGGAGGGCACTGAGTGTCAACAGACAAATGCACCACAATGTGCCTGCAACTCGCTGCATCCGGAGATGTCACGCTGAACTTGGTAAGAGGCCAAAGTGTCTGCACCAGATCTGTCTCACTGCTAAGTCCCCTATGCGGTGTGAGAACTCAGTCGCCTGGGCTAGAGCCAATCCAGGACTATGTGCTGGGTCCACGCTGTGATATCCCTACCACACACCGGACAGGAGAAACCCACCGATGTGTCCAGGGCCTCACTATCTCTACCTGCAAGAAAGAGGACGTGGACTCAAAATCTAGCCTCCTCCATGTCGAGAGAGGAATCACCCATAAATAGAGTGAAGCTGTAGTCAAAAAAATCCCAACGTCTGCGAATGTCAAAGCTGGTCATACCTTTGGGGACCGCTGCAAAGGGAGAAGTGAGCACCAAAAAAGGCAGCCTCATGTGGGGCTGTCCCTCTCGAGCCACACAGCTCGTAGCAAAAGCACTACCAAGAGAACGCCTTGCGGAAGAAGCATGTCCAATACCCTACATCTAAGGAGGAATGGTAGAAGGTTTGGGAGACAAGGCTGTGGGCCCCATCGAGATAGAGGAGAGGCGGGGGGTGGAGGTGGAGGGGGGGGGGGGGAGGAGGCGGGGCGGCAGCAGCCGCTGAGGGAGGAGGGGGCAGTGGTGGAGGAGCAGAAATGGACGAGGCCTCCTGAGGCAGGTCCTTCTGAAGGGGGTCGAAAAGGTCCCAGTGTCGAAGCCCAGCGCTGCCGCGAGCTGCAAAAGGAGATTATACCAAAGGCATTTTTTTCTCACCGGGTTTTTTTTCCCTTTGGTCATCCAGGTTTTAGACCCTAATCTAAATACACCTATCACCATCCTCTTGTACATATTCCTTCTACATCAACAATAAGGAAATGCTACTCAAATCAATTGACAAATGAATTGGAGCACCAATTTTTGATCATAGCATACTTCTCTTCAATGGCGAGTCAAAGAATGGCCTACAATGACAAAGCTACAGACAACACTAACAACATGATTGCACAGGAACAAAGAAGTCCCCAATGAAGAAGCGCAGACTTAAAAGTAATCAGAGGATCTCAAAAGATGAATGGTTACAATGATAGACGTCCGCTCTAATGGATCATAGTTCTTGTTGTGGTTCTACAAAGATACAAGCAGTGCAACAGATGAAGCCAAAACAACAGCAAAGTGTTGACCGCTGGGTCAACAACACAACATAACTCAAGAACAAAGAAGTCCTCAATGAACAAGAGCAGACATAAGGGTAATCAGAGGATCTCAAAAGCTTGTCCTTGATAATGCGCATCGAATGCTTGGCAGGGTTTTGAACCTCAAATTAGAATAATTAAGTCCTGGATTCGGCCTGACAGACAGACTTTGCATTGGAGTGCAACTTGGCCTAAAGAAGTTAAGGGTTTAGCCATACAATTTCTACAAAATCCTTACAAAGTTGTCATTGGCTCACAAGATCAAAAAGCCAATCACTCAATTCTACAGATTGTAGAAGTTGTTTCTGAGAATCACAAATACTCCGAATGCACAGATTTGCTGGAGCAAATGATGGATTGAGTTTTCTCTATCCATGATGATAAGAGTCAAGTTAAACAACATTGGGTTCTTTTTGAATTTAGATCTAGCAGTAGACCTATAATTACAGAAACAGATGCTGCAGCTCGGAGCGTGGATGTGAAAGACATAAAGTTCGTCATCAATTATGATTTTCCTGAATCATGTGAATACTATGTACATCGGATTGGACAAACAAGACAAGCTACTGCAAAGTCTATAGTCTATACTTTCTTTCCAACAACAAAACGACAGCAAAGACCACATCGCCATCGACAATCAGGTCATGTCAGGGACGACATGAATGCGGAAGGGGGGAATGTTGACCGTTGGGTCAACAACACAACATAACTCAAGTTTCGTACCAAAGTCGTATCTTTTGCGAGTTATGAAATGCTGCGGATTATGGCTATAAACGTCATTTGTCATGAGTAGTTATTCTAGTTTCAGAAGCCGGGGTGCAATGGAACTTCCAGATTTTAAATACAAAGCCATTTGACCCTTTCAACCCCATTTTTGGTTAAACCTAAGGTAGCCTTAGTATAAGGTACCTAGGTCATTTTGTAGAGGAGACTTTAATCATAATCAAAACTTTAGCGCTGCCGTCTATTGTGTGTGAGAGAGAAAGAGAGTGAGTGTGAGCTTCATCCTCTTGCTACGCCCGGATCGCTCAACACATTGGAGATCCGACTGCACCATTGTTGTAGGCTCGAGGAGAGCTACGCGACAACGCCAAACATTCCACACGAGACGAAGCGCACACGCCAACGCATCTAGGATCTATTTGTGGACGTAAGTGTATCAAACGATGTCTATTTTTTGCGTGCTAGTAGTCTATAGAATCGTGGCGACATAAGCTACACATTGGTACTCATAAATTTCAGTTTTGGGCACTTTAAAAATTCTGCTCTGTCATCCTACGCGTTTTCCGCAGATGGGTTTAGAGTGAGGGTTTTGAGTGTAGAAGCTTAGGGACAGGTGTATCCTAGTGAGGGGATGGTGTTCCTTAAGTTTTGTACGAATCTGGCATGATTAAGTGAGTTACCTTCCGTATGTGTGTATGTGGCTAGGTGGTGTAGTTGAGAGCAGTGAGGTTCTTGATTGTGGTTTAGTTGGCCTTCTAGAGTGTTGTATGTGTAGGATGGTCTCAGCTTGACAGGCTAAAGAGATTTCCTCCGTGTGCATATCGTGTCATTTGTGTCCTCGATTGACATTATGTTGATCTAGGTAGTGTTTGCATGCACTTCATGGGTGTGTGAGTCGCTCTCCGTCCAACACCCGAATACTCCACACTCTGTGTGATCCATCCCCCATATACCCTAGATAGGAGTACCACCTTGGGGAGGGAGTTTGTGCCATGAACAAGAGCCCACATTGTAGGTAGACCTGCGGCCTTGGCCACAACTAAAGTTTTCGTGCGTAGAGACTCCAGACTGTCCCAAACATGGAACCAATCCTGGGTAGGAGGGGATGGTACTCTTGCCTCAAGCATGGGAAACAGACCAAAATTGGTAAGTCTGCCTCCTCCTCGAGCATATTTGTAGTAGGGTCAAAACCATGATGCCAACATCGAAAGTAAGCTTGAGCTTCTCCAATGCTGAGTGGGCTCATCAAAATCACCTTGGTCGTCATATCTACAGACTCAAACTTGACTTGGTAGTACCCTCTCCCAAGGATCTAGACATCGGTTATCTTGCCCACATTGGAGAGAAGACGGGCCTGTATTAAGTCCCGAACCTCGCCCCGACTGGGCTTAGTGCCAATGATCTTACAGATAACCAAAGTGGCTTGCAAGCGCTCCAGTTTGGCCATCAAGCTCACTTGCTCTTCTGGCGAAAGAGCAAGTTGAAGGGTTGGCTCCACGGTGTCGAGCGAGGGGGCTTCAGTGGAGTCCCTCTGAGGTAGAGCAGGAGCCACCATTCTATGTCTACTACTGAAGAAAGAACGAGGAGGATGATGTCGAAAAAGAGACATTGCAGCTGTAGGCCAAACCCAACCTGCACTTATCTACAAAGGCAAGGTAAAAAACAGGTAGGAGGAAAGAGAGAGAGGCTAAACCAAGGATGGGGGGGAGCGGGGGTTGAGTACGAAGTGCAAGACTGAAGGGGCGGGCTTTGGCAGTGGGTTGCGCACAGCAGGTGGGCAACTCATAGGACACGCTAGGCAGAGATGGGGGTGGGAGTAGTGGGTGGGTTGCGCACAGCTCGAGGTGGCACAGCACGTGCAGGACAGACATGGGGGCAACGGCAGTGGGAGGTGCTTGGGGGGGTGGGGTGGGGCAGGAGCACGAGGGTGATGGAGAGCAACAGCAGCACCGAGCGGGTTATCCGATGCTATCACAAGACAAGGCTTGACTCTTCATCCTCTCTTACAAAGTAATTTTCTCTATAAATTCTAGATTCTTCTTGCTACAGGTATATCTCTCTTCACAATATCCCTATTACCTACGGGCAAGAATAGGGCTTGGGAGGGAAAATTCTCTTCTCTTGACTTCTCTCATATCTACATTTTTCACATACTAAAGTTATCCTAGATGAATAATCCACATGATGTGAATTTGTATCGCTTCCCCCCTGTGTGATCTATTACAACTAATGTATGGATTAGCTGTAAAATACACTTTCAACAACGTATAGTGTCTCTCTTTGGCCAGAAAGGCTCAATGAAATACTTCTTTCATCGGATCCCATCATACTACCCCTTATAGACTAAAACTTTTCTTTTGATGTAAGTGTAGTTATCTTGCTATGAACCAAGAGAATTTGTACACACAATTAGTCCCAATCACTAGACAAAACATATATATCATGGTAAGCACAAAATTATAATATCAAAGAGCAATTTGTAGCCTATTTGATCAGAAAATATTGAATGCCATTAACTAATCTATCAACCCTTTCATATTACCCATGATACGATACAACCATAGCCTTGATGTTTTCATCTTTGTGTTATTTTGATATTCTCTTTTGTGTTCTTTCTTTGTGTGTGTGAGTGCAAGAGAGAAAGAGTGGGGCTTCTTTGATTGCACTTCCTTCTAAAACCTAGACTTCATGGCATCTATGGTATAACTCCTTCATAAAGTATTTGGAGTTCTCTCACAAACTCTCACAGACAAAATCACGGTGCTTTTCTAGCAAGACCGCAAACTTTTGACGACACTTCATACTTTACACCACCCATATTTCCCCCATCTACAAAACCATGGTCTTTGCTAAACGAGAATACCGTACTCACACTTACATGCTTGAGCATGTCCCCTTGTCAACAATACGCACTATTGTAACCATTTGTCTTAGCTCCCATTTCCTTCGATGCGACACAGGGCATTGGGGAAATGGAGAAGACTCAAATCAATTGTGCACACTATGCTCACTGGAAGTCTGAGTGTCTGAGTACCACACACTACTAGAGTGCTCAGATTTTGGTCACATTTGAACTTTCTTCTCTCACATTTTCAGCCATGGCTTAGACCTACGCACTTTCCTCTCCTAGTCACATAGTGGGCTTTCCATTGCGACTCTCATCTCCACAATTTTGGAGCATCAAGAGTCACTCATAAGCCATACACATACTACAACACATGTAACTTTGGTCTCATAGGTCATATTTTACCTCCGAGTACGATAATAGAATCTCTCTCTCTCTCTCTCTCTCTCTCTCTCTCTCTCTCTCTCTCTCCGTAGAACCATACTTGATGTTCAAGTTTTTGTTGGTGTGTCTGTAGCATGCGTGCACATATGTGAACACACTCACTATAGCAATCAATGAATTAGGAGAGGAGGGGCAACAACAGAGGTGCCTAATGTTTAGCAATTTTTCAAGCACTTCATGAAAGAATAGAATTGTGTCTTTCTAGTTATAATTCTTTTTTGAAATTATAAAAGATAAATTTATATATCTTTTAAAAATATCAATATTGGTCTCAAAAGAAACACTTGAAAAGACAAAGTCAAACGTTTTTTTTTTTAAAAATGAATTTCATAACAAAAAATTTTTCATCAAAATTGTCTTTTTTCTATGTGCACTTACATCATCACATTTACCTTATGTAAAGTAGAAACTCTGTTGACTTTTCCTTGTCAAAATTCTTTTCATTTCTGGCAATCTTACCTTTCACTTTTGCATTTCAAATCTTCTTAACCTTCACTTTTCCATTTTAGATTAGAAGTTTTGTAAGATTTTTTTTTTAATTCAACCAATGTCTGACACGTGGATGCTCTCTCCTTCCTTGATTTTTTTTCTTTTTTTTTCAAAACTCATAGTTGTGAGTGATTGTATTATATAGTCATAAACATATAGACAAATCAGCCTCAAGCTCAGGCCAAGCCTTAAGGTATATAGGGTTGCAATTGAGCTTAGTTAGATGTACCTAGTAGCTTACTATTGCTTAAGGCTGGACCAAATGGAGAGGGTTGCCCTAAGATAATCAGTGGTGCTATGCCTTTTACTAATCACATATATTATTTCTTTGATTTCTTGTACAATCTCCAAGAAGCTAGCCCTAGAGAGGACACTATTAAAGACACGATAGTTCTTGTCCTTCCAGATATATTATTGAAGAAATAGTATCTGACAATTTGAGTACAAATTAACAATACAAAACTTTGAAAGAGTTTGCCACCAAGGAACAAATTGCTCTTGCAAAACCCCATCTTCCACATCCTCTATATCATTTTCACAGCTTACATGTAGGCCTCTAATAGTAGAGCATTCCCTGAAAAGGTGGTTGAGGTCTTCATTAGCCAATATGCACCTTGATCTGGGTCCGATACCACACGCTTGAATCTTGATGCATATCAACAAGGCCCACCAAAGTACCTTTCACAGAAATATCCTCATAAATTGAGGCCACTGTGAATTCCAAATGTTCTTTGTGAACTCCACACATTGAGCCTTCGACCATTGCTTCTTTGATTTCTTTTTGAAAGGGGCGAACCGATCAGCCTCATGAATTATCAATTGGTAAATTCCCTTGGAATGGGGTTTAGAGAATTGGCTACTCATGTGCCATTTCCTAGATTTCCACTCAAAGATAAATTCGCAAATCCACATCTGAACATGGTTCAAGCCTTCTACAACCCTGTTGACAAGTAGCTTCTCAGTGTCACTGAGTTGAAACTAGGCAACCACTTGGTCAGAGGATTTCAAGCACTTGTTACTCATATCCCAAAAGTGGCACAACCATTGAAGACTTTTATGGTTCATCCTTCTTGAAATTTCTCTCCAATAAGGGCTCAAGGAAACCACAACAGCTTTAGACAACCAGAGGGACCAGTGTGAGATGGAGTTCTAGAAGTATTTGGTTAATTCACCCCATTCCTGTTTCCTTGTTTGTCTCATACACTTTTGCACTAGCTGTCATAAAATCTTATATCTAACCAACCCAAATGATTTTCTCATATTAAACTAATCATTTAATGTGGGAGAAAAAAATGGAACAAGGGTTAGAATATAGGCATGTTCTTACGGATTTTTCTCAACAGGGGGCCAATGGTAAAGGGGTCCGAATGAGAGATGGTTTATCAAAGAAAAAGTCTAGCTAATGGAGCTTAAATACCTTAGGGTTATCTTCATTAAATACCTCCAAATTTTAGTGTTAAAAGTCCTTTGACCTTACAGAAGCAGGGTTGTTCTTGAGGTGGGAACCCAGCCCGAGCTTGAGGTGCTTGTCATGCTTGCTAACTAAGGTGCTTGTGGAGCTTGCTGAAAAGCTTCTTGAGGTTCTTGTTGTGCTTGCTAATTAAGGTGCTTGAGGTTCTTAATGACTAAGGTGCTAAGGTGCTCCATGACTAAGGTGCTTGAGGGGTAAAGGTGCTAAAAAATTCAAAGAGTGAGCCCTCATTGCAGGAGCTAGAGAGAACACACACACCCTCACAGAAGGCAAGCTTGGTCTAAATAAAGTAACTAGGACACTTGTCAAGTTCCTCTTCATGTTCCCCTCAAATGGTGTGCCTAAAGGCTATTGGTTGGCCTCTCAGGGGTCCAATGATAATTTAGTTAATTAAAAAAATTGATTATGCATTTATCAAATCCCCTGTCTCAAAAGGGAAAGGGGGATACTTGTCATAAGGCTAACAAGCGTGCTTGATATGCATTCTGCATGTGAGTCTTGCAGGGGTCCAATGAGATTCCATCTTGAGCTAGCAGAGGGGGTCGACCAAAGCAAGGAGGGCGCTAGTTTTCCCCCCCCACCCCACCCCCCCCCCCCCCCCCCCCTCCACACACACACACACACACACATTCTCTCTCTCTTATTGTGTAAAGTGCAAATTGCAAGAGCTCCATCTCCTTCTC
Organism: Adiantum capillus-veneris; assembly: GCF_014529385.1. NCBI lineage: Eukaryota > Viridiplantae > Streptophyta > Polypodiopsida > Polypodiales > Pteridaceae > Adiantum > Adiantum capillus-veneris. Next base: position 47,581,491 of record NC_140957.1, on the reverse strand, counting down.
CAAGCTTTTTGAGAAGTTGAGAGCCTACACCAGCACTCTTGGCTATGGAATACAAATCCAACCAAGAGCAATGCTCCAATGCTTAAGCTTGCCATCTTCTCCATCTTCATTAATATGCTATTATGTATGCTAAGCAAGAAGAGTGATGATAAGTGAGGAACTATTTCTTTCTCCTATAAATTGTTTCTTCTTCCTCTTCCCTGCCCTCATTCCCCGCTAGCTCTCTCCACCTTTGAAGGTGTTTGAGGCCTTGGGGACTGAGGCCATGGATCGTCAATACTTTTACAAAGTTTATGTTATGATCGTGATGCATGAATCTTTCCATATTCATTGCATCACCTAGGTCACAAGGAACACAAAGATTGTATTGTACCAAGTCTCTATTGATTTGAGAATCTATAATACACAATAGCCTTTTGGAGGGGGGACCGGCTCCACCTAAATCCGGTCCTCAACTGTTGTCGAGTTCTCTAAACTCTCTCTCTTGCAAAATTATCGTTCATGTATTATGGTTATGTAGCTACCACTAATTAAGCTCACACTCTATGTTCTCAAATTAGTATCACAAAAATTCACACTCTAATTCTCTTAATTCTGCTATTCTCAAAGTTTAAAGGCCATTTCCATTACATTGGTATCAGAGCTATTGGTTTCTCTTTTCTTTCTTAAGAAGAGAGGTCCTTAAGTTATCCATGAAAGGTTGGTACTATTCATTGAAATAGTGTAAGTGGGACAGGGATCTATTATTTTGGTTGAGAAGGACCTAGTTTGAGGTACACCGTTGGGAACTATAGTTTTAATAAAGCCAGTCGGGGCTTGCATTTGGCTTAACCACTATTGAGCTACGAGCAAGCTCAGCAAGAACCATAATCAACCGAGAAATGCTAGACCCTCTCCACTTGTCTTTGTAACCAACAATGTCTAAACCACGAGTGTGGCTGCTTGAGAACTAATTTTCAAAGGAAAAGAAGAGTAGCAACTAAGGTTTTTGAGGGTACCAAAGCACAGAGTAATATATACATTAATTATCAGAACTGACAACAACCAAGAGATTAATATGAACATTAGTAACTTTGAATTTTCACATGAAGGTGCTAATGATGATGCCCCCATGTTTGTTAATTACCTTGTTACTAGGTTGTAGTAGGCTATGGGCAGCCCTGCTTTACAAGCCAAAGTTAACCAACAACTTTGTGCTTATGGGATTTCCCCTTCCTCTCCAAGAGGAGAGAGAGCTTAGGAGTCCTCTTAATGAGACTCCCAAAAGAAGACTCTCTCCATAATAAAGGAGGAATCCAAAGAACAAGAAATAAGAAAATCCCTAAGTTCCTTAGAAGATGTGGCTCCACGAACATGGAGGTCTAGACGATTGTCAACTCCTCCCAAGCGGAAATGGTCAAGCCACAGATTTTCTCCTTGTCACTTCAAAAGGGAAGAGAGGAAAAAAAGGAAGAAAAGGGCAAGAAAGAGGTCACCCTCTTCTCCTTCTTCTTCAACTTTCTCCTCTTCTGACAAAAGCAATAGCTATTCTTCTAGAGAATACAAAAGGGCTCTACATGGCAAAGGTCTTAAAAGCTCAAGAAGTTCAAAGAGGGAGGAAAGGGTATCTATTTTCTCACCTATGATGGCACCTTTGGTGCTACCACCAAAGTATTGACCTTCATCCAACAATTTGATGTGGCCTTTGGAGACGGCGGCTTCACAAAGTCCTCCAAGCTACGCCATGTAGCTATAAACTTACAAAAATATGCTCGTCAATGGTGGGTAAGCCTTCATGGCAACGGTGAATCCTCAAAGACATGGAAAACTCAATGAGTTACTTGCAAGCGATGCAAAGGATAAAGTGCTTACCAAATGGCAAATTTTGAAGCTTCTCTCCCATGAGTCTATCCACAAATATGTGGACAAGTTTTTGGATTTACATCTCAAGGCTATTTTCTTTTAAAAGGTAGACTTCGTCGAGCAAAAGAAGCAATTTTGTGCGGGATTACCTGAAGAGATGGTCGTGTACGTCAACCCCCACAACGACTTGGTTCTATTGCCGAAGTAATCCACCACACCATGGTTTCTTTGCACATCAGTTTACAACAAGGGGATAGAAGGAATGTCAAGGCCATGGAAAGCAAAGGCAAAAGTGATGCGAAGGGGAAAACCAATGCCCAAAATTCTTCCCAAGGCAGCTACAACAACAACAACAACAATCGGTCCAAGGAGAAGGGAGTTTACAAAGGTAAAAATAAGCTCTCTCTTGAAGAGCTTGAAGCTTTTTGTAAGGACCACAAATGTTTTAAGTGTGGGGAGCAAGGACATGGATATTGTTCTTGCCCCAAGATAAATGCTCGCAATAAAACTCTTAGAGCTTCCACAATCAATGTTCCAAAAGAGGATGCTCATTTTGCAAAGGATCACCTCTCTCATATGCTTGGGGAAAGGTAAGGGATCATGATGCCTTCATCTTACTTGACACTGGCTCTACTCACAAATTCATATCAATGGAGTTGGCCACCAAGTTGGGCATTCAAGCTTTCAAGATGGGAGATACTATAGCTGCGGATACAACTTTCAAGGGACACCAAGCCTCCGTCACTCCCTTAGTTTGGAAGTTGAGGCTTCATGTCCAAAGCTACATCGACAAAGGAGACTTTTTCATCTCTCCTCTCCAACATGAGGATGTTATCCTAGGGGCACCATGGTTCAACCGCATGGCTACCAACATGAAGCTCCCTAAAAAGAGAATCTACTTCACCTACATGGAAAAGAGCATGTATATAGAGCGTCAATGACCAAGATGCAAAAGATTCAAACTCAAGAGACAAAAATAGAGAAAGGAGATCAAGGAGAGGATATGGAAGGAGACAGAAGAAAAAATATACACTCCTTCAACAGACTTTAAGGAAACTGAACCAAAATCGGCTAGATCTATTCTAGTTGACAAAATCTACAAACCAATCAATGTAGCTTTGCAAGCTCTTCAAGTTGGACTAAAACCTAGGCAAACATTGGAAAATAAATGGAATAAAATTTTTGAGATTTTTTGTTCCAGAGATACATTGTGAGGGCTACTCAACTCAATGGTAAAGTGAAATATGGAGGGTGTTTGGAAAGTCTATGTATGTATAGTCCACTAGGCCATTTCTACCCTCATTTGCATTGTAGTCCTTTCTAAGAGAGCTCTAGCTAGTGGATTTGGCAGTCTTTTGGAAGCTTCTATACACGATTTGTCAAATCTTACTCACTCCATCCATGAGGGGTAAATTTCTAACTATAACATGAAGCATTTTGATTACCTGTTTGTCCACCACCAAGGTCGTAGGGGGAACAACAATACATGACAATCAGGGAGTTTTTAGGAAAAATAACACGTATAGCAGCCACACCAGACATCCAAATCACACGAGTTAAACCATGGGTGCAATATCAAATAATGTGAACAGATGGGTGGGATCCAAAGTGAAAATCCAAGAAGATTTCTTGACCTAGTATCTTCGGTGCATCGAAGATAAAGGAGTTCAATTGTGACCATCTTTGACCCACTTGAATTTGGCATTATGTAGAAGACTTGGAGGGATTTGGGAGTGTATTAGAGGTCTCCTCATTAGGTTATGCCAAAATGAACATGTCTTTTTTGCAAAGTGATTTTGCACTTTCGTGAAAAATATTGACCCATTTTACTCCAAACTTCAAGGAGACACTCTAACAGGTAAATCTGACCTACACTAACATCATGGAGGTCAAGAACCACAAATTGGTAGCTTTACATCAAACTCTACCCAAGTGGGGGGTGATTTCCTTAAGGGGAATCAACACCAAGTGCAACACACAAGACCAAGGCCACATCTAAGCTTAACTAAACTAGTAGAAGCTATACATGGAAAATTGGGAGCAAAAAATGCTAATTTAGGAAAAATTTATCTTCGGCACTCCTAAGATAATATTTCACACATGAAGCACAAATTGGTAGCCACGACATCAGGGAAATCGACACCAAGTGCAACACACAAGACTATGGCCATATCTAGGCTTAACTAAACTAGTAAAATCTATACATGGCAAATTGGGGCAAAAAATGCTAATTTAAGCAAAAGTTATCTTTGGCATGCCTAAGATAATATTTCACACATGAAGCACTTTTTGCACATTTGATTGCATAAGCATGGTCCTCATAGCCTTCACACATCTTGTATAAGCCTGGCACCCTCACATCATGTATGCACTTCACTATGTTTCACTTTTTTGCCAAAGTTACGCAATCAAGTGCACACCAAGTACTTTCGGACCACAACTTAAGCTCAACCTTTGCATAGAGCTTAGTTGGTAGCTATTGGAGTTACCCAAGAGACATTAAACCAAAAAAGGTCCAATTCAATATAAGGTTATCTTCAGTGCACTGAAGATACACCCATGAAATATTGCTTTTTTTCTCATCAAATTTCATCATGAATGTGTTTATATGGTCTATATGAAGCTCCATATCAAGTTTCACCAAGTCTGACAAAGCCTAACTCCTTAAAGTAGGCACAAGCTTTAATAGCAGAAAAAGCGAACACAGATTTTCCTGTAACTCTCACCGCACAACCCAGAAATCCATCCAACTTTATACACATCAACTACAACCTATACACAACTTGTACATTGAGTTTGGCACCAATTAGCAATCATATGCACATACCTACATCTTCAGTGTACCAAAGATAGATTTTGCTAGGTTTTGTGTTTTTTGCATTTCAACTATTGTATTAGCATTTCTACTTGTTAGTAAAGGTTGGAACAATGTTGACAGTCACTTTCTGATCCTCTCATGTTAGGATCTCTCTCATCAGCCTTGGGGGCTCCAAAGAACTACCATTGTACCAACTAGAGCAACAATCTCTCAAGGAAGCTAATGTTACTTAGCTAGCTAAATACCAGTTAGAGCACATCGAGTCACTATCTACCATGGAACTTTCAAGAGTGCTCAAGAGTCAAGTTAGAAGTATAAATGCTGCTCACAGAAGACACAAACATAGAAAAAGAAGATACAGTCAGGCCATTGTGGGAAATGTTGGGCCTTATTGATTATATCCAATTGGAACTATATAGTGTTGACTACGAAAGAGAATTGAAGTTCAAAATGATAGCTCAGAACTAAGGGGTCCATCATGGGTTTATGTTGAGGAGTCAACCAAAAGGAAGGGAGGTGGGTCTACCTGTTTTCTTCCAGATGATCAAGAAATTAAATAATGGAACCTGGGTTCTGAGAAAAATCCTTTATTGATCAAATTAAACAAGCATCTGAACCCAAGAATGAAAGAAAAAGCCTGACACATGTTCTAAAAAGTACAAAGACATATTCGCATGGGAACATACTGATCTAAAAGGAGTAGATCCAGAGGTCTGTCAACATAGAATACCTCTGGAAACGAATGCCAAACCAGTGCGACTGCAATGATATAGAATGAATTCAAATTATGCTACGAAGGTAAAAGAAGAAATCGATAACCTTCTGAAGGTTGGATTTATCACTGAAGCCGCCAATAGTGACTGGTTATTTCCTATTGTGGTAGTGCCCAAAAAGAATGGAAAGCTCAGAGTTTGTGTGGATTATCAAAAGCTGAATGCTCAAACCACCAAGGATCCTCTTCCATTAACTTTTTACGGACATGCTTCTCGATGAGATTGTAGGCCACGAGATGTTGTAAGGTTTCCAGTTTCTGAAACCTTAAAGGTTGTATAAAGCTTGATCAAACTGATATGATTATTGGAAAAGAAATGTAGAATTGTCCGACCATGGAAAATATTGGTATTTTTGGAATCTTAAGCGCAACAAACACCGGGCTAGAAATTTCCAGTATTGAATTCCGATAAAAACTGGCATAGTTATGACCCCTGGAAGTTTACACTGTGAATTGAGTAAAATAGGTAAAATTGAAGGGTTACAGTAATCATTTAAGCATAGACTTTATTAAAGGCCTCCTAAATATTTACAAGATATTTACCAATTAAGCAAAAATATGTCAAAATATAGCAGAATTGATATTTTAAAAGCTGGCAGGTAATGGGAGGGTCATCACTAACCTTCCAGGGACTCATTTAGCAGCAGGGGACCTTTTTTTGACCTGTAGGGGAGTGCTTGATCTGCAAGCAACTGCCTTTTTCAGTCAGTAAGAGCTTATGAGTGCCAGAAAACTATAAATAGGACCCCTAGCTTCACATTTTAGACAGACTGGGAGCCTTGATACTCTCTCTCTCATCTAGAGAGAACACTACGCAGAAATCATTAGACATTAATCTCTAATTGATTAACCTAAACGATAATTAGTCTAATCCTTCTTAATTAGCAAGATTAAATTAAGCTACTTTGTTAATAAAGCAAAGATTATGCCTATGTTTACTCATAAATCCTCTCTTAATTAATCAATTTCTGTTGATTGTTGTAATGAAGCTTAATAATGTTAAGCTAATTAATTATCCTATCATATTAGGGCTGAAATTAGACAAATTAACCATGAATTAATGGTAAATATACTAATTAAGCTTAGATTAAGTTAAGGTAATTAGTAGAGCTGAATTAGATAGTCATTAAGCTAGGAAAATTATCCTATAATTTTTTGAGTAATTTTCCTAATTAATTAGACAGAATTACACTGTTTTTGAGAGAAAATTAAAGGGGCAAATAATCAAACTGATCCCAAATGCTTTGAGATATTTATCAGTGGTTAATTAGGTGTTAGAAAACCCGTGATAATTAGAAGAAGCTTAGATAATTAATCTAGGTAATTACTTTAGCAGAAATACTCTATTTTTTGAGAAAATTAAATAGGGGAAATTAGTAAACTGATTTTAACTGCTGTGAGATATTAATCAGTGGCTAATTAGGTGTTAGAAAACTTGTGATAATTAGGAGAAGCTCAGATAATTAATCTAGCTAATTACTTTAGCAGAAATACTTTGTTTTCTGAGCAAATTAAATAGGAAAACTTAGTAAACTGATTTCAACTGTTGTGCGATATTTATCAATGGTTAATTATATGTTAAGAAACCCGTAATAATTAGGATAATCTCAGATAATTAATCTAGCTAATTACTTTAGCATAAATACTTTGTTTTTTGAGAGAATTAAATAGGGAAACTTAGTAAACTGATTTCAAATGTTGTGAGATATTTATCAATGGTTATTTAGATGTTAAGGAACCTATAATAATTAGGAGAAGCTTAGATAATTAATCTAGCTAATTACTTTAGTAGAAATACTCTATTTTTTGAGAAAATTAAATAGGGGAAATTAGTAAACTGATTTTAAATGCTGTGAGATATTTATCAGTGGTTGATTAGGTGTTAAAAAACCCATAATAATTAGGAAAAGCTCAGTTAATTAATCTAGCTAATTACTTTAGCAGAAATACTATGTTTTTTGAGAAAATTAAATAGGGGAACTTAGTAAACTGATTTTAAATGCTATGAGATATTTATTAATGGTTAATTAAGTGTTAAGGAGCCCGTAAAAATTCAGAGTAGCTTAGATAATTAATCTAGCTAGTTACTTTAGCAAAAATACTCTATGTTTTGAGAAAATTAAATAGGGGAAATTAGTAAATTGATTTTAAATGCTCTAAGATATTTATCAGTGGTTAAATAGGTGTTAAAGAACCCATGATAATTAGGAAAAGCTCAGATAATTAATATAGATAATTACTTTAGCAGAAATACTCTATTTTTTGAGCAAATTAAATAGGGGAAATTAGGTACCAGAGGTGAGACTTATTTCAAATGCTGTGAGATATTTATCAGTAGTTATTTGGGTGTTAAGGAGCCTGTGATAATTAGGAGAATCTTAGATAAATTTTTTAGATAATTACTTTAGAAGACATACTCTATTTTTTTAGCAAATTAAATAGGGGAAATTAGTAAACTGATTTTAAATAATGTGAGATATTTATCAGTGGTTATTTAGGTGTTAAGGAACTCGTGATAATTAGGAGAAGATCAGAAAATTAGTTTAACTAATTATCTTAGCAAAATTATTGTGATTTTAGGGATAAATTAAAAGAGGAAATTAGTAAATCATGTTTTATAATTACATGCTATTTATCAAAGCTATATTATAAGTTAAGGAGGTGGTGATAATTATTTCAAGGTTAGAAAAGTGGTATAGATATTTATCTAGGTCAAATTATACTATTTTTAGCTAAAAACTAAAAAGGAAAATTAGTAAATCATGCTATATGATTACATGCAATTTATTAGATCTATGCTACATGATGGAAAGGCCGTGATAATTATGCCAAAGTTAGAAAAGTAGTATAGATATTTATCTAAGTCAAATTATACTATTTTTAGCTAAAAACTAAATAGGAAAATTAGTAAATCATGCTATATGATTACATGCTATTTATCAAAGCTATATTATAGGGTAAAGAGGCCATGATAATTATTGCAAGGTTAGAAAAGTAGTATAGATATTTATCTAAGTCAAATTATGCTATTTCTAGCTAAAAACTAAAAAGAAAAATTAGTAAATCATGCTATATGATTACATGCTATTTATTAGAGCTATATTATAGGGTAAGGAGGCCGTGATAATTATTCTAAGGTTAGAAAAGTAGTATAGATATTTATCTAAGTCCAATTATACTATTTCTAGCTAAAACCTAAAGAGAGAAATTAGTAAATCATGCTATATGATTACTTGCTATTTATCATAGCTATATTATAGGGTAAAGAGACTGTGATAATTATGCCAAGGTTAGAAAAGTAGTATAGATATTTATATAAGTCCAATTATACTATTTCTAGCTAAAAACTAAAGAGGGAAATTAGTAAATCATGCTATATGATTACATGCTATTTATCAGAGCTATATTATATGGTAAAGAGGCCGTGATAATTATTCGAATGTTAGAAAATTAGTATATATATTTATCTAAGTCAAATTATCCTAATTTGAGCTGAAAATTGAAGATGGAAATTATATCATTAAGTTAAAAAATAATAAGATAGTTACCAGAGGTCAAAAATATCCTTATCTACTTATGGTAATTATACCATAGTTAATTGATGAGGTTAGAAAATTATAATTGACCAAAAGCCCTATTTTTAGCGAATGATTAATTAAAATAAATAGACTTTGTGGTCAAAAGTTTTTAGGAAAATTATAGTAAGTGTAAACCTATGATATCAAGTTGAGGAAATGAAATCTTTAAGAGAAACTAAATACAATAAATCATAAGCCCAAAATAAGTAGATTATTAGCTTAAAAGTCAATGGGAAAATTAGGGAAAAAGATATAGAAAATTATAATAAAATTAGGAGAGCTTAGAAACCCTTAGGGAAGCAGTGGAAAAAGTTATCATACCTATATAGACAAATAAGAAATTACTAGGTCAAGAATTTACCAATTAAGACTATAAATTTAACCTTGGATGGGTTACGGTTGAATACAAAAGTTAAGTCTAGATTTTGAACTATTTACCTAATGATTAGACGTCCTTTTTATAAGGATAAGAAGTTATGATACCAAAAAGGATCCGAGCAAATCCTACATCTGATGATGAGGACGTAGCTCCAAAACGAAATAGAGCGTCGCACGACGACGAAGCCGGGCCTAGTAGTAGGCCTACGGAGGAGAGTCTTCAGGCGCCAGCGCAACAACAGATGGCCAATCAATCCCAGGTGGGTTTTCCATTATTCAATTAAGTTTTTAATTAGTTTAAGTTCTTTTATAAGTTAGCATTGCATACGTAAGAAGGATAAACTGGCCGAAAACGGAAGGTAACTTCCAATGTGCATTTGTTTATAATGTAGGAAAGATTTTTTTTGGTTAAAATTGGTTGAAATAGGAAAGAAATGTTTGACCATCCTTAAGACAGCTTGTCTCAAGACACCTCCGATTCCTTAGTATAAATTGATGATAATGATTGGCTTTCTAGTCACGGATAAGTCGATTACCCCATGAACGTTGAGTTTCTACTCCGTGTCATGTCTTGATGTTTCTACATAAGTTAGGATACCGTTTTTTATCCTAGGGGAGCCGCCCGGTTGTATGGGCAACTGTTTTGGTGTATGGGCACCCGGAACCTTGGGTGGGGGTTTATCCACTCCAGATTTGAATAAGGAATGGGTGCCGTTTTTCACCCTTAGGTGGTCTTGAGACAAGAAGAGTGATGGTCATGGTTATTATGGATAATGTTTTGATTGACAGTACCCTGTCTTAAGTTTAAAGATGTCTGTTTTCTAAAAGAATGCTTTCAATGTTGTCTTCAAGGAATTACTGTGATGGAACGTTAAAAGAAACCATTATTTTAAATGTTTAAAACAATGTGATAGTAAGATAAATGAATCATGTGTGAGTGCGGGGTGGCAAGTGGGGATTGACTAAGGTTGTCAATCATGGACGGGTGGACATGATTAGTCAGGTAACTATCCATCCATGCGCACTAAAACGTTTAGAAAACTTCTTCACTTGGAAGAGGAGTCCACCAGCGGCTGTGCCCTCACATCTGTTAGGGGGAAAAAAGCGTTGGTTGAGGATACCTTAGCCCAATTGTGGCAGTTATAGGGCCGAAATAGTTTTTTTGGAATTTTAAAAGGTTGTCCCGTTTCCGCTGCGAGACAGGACTAGGTCTTCTTTAAGGCTATAGACCCAAGCCATTGTCAATGGTAAGGGTCTATTCCTTTGATTTTTCTTGTTTAGAGACTCTGATTTTTATCAGACCTAGAGACCTGTCAAGGATCCCATCCCGATCTCGGTATAGGCGGGATGGGGACCTTCCAGATGTATAGCTTGATGGATGGCTATAGTGGTTATAATATGCTAAAAATTGCCCCTGAAGATCGGAGTAAAACTACTTTTATTACTGAATGGGGAGCATTCATGCATCTGATTGCCATTTGGTCTTTGCAATGCTTGAGAAACCTTCCAAAGATGTATGATGGAAATATTCAATGAATTTCTCCACCGATTTCTCGCCATATTTATGGATGACTTCACTATATATTCAACTGAGGAGAAGCATTTTCTATTTTTGAAAATGGTTTTCCAGCATTGTAAGGAAAAGTGGATCTGTTTGAACCCATTCAAGTATGTTTCCTTGGTATGGAAGGGATAACCTACTGGGACATATAGTGTCTAGGAATGGTATAGAGATGGCCAACGATAAGATCCAGTGTGTCTAGCAAGCCAAGGCACCCTGCACAGAATCAGAATTAATTTCATTCTTGGGATATATCAATTCTTATAGAAGATTTGTTCATATGTTTGCTTCCAAGGCATTATCCTTGTATGATCTCACAAACAAGAACAACAAGTTCATTTGGACTACTGAATGTGAGGAGAGTTTTCAATGTTTGAAGAATGCCATTATCAGTAAGCCAGTACTTCGATAACCAGATTGGGATGTTATTTTTCATGTGCATGTCAATGCTTCAGGACTGGCAATGGGAGCAATACTGGATCAACCTGAAGGGAGAACTGATAATCAAGTGTATTTTGCTAGTTTGCAGATTCAGTCAAATTGAACATGGATATACCACTACGGAGAGAGAAGCCTTAGGAATGGTTTTTAGTGCTACTAAGTTTCGACACTATTTGCTGAGCAAGCTATTTCATTTTTATGTGGATCATCAGGCATTATTATTTTTTATTAACAAAGTCATCATTCAAGGAAGATTGATAAGATAAATGATGTTCCTAATGGATTTTGAATTTTGCATATTTCACAAACTCGGTAAATCCCATCGTGGTGTTGATTTCCTGTCCAGAAGAACTGAAGGGTACTCTAAAGTATCCTTGAGAGATGAGCCAGTGGACACATAGTTGTTTCAGGTAATAGCTATGGAAAACATAGATCTAGAATGGTATGATGTGTATCAGTTCCTCTATAGAGGACGATTCCTAGAAATCTGGACTCAGAATCAGAAGAAGGCTTTGATTATTAACGGTCTGAAGTTCACCATCATAGGAGGATTACTCTAAAGACTGGGAGTAGATGGGGTTCTTTGTAGGTGTGTGCCAATGGAAGGGAGAATGCAATTTATTTCCGAGGCACGTGATGGGGATTCTGGAGGACATTTCTCCACTAATATTACTTACAAGAAAATTTTGTAGGCTGGATTGTGGTGGCAAACTCTAAAATCTGATGTTAGAAGCTTTTGCAAAACATGTGATATATGCCAGAGGATGGGCAGACCAACAATAGCTGATATGACTCCTCTTACTCTAGTTCAACCACTGGGAGAATTTATGAAATGGGGTCTTGACTTCATGGGTCCATTCAAGAAAATCACTCCAAGGAAGAACCGATATATATTGATGGCTACTTGTTATGTCACCAAATGGGTAGAGGCCAAGGCTCTCAGTAGATAACACCACGAAGTCCACTGTTGTATTCTTATTTGAAAATATTATTTTCCGTTATGGATGCCGTGTGGATATTGTGTCTGATCAAGTGACACACTTTATTAATGATAATATTGATGGAAATGCTCTTAGTAAAGCATTGGAAGTCAATGCCATATTATCCCAGGTGCAATGGGAAAGCAGAGAGAAGTAATAAAACCATCAAGACCATTCTCACCAAGATTGTGTAGAAGGAGCCACACCAGTGGGATCTTAAGCTCTAGACTGCTTTATGGGCCTATAGGACAGCTTATAAAGTCGCTACCAGACTAACACCGTTAAGAATGGTGTATGGTGTTGAAGTTGTAGTGCCTATATGGAATTTGTGATCCCTAGTCTCCGAATGGTGGTTGAGTATGGATTGGATTTCAATCACAATCTTAAACATAGACTAGAGGAATTAGCACATCTAGATGCGTTAAGACAATGTGCTATGCTAGAACATGAGATTGTTCAGCAAAGAAGGAAGCACTGGCATGATAGACGAATCAAAGTTAGGGAGTTCCAAAAGGGCAACTTTGTTTTGCTTTATCAATCCAGACTAGGCCCTAATAAACCAAATTTAAAGATAGCTTGGGCTGGTCCATATGAAGTTGACTAGGTATTTTCCAATGGCACAGTAAGGCTAAAGGATTTATCTGGATTACTACTGCCAAGTGTCTATAATGGGGCAAGATCAAGCTATATTATTCTAACGAGAAAGAGACTTCCAGAGAAGAAGATACTGGCATTCTAGAAACTGTCGCGGCCAGGAAAATTTAGAATCAGCCATACTAAACCTCTTCCATGTACAACCAGTACCAGAGCTAGTTAAAGTGTTAGAAAAGTCTCAACACGACAAAATAGTGCTAGTGGCAGAGACAATAAAGCATCCAAGACAGTACCAGTTTTTATGGGGAAAAGGGCCAGTGACACTGCATGTGAGAATCATTAAAATGAACATGGGAAGTAGTATCCAATGCATGTGTGCAACATTGCTGATGGTGCACAACACTCTAGGAATGGTAAGTAGTGGAGTTTTTATGGCACGAACGCGTATAACAGTAAGGAGAGTGGTCATTCTTCCTCACAAATCTCCTGCACGACGCCTGCCTGCTGTTACACACTCGCCATTGCCAAGCTCTAAGGCTTCTTCACTACAACCACAAACCTCCTCGTCCAAAGAATCTATTGATCACTGTTTATCCCTACCCGACACATCTGGCTACGGCTTTGACTATCCAAGTAAGTCTTCCTCCTCTATAGAATTACCATCCTCACAGTGCATAGGTAGAAGAAAAATGTTGGAGAAGATGCAGGATACCATAAATGAAAATTCAGCAATCATCAGTTCTCTTAAAGCTTCTCTACCACTTATTTCCCATAGCAAGATATAAAGGTATGTGTTCACTGAGCGGGCCAAAGCGCTGCTCCGACTATGGGACAGCTTGCATGTGGTGGTGCATGATACAAGAAAAGACTTTGACACAACTAAATCAAGGATGGCACTGATGTTGTCAATGGTATGAAAGTCACAGTAACTCATGACAATGATGCTTATGCTTCAAAATGCCCAATGAGCCAAAGCCGACACAGCATCTGCAAAAGAGATAAGTTTGACTGTGAAAGAGGATGAAGCGGCCAAGAAGAAACGGAAGGCTAGTGCACAAGGGGTTCCAGTAGGAGGACTGGACGTTCCCTCAACCTACAAATTTGTTGTTGAGGCCCTTAGCCTGAAGAACAATCCTACCTATGTATCAGAAAAGCTGTTTGCTATGCTACTTGCAAAAAGATTAGACACTACAACTAAAATCATCTTATGTCAAATCTTATCTCATAATGTTCTCTAGCAGACTGTCAAGCTAAAATCTTAGACTGTATTCAAAGCTTGGTATGTCTGGAAATTTTTATACTAGACAACTACTCCAGGTGCTCATTATCAGGTACTGATGGCTTGGAGTCAGAAGCCCATCCCAGAGACTAACAATGTTGAGCTCTCTTCAGATGAGGAGGCTCTAGGAAATCAATTGGCCCTACCTGGACAAGAAAGGAAGGCCACACAGGTGGAAGCCAGTGGTTCAAAGAAACCAAGGATTGCATTGGCCAAAAGAACTGCTTTATTAAAGCAACTCGAGAGTCAGGCTAAGTCTTTGCCTCCTAGTAAACTTTCAACAAGACAACCTTCAGCCACACCTGAAGAACAGACTCCAACACAAATAAGTGTTTAATAGATGGTAGTTCATACTCACAAGGGAAAGGGTCCAGAACCTGCTAGTCCAGTGAGCAAAATTTCTTTCAATGAATTGGCTTTATTCCTAGCCAAAAAGGATAGATTGCAACAGTTACAAAACCACCCTCTCAAAGGACGACTAATTCTTCAAAAACCTCACTTCACAACATTACCTTACCTAGCTCATGTTACGGTTTATAATCTAATCCGCTCCGACCCGGCAACAGTGGTAGATGGCTGCTCAGTACTTATCCAATCATCATGGAACACAATTGTCAACACTTAAGGACAAATGATGGATGCATTGGCTTCCACTGACAAAGTGTCTAAGTTAAAAGAAGAACTAGGAAACATCCACTAGCAAGTTCAAAAATTGAAGCAGGATATAGGGGCCCAATCTCTGAGACATAGTATAGTTGAAAACCAGCTCATGAATTTGACATGTCCACTGAAAGGCGGGATCAGCTTGAGCAGGAGGCCATTTACAGACTTGTCCAGAAGGACAATGCTCGTAATGGGACTTTTGAGGCACCAGCATAGAAGAAGGAAAGAGGAAGCGGGTTTAGTTGAAGGATACTGGGTAGTTCCATCTCAAAATTAGACGGTGGATTTTCCCAATGAGGCACTAAAATTTCTTTGGATGGGCACCCTTGGAATTACAATTATAGGGGTGTCAAGCACTTAACAAGCATGAAGTATGGTATAAAGCTAGCAATATCAAAAGAGTATTTCCACGAAGAATATCGGCCAAACCAGAAACCCGAAGGGTTTATGGTTTAGGGTTTAAGCCAACCAGAAGGCTGAATGGTTTCCTCAACACTCAATCAAAATCAGGCGGTGGATCTTTTTTCCAAAGATTTTGGAGTTATACCAAAATTCAAGAAAGGAGGGAAGGATGTAGAAGGCAAGGACAATCCCAGCAAGCAGGAATTGTCCCTTAGAAGGCTGAACAGCGGATCACTCATGCCACTAGTAATTACTGTAGGCAGCTACTGCAGTAACCCCTGGGACCTATAAATAGGACTCGTTACACTTTAATTGGGTTTGCGGGGCATCTTAGTTGTTCTGAGCTTCCTCACTTCTCGGATTAGTTGCTTGTATCTTGGCTTTAGGTCTCTAAGAATTCTCGGGTTACAAGTTCTTTGACTCTAGATTCACTCTGTAATCATTGCTTCTGTAATCATTTGAGCTTAAACACATTATACATTCTACTGGTTTTCCTTGAGCTATTAAACTGAATCTGCACATACTCTTTCCAGTCCTTCAGTATGTCTCTCGTTTCAATATAATATTCCAGTTTGGTATTTTATTTCAGTCCAATCAGTTCTCTAATCCAGTCTCACTAACTGAATTAACGACATAACCAATAGCTTTAAATTCTAACACTGGAATTAGCTGTTTGAAGAGATCAGCTCCAATTCCAAAGGGTCAATCACATTCTTAATATTAATAGAAAAATCCAACTCGTCTCTTTGAAACTTGAAACTTTCTTGGTACATTGGAAACTATGAGCCCTAATCTTTTCTTACACAATGTAGCAGTCATTGGTCCTCATCTTTAACAACTTGCTAGCTTACCAAGTTTGTACTTCTTGACTTGGTAGCACTTTTGTCAATCCTAGGTAGACCCAGGAAAATACATCCTTCTTATTATATAGGCAGTTATGATGTACACTAGTACCATGTCTTGCTCATAAGAAAGACGCAAGGATAGAAGCAAGTAAGAGGTAGAGTTGAGAAATTGAATCCAATTGTGATCCTATCATTGAAACCAATTCTAGAACCCACTCCGTTTTCAAGAAAATTTATTCACATTGACTTCTCGCAGCATTCATCTCTTCACACTATGCTAACTTATCTAGTCTCTATCATCAAGTTTGGTAGCATTGCTAGATCAAGATAGGCCAAAAGGAGGACTCTCTCTCTCTCTCTCTCTCTCTCTCTCTCTCTCTCTCTCTCTCTCTCCCCAATAGAAGGAGAGCACTCTTAAGTTTGTTGAACAAAGGCTAGCACCTTATGAAAGATAATGTTTATGCAAAGATCACAAGCTTGGTTTTAAAGTATGCTTTGCATCATCTTACATATAGACCAAAAGAAGGACTCTCTCTCTCTCTCTCTCTCTCTCTCTCTCTCTCTACCCACCCCAATAGAAGGAGAGCACTCCTAAGTTTGTTGAACAAAGGCTAGCACTTCATGAAAGATAATGTTTATGAGAAAATCCCAGGCTTGGTTTTAAAGACTTACATATATTCAGTTTGTTAAAATCTATCAAGAGGTTGTGTCATGCATCATTTTTAGAAATAAAATATACTATACATGTAGAAAGAGAGTATTGATAGTGTTCTAATTGGAGCATAAGATAGACCTATGAGAATGCATGCCATGTTTCCTTGGCCACAGCAACGTGCGGGTCACATACTAGTATCTTTTTAAAGAGGGAGGTACAAAAATGTCAACACCCTCTCACAAGGGCCTAAAAGAATAATTTTATAAAAAAATATTATCATTAGCTTGCCATGTGGTCCATAGATGCACCCAAAATCAAATTCTTTACTAAGGACTACTTATGTCATCCAAATAAATAAACAGAATGAAAGAAAGTCATATGAAGCTCTCATTCTTTTTGGCCTGCTTAGGAAAGGCCTCAGTGTTGGGTTGGCCCGTTGGGCGTACTTTGAAGGACACCGTCCACATGGACAGCCATCACGTTTTGAGGGCTTTTGGTGAAGGTATGATGACGTGACTGAGGAGGAAACGTGGACATGCTAAGGGGTGAAATGTTGTGGCAGTGTGGAGAAGGCGTGTGTATATGAGCTATTATGTAGAGCCGCTTGCGTTACAGCCTGACAATGTTTGCCTCGCGAGGTTCATCCATTGGCAACCCACGTGATGCCTCACCTTGTTGTGCTTAGGCCAGATGCATCAAAGGTTTCAGATTTCATTAACACTGCTACAGGTAATTATTTAAGCAGGTCTCATGCGTGCACTCTTGGTGGACCTTGAACTTAGTGCGATGGGGAGATTGAAGACCTTGAGCATGACAAATTATGATGTATCTGCTAGAGTCTCAACTAAATGCTCAATAGACTTCACAGCCCCAAGTAGTGAGAAAGACCCTCAAACAGAGCAGCAGAGTGGCATTCAAGTAGGAATGCATCTTCCCTTACAATCCCCGATGCTTGCTAGTGTGCAGTAGGGCTTTCATCTTTTCAATACACAATTCAATGAACCCCTTCTTTGAGTATCGTCTTGCCCTTGGTGCGGCAGATTATGTCGATCCAGAAGCACTAACATAGAGGTTTAGGGAAGTCTTGGATCAAATTACCTGTTCACATTTTATGCCAGATTATTCACCCCGAAATCACCAGTTTCTCTGAGGGTGCGGCTGTCTCTAGTCTTGTATGCCTCTTAGAACAAAAATCAGGCTACCTTCCCACAAATGCAATATATGTAATGGAATTGGCCTATTAACTTGAGAGTAGCAAAAATTGATGAGAGTACTTTTGAGAAATTACTTTGTGAGCATAGAGGGTAAACAAAATTGAAGATAATAACATAGACATAGCAATTAGTTAACTTGGCATGAACAATACTTTTGCAAGAGAGAGAACTTAGAGAACATGACAACAAATGAGCACCGGATTTATGTGGATCCGGTCCCCCCTCCAATAGGCATTTGTATACTGATTTCACCCATTAAGAGAGACTTGTTACAATACAATCTGTGTGCTCCTTGTGACCTAGGTGATGCAATGAAGATGGAAAGCTTCATGCATCACAAGCATAACATAAACTTTGTGGAAAGCTTTAACTATCCCAAGCCTTAGTCCCAAGACCTCAAACACCTTCGAAGGTGGAAAGAGATAACAGGGAATGAGGGTAGGGAAGAGGAAGAAGAGACATTGCATAGGAGAAAGAATTAGTTCCTCACTTATCATTACTCTTCTTGCTAGCATACATAATAGCATAGTAATGAAGATGGAGAAGATGGCAAGCTTAAGCATTGAAGCATGGCTCTTGGTTGGATTTGTACTCCATAGCCAAGACTGCTAGTGTAGGCTCTCAACCTCTACTTGCTTGGAGAAGGAGAGGGAGCTCTTGCACTTTGCACAATGCACAATGAGAGTGTGTGTGATTTTGTGTGGGAGATTATACCCCTCAAGCAACCCCCTAGCTTGCTTTGGTCGACGCCCCTTATAGTTCATGCTTGAAGATCATTGGACCCCTCCAAGCCTAGCCAATCACAAGAAGGAGGCATTACAAGCAACAAGGGTAGCCTTGGGACAAGTGTCCCCCTTTCCCCTTTGAGAGAGAGGACTTGATAAATGCAAATACAATTAATTACATCTCCTAAATTATCATTGGACCCCTTGGGTGGCCAACCAATAGGCTTCGGGCACACCATGAGGGCAACATGAGGAGGAACTTGACAAGTGTCCCTTTTGCTTTCTTTGTACCAAGCATGCCTTGTGTGAGTGTGTGGGTGTTCTCTCTCATCCCTCCTCTTGTAGGGCTCGCCCTCTTCTTGTAGGGATTGAATCTGACTTTTTGACACCTCAAGCCCCTCAAGCTTAGGCCCAGTTCCCACCACAAGCTTGGCCCTTAAGCCCTTCAATCTTGGGCTCGGTTCTCACCTCAAGTACAATCCTAGCATCTCAAGCATAACAAGCACCTCAAGCATCTCAATCATCAAGCACCTCAAGCACCTTAGTCATCAAGCATGACAGGCACCTCAAGCACCTTAAGCTCGGGCCGGGTTCCCACCTCAAGCTCAACCTTAGCTTACCTAAGGTCAAAGTACTTTTACACTAACTATTGGAGGTATTCAATGAAGCTAACCCTAAGGTCTTATGCTCCATTGGTTAGCCTTTCTCTTTGATAGACCATCTCTCATTTGGGCTCCTTTACCATTGGCCCCGTGTTGAGATAGATCTATAAGAACATGTCTATATCTTAACCCTTGTTCCCGTTTATTCTCCCACATTGAATGATCAATTTAATATGAGAAAATCATTTGGGTTATTTAGATATTAGATTTTATGAGGCTGAGATAACTCCATGACAGAAGAGGTAAAGAACAAGAAGAAGTATGCATCTCCAATGCATGCTGAGGTTGAAGAAGAACTAATGACTTCATCACCGAATCCGGAGCTTATGAGGTCTATCTAGAGCTAGCGGCACAATTCAATGTGTGTGTACCATATCAGCAGATTATTGAAGCCAATAGGGATACTATATCAAAGAATTCAATGATTTTGAAGCACAAGTACATAAAGGACGAGTAGTTTCAAGTAATATGGAATGTGTTTATATTTTTAATTGCACCAGGGACAAGAAGAAAAAGGGAATCCTCTATAAATGGTATGCACTTTTGACAAGTTCCCACAAGCCATTTTGGTGCTCCTTACGTAGAAATGATTGCAAACTTGTCACAGTGTAGATGGGCTTTGTCCTGTACCTCCAGTGAATTTATAAGGCTCTTCCAAGCACAAAAGTGGAGTTGTTATCCGAGTATGAACAAGACTCAGAGGACGACACACCTCATGAGGATATTGATGTGGAAGGAGTGGGTGTAGAACAAGAGTTATGTCCCAATGAGGAACATAAGGCCTCCCTGAGTTCTGGATTCAAGGCAAGCAATGCATTTTGCTCTCTGACACACAGAAGATTTTCAATTTGAGAGAAGACTTTGCACTTGCAGCTATTTCAAGGCCACCGAAGAAGATGAAGGCTTTAGATCTAGCCGTGGAGGAAAATTTTGGATGCTAGGGAATGCCTGAGTCTGTGGTTCAATCGTGTAAAAGAGGACAGGGAGTGTGGAAGAGTGCCAACTCAGCATGAGTTCAGGAAGCTTCAATATTAAACGGATTTCGACAAGTTGAATGATAGCACTGAACAATTCATCCTAGAAAGACAAGGGGAGGCCACACGTAGTGTGAGCCTTTGGAATGAGAAGAGACTAAAGTATGACGAGAGACTGGAGGTAACACTCATTCTTTGCAAATTCTTTGTCATGAGGTTTTAGTTTCAATTAATCTAAATTGTTCTAAATTTGTATTCTGAATTGTAGAGTCTATTTGGAGAGCCTGATGATTTCTTGGTGAGGCACAAGAGACAATTTCATGGGCATGATGCAGCCCTTAGGAACTATCTCAAGGCAATTGCAAAGTCCAAGATACTAGTGTTCCACAACAAGCTCACTGACGAGG
Organism: Adiantum capillus-veneris; assembly: GCF_014529385.1. Classification (NCBI taxonomy): domain Eukaryota; kingdom Viridiplantae; phylum Streptophyta; class Polypodiopsida; order Polypodiales; family Pteridaceae; genus Adiantum; species Adiantum capillus-veneris. The sequence goes on along the minus strand of NC_140957.1, from coordinate 47,560,701 downwards.
ATGTTGTGGCTACATTTTTCTTCAAAACACTCTCCCACTTTCTCGGTGGCTGCCCTATCCTGAGCACCTTGGAAAAGGTACTTTTGGTGGAAAAGTTTACAGCTTTGGATGTATTTGGCTATCGGCCTGCATCCCAGTGCTCGAGAAGGGCGTACTTTAGTGCTTATGTAGGACTCGCCCTAGCATTAGGAATTGAGGAAAGGGAGCAACTTCACCCTTATGGAAAAAACAATATGATCAGACTCAAAGAAAAACTAGAGCAGCAGCTTTTGCTTGCAAATAAGGATGTCGTCCACGTGGACGGCCATCATGTTTTGAGGGCTTTGGGTGAAGGTACAAAGACGTGATTGAGGAGGAAACGTGGGCAGGCTGAGGGGTGAAACGTTGTGGCAGTGTGGAGAAGGCGTGTGCGTGCGAGCTACTGTGTAGATCCGTTTGTGTTACCGCCTAACGATGTCCGCCTTGCGAGTTTCATCCATTGGCAGGCCCACGTGATGCATCACCTTGTTTTAAAGTAGAACTCACAATATGTGAGTGTATTGTATTAAAGTCACAACAAAAAATACATTTACCCCAAACCATGCTCAACCGAGCCATGGCTGCCACCATAACTAGCATATCACAAAAATAAAATACTAAAGGTAGCACTAAAACCGTTCCAGGGGTTTTTCTGCTAGGCTTCCTTTGAACATGCCGGTGAGCAGTGGCAGAGCCCCTTGGTGTGGTGGCATCCACGGATCTCCTTGGGTATGATAGGTTTTCTTGTGTATCGGTTGGACGGGTCCCTGCAAAACCCTCAGTTCGGTATTGGCTAAAGTCATATGAAGCTCTTATACCAAAAAACCAGGGGTTTTTTTTCCATAAAAGCTTTGGGAATGTATTAGATAAGAGACACTGTTACAAAATGCTGGGGGAGATTACAAAAACCTTGAGATATGCTAGGGTAAGTAGTGCAATTTTTTCTAGCATATTTAACAATGCTTACTAGTCAGTTTGCTCTTTGTAGGTTAATCAGCTCAAAACTGGACCAGTGCAGAATCTATAAAGCTAATCGAAAAGTGCTTGACGGCTCATACATTTGCAGAGGATGATTGATGACTGCAAGGCCGAAGAAGAGAAGTTACGAAAGGGAGCATTTTCAATGGTTTAAGACTCATAGCTCACCTACAAGAAGTGCTTAGTTCTTTACCAAAGAACCCGTTAATAGACTAAAATCCAAAGAAGCTTTCAATGCGCATCCCTATCTTTCATTAACGCTTCTTTTCAAAAGCAAAAACTAAAGGGTGCACTTAAATGCAAAAACGAAAGTGCAAAAATAGGAGAAGATATTTAAATGCGAGGGAAAAGTTAAAGGATAAGTGAAGATATTATTGAATCTCAAAAGTAAAAAGCCTCACAGCTTTTACCTTGCTATCTTTTCGAGTGATGAAATATCATACCAAAAACCGTACTTCGCATAAATGACCACTATATTTATTAATGCCAAAGCATTTCTTGTTACCAAAAAGATATTATGTTACTATTGCCTTTGCCCTTTGGAAATCTTTTTTTCTTTTTCGAAACTCACAATGGCGAGTAAATTATATTGACAACCTCAAAAATTACAAATCCTTGCTATGCTTGTGCAGAGCCGCTGGCATCTCCAAGAGACCATGGGTACATCAGTTTATAGAGAAGCCACCTTGTGGCAAGGTAGGAGGGTCGATATCAATTAATTATCATGTCCCATTCATCAACATTCTTACGTTTCCCAAAGGCTAAGATCGCACCCTTGATTTCTTGTATTATCTCCGTGAAGCTGCTTGATTCCATGGTGTTATCAAATATCCGACACTTCCTAGCCTTCCAAACTTGTTTAAAGTAGCACAATCTAACAATTTGTGTTGCAATAAGAAGCTCCTGGCTCTTAAAACCTTCCATCCCACAAAAAGATCGTTCTTAAAGAAACCTATCTTCGAGGTTCTTTGAACCCATTTTCATATCTCTGCTAGACTGCTGATCATAGTGTATTCCTTGAAACGATGGGAGAGGTCTTCGCTAGCCATTCTGCATTGAGAGCATCTATCTGGGCAAATCCCCCTGGATGGAGCCTTCACCCGAGTCGGTAGGGCTCCGCAGAGTACCTTCCAAAGGAAGACCTTCATAACATGTGGCCACTCTGGGCATTATATGTTCTTGGTGATTGTCTCCCATATTGATCTGTCCAGTTCATGCCCCACTATTTGTTCAGCGAAGAGAACCACTCCATCGATGCCATAAGTGTATGGTAAACTTCTTTGGTTTGAGTCTAAAGGAAGTGTCTGTCCTTAGGACATTGCCATGATTTCAACTGAAACTCAGACTCATAGCTAGGTAGACACCAGCTGTCAAGCCATTCAAGGACTTTGCTTATCAATAGTCTCTTAGTCCCATTGGGTTGTACTGGACAACCATTTGGTCTGTCCTTTTCCACCGGTTACTATTGTAATCCCACAAGGGGCAACGATGTAGGATACCTTTGTTATTCATCTTTCTAGCAGCTTCCCTCTAATAAGGGTTCAGAAGGATGCTTCTCACCTTTGATATCCAAGGGGACCAATGAGTTGCATAATTGTGAAAATACCTTGCAATTTCTCCTCACTCCAAATACTCCATTGCTCTATTGCATTTCCCAGTGAGCTCGCCCATCATACCCTCGAGCTTCAGGCTAGCCCACCATCAAGGGACAACCAATTTATGGTGTACCTCAAGCCCACCTTGCGAGTAAATCTTGGCATTTTCTATTATGTCCTTGCCATGATAGCCCAAGATTGAGCTTGCTTCAAGAGTACAAACACAATCTTTGCACATTGGGCCTCCGCGTGGGTACTAGGGTTGAGAATCACAAGATCGCATTGCTCAGTAGGTCTCGTGAATTTTTTGATCAATTCACAAAACACTTTCCAATTGCATTTGGATAGCTTAAGCAGCGGACCATTGAAAGTTATATATGGGAGCATGAATAAGTTGATCACTCTCACTCTACTCGAGAATGGAAGAAGCACATACTCCCATTTATGCATCTTGCTTCTTATCTTCTCCATGACCTAGGAGAAGTTTTTCTTGTGGGTCACATCTGCTCTCCAGCAGAGCTCCAAGGTGACCGAATATCTTCTCTTTTGATACTATTTCTCTTGACCACATTGCAAGATTAAATGAATCGCTTTCCAAGAGAGAGATCAATCTTGATTTCTCTATACTGCACTTTGACCATGATGCTACATGCCATATGTTTGCACAATCTCTAAAGCCTTTCTAAGAACCTGAGGGCAAGCTTTGAGGAAGAGCAATGAGTCATCCGCAAACAACTTAGCTAGCAATTGGCTATTTAGGCAAAGACAACCCTTGAATCTCCCCTCTTGTAGCACTATCCTTGAGCGTTGTTATGAGAGGATGGGATCCAATGGAAAACATTGTTTAATAAATTTCTTGACCTCAAATGCTCCTACAATTCTCTCATTGAATAGGAGTTTCGATTGGCTACCAGCACCAAGTGTACTCAAGAGCCAACATATTTGAGGCCCAAAGCCTAGTGATTTCCTGACATCTTCAATAAAAGACCATGTAATCCTATCTTAGGCTTTTTCTAAATCTAGTTGCAGCAAGATACACTCTTGTTTGGTGAAGGCGGCATACTCAATGCCAACCATTGTTGCCAGAATTTTATCATGTATTGATCTTCCCGTGATAAATCCATGCTGGTGGGGAGTGATAACCTTGTCCAGACGGGGAGAGAGCCTGAGGCCTACCTTTTTGGCAATAATTTTGTAGGCTATTGACATCATGGTTATGGGGCACCAATGTTTTAGCTCAAAGCAACACACTTGTTTTGGGATGGGTTTGATGAGGCCCTTTTAATACTCGAGTCCAAGACTCCACTGACCATGACGGCTTGGTTAGCCACTATTGTGATAGTGGATTTCAGCTTGTCCCAATATTCTTTGAGAAACTCAGTTTCAATCTGTCCCACTTTTTTGGAAAGCTTGAAAAAAGCTTCAAAGAACAAAGAAAAAATCAATATTCCAAAGGAGTTTGATTCCACGATGAGATTCTTTTTGCTAATTGGTGAGCGAGTCTTTCCAAGAAAATTAAAAACCGAGCAAATTTAATCTAAGTTAGCTACATTTGATAGTATGAAAACTCACATTTCCTCCTGCTCTATTTGAGAGAAATTATTAGCTTTACAAAAAAATACAAAATTACTTATGATATGAACCTATCTTTGTATACCTCCTTTCAAGGTCTTTATGATATATATTTTTTGTTCAATCAAACTAAACTTTAAGAGGGGGCATGTGTATTCTTGAGTTGTCTTGTTTTTTTTTGCCTCTAAAGGCCTTAGTATCCAAGGGACCAAGGTCGTTCAAATTTTCTTGTTTGACAAGTGTCCCCATGGAACTTAAAAGTCTTCTATACTATATATGAAGTAGCTTAAATTTTTCAAGGAAGGAGAGACCCTCCATGTGTCATTCACTAGTTCACTTAAGGCTGATCTCCCTATCACAAAATGACTCATTTGACCCTTCTATCTGGTCAGGGGAGATTGTCTCAAAAGGAAATATATTCAGACATCTGGGAGCCCCCTTGGGGGTGGACGTAACTCACAAGCAAAGATTTGAGTGGGTGCTTAAAAAAATCAAAACAAAAATGAGTAGGTGGAAGTATGCTCTTCTCCCATTTCCAAGTCGGATAAAAGTGATCAATGCCTTTATGATTCCTTACATTGCCTTCACTTTTCCGCTTCTCAAGATGGCTAAGTGCCACTAGAAAGAGTTCTTAAAACCAGTAAAAAGGTTTTTATGGAAAAAAAACATGAAATCCTCCAAGCCATGGCAATGGGGTGGTTGGGATCAGTTGCTCAATCGGTGAATCAAGGAGGCCTCGGAGTTCTCAACCCTGTGGCCCATGCTGAAGCTTGTTGCACCAAGTTTTTTGTCTCCTTGGCTAAACAAGATCAAGTTTGGGCTATAATGGTCAGAAATATGATAGAAGCAGCTAAACTTGACTCGAATGGTGGAAAGTGGAGAGGGGTGGAGATTCATGACAAACTGTTAGCCCCGCTGTGGTCTACCTTAAGACTGCGGGGCAGCTCAGGAGAATTGATAAGAAAATGCAATAGAGCAGCAAGAGTCTTAAAGTGGGGTGTTGACCGTTGGGTCAACAACACAACATAACTCAAGTTTCGTACCAAAGTTTTATCTTTTGCGAGTTATGAAATGCTGCGGATTATGGCTATAAACGTCATTTGTAATGAGTAGTTATTCTATTTTCAGAAGCCGGGGTGCAATGGCACTTCCAGATTGTTAATACAAAGCCATTTGACCCTTTCAAACCCATTTTTGGTTAAACCTAAGGTAGCCTTAGTATATAAGGTACCTAGGTCATTTTGTAAAGGAGGACTTTATTCATAATCAAAACTTTAGCGCTGCCATCTACTGTGTGTGAGAGAGAAAGAGAGTGAGCGTGAGCTTTATCCTCTTGCTATGCCCGGATCTTGGAGATCCGACTGCACCATTGCTCTAGGCTCGAGGAGAGCTACGCGACAACGCCAAGCATTCCACATGAGACGAAGCACACACACCGACGCATCTACGAGCTATTTGTGGTCGTAAGTGTATCAAACGATGTCTGTTTTCTGCGAGCTAGTAGTCTATAGAATCGTGGCGACATAAGCTACGCATAGGTACTCATAAATTTCAGTTTCGGGCACTTTCAAAATTTTTCTATGTCATCCTACGCGTTTTCCACAGATGGGTTTAGAGTGAGGGTTTTGAGTGTAGAAGCTTAGGGATAGGTGTATCCTAGTGAGGGGATGGTGTTCCTTAAGTTTCGTATGAATCTGGCATGATTAGGTGAGTTACCTTCCGTATGTGTGTATGTGGCTAGGTGGTGTAGTTGAGATCAGTGAGGTTCTTGATTGTGGTTTAGTTGGCCTTCCAGAGTGTTGTATGTGTAGGATGGTATCAGACTGACAAGCTAAAGAGATTTCCTCCATGTGCCTATCGTGTCATTTGTGTCCTCGATTGACATTATGTTGATCTAGGTAGTGTTTGCATGCACTTCATGGGTGTGTGAGTCGCTCCCGTCCAACATTGGCGCCGCTGCCAGGGACACAAGGACCTAAGTAGGTTTCCTACTAACACTCGTGTGATGGTTGCTTGATTTAGTTTCGGCTAAGAAAGCGTTTTTCTTTAAGTTGATCCGGAAGAGGATATTCCGCGATCAAGTGGATAGCCAGGAAGCGTGTGTCTTGCCAAGGGTCTGCGACTAGATAGGTTTAGTTAGGATCTGTGGATTAGAGTAGTTGTTGGTGGACGGGTGATTTGTGAGGTGATAAAAGCATTTACTAGTCCGTGTGTGGCAGTGAAGCGTTTTTCTACTCATATATGCAAAATCCCATGTGATTTGTAGGAGTAGCTTTAGGTAAGTGATCCGATTCTGATCTAGAGCTATTCAGCGTTGAATTATTTGCGAAAGTGCTTGATTGCATTTGAAATCACGGAAAAGTGTGCTTTTGAGGGTAAAAATGCATTAAACAAGCATTTGTGGACATTTATGTATGACTGACTGATGTTGTGCATATAAAAGAGCATTTGCAAGGGTTCTTTGAAGATAACCTGCAATTCTGTAAACATAGACATCCTACACGTAGGATGTCTCAAGGGGGTTCTGAATACCAAATTTGAAAATTCTGACTGCACCAGTGTGTTCAAAAGGGGGGGTTTACCCTAAGTATACATTGAAACTAGAGTTTTGACCAACTCTTGACACCCAAAAGACCAAAGAAGGAGTGTCAAAAACGCAAAAACAAGAAACTTAAGATTCTGAGCACGATTTTGCATAAAAACTGGTAGGAATGCTTGAAAAGTAGTGCTCAAGACTTGGGGATGCCTGTGGTTGAATTCTGCCAAAAATTTCATCAGTAGACATCCTACGCGTAGGATGTCTAGAGAGTGATTCTGGAAGCAAAAATCAAGTTTTGACATCATACCCATATTCTGCATGTTGTGTTGAACACACACACCAAAGCTCATGTCATTTGGACATATAGACTCAGAGTTAAGGGGATGTTACTCTTTCAGAGAAATATTTTCCCAAAAGTGGTGATTCTGAGCAATTTTGACATCCAAAATTTGTTGTGATCGCATATTCTTGTTATATGCATCAAGAAGCACCTTGGGTAGAAACAGAAGTCCATTCTGAGAAAATAGACATCCTACGCGTAGGATGTCTCCAGGGCACTTTTGGCAGGGAATTTGGGAAAACTGAGGTTACCAGTGGGTTCAGAGGGTAGGTTTTACCCTAGTAACATATTGACTTGGGTGTTTTTCCCTATTTTTGTTGACCAAAAGCCAAAAGGCGGAGTCAGAAAACGAAAAATTTCAGAAAAGGCTTAAATTGAGTGATTTCTGCATGTTTTTGCAATTGTGAAGCATACTAGCACTTGCTGAGAGCATAAGGAATCATCAAGCACACTTCAGTCTAAAAACATAAGCAGTAAACATCCTATGCGTAGGATGTCTACAGGGTGATCTGTGCAATTTTTTGAAAATCTAAGGTTACCAGTGTGTTTAGAAGGTAGGTTTTACCCTATTTTCACCTGGAAAGTGGAAATTTGACCAAATTTTGACAAATCAAAGCCAAAAGACGAGAATTGTGAGACATCCTACCCAAATTGTGCCCAAGGCCAAGTGTGACGCCCCAGTTTCTGGGCGCGTCGGGGAGGGGGCCCGGCGGGAATTCTTACCCGCACGCAGCCGAGGGAACTTCTGTCTTCAAGGGGCCCGTCGGGGATTCATACCCGCACGCGGCCGAGGGGACTTCTACCTTCAAGGGCCCGGCGGGGATTTATACCCGCGCGCAGCCAAGGGACCAAGGTGTTGCTTCAAGGGGTCCTGGCACGGACGGCACCGGCTCAGGAGGGCCCGGCTCGGACGGGGCCGGCTCGGGCGTGGTTGCGTTCCATGGGTCGACGGCCGTTTGTGTTTCGCGGGTCTTCGCGGGTCTCGCGTCTCGGGTCCCTAGCCCCACGTAGCCTCAGGCTCCGCCGCACCGCCGACGGGTCATAGCGTGCCCCGGGGAACCTTGCGTGGAGTCCCCACGGTGCGCGAGTGCGTGGAGTGAGGCTAACGTGCCTAGGTGGGGGGTCCCCTCCCGTGGCCGGTCTTCGGGAGGCTCACATATAGAAGATAGCACCAAGCCCAACTATGCATGGGGAGCTTCAGGATGTAGAGGGTACCTTATACTTTGACGGGGCTTTCAAAAGGAGCATTAATAAGGGCACTATTGGTTATGTATTTGTGGATAAAAATGGCATTGAGTGCTGGTTTGGAAGCCAAGAAGTGGATGTAAAGAGTAATAATGAGGTTGAGTATGCAAGCCTCTGTTTGGGCTTGGAAGAATGTGTCAAAAGACATGTAAGGAGGCTTTTAATCAAAGGTGATTCTATGTTGATTGTGCGGCAAGTTCAAGGTACCTGGAAGGTAAATCAAGAAGGCATGAAGGGCTGATTTTTCAAAGTGAGTGTAGCAGGGCTACAGTCACTTCACAGGACATACAGTTGGACAGTTGTTGGGCAGCAGATTGAGGCTCCTGAAGGGCATTTGCAGGCAAGAAACAATGCTGAAAATGGTGCTGAAAATGATGTACAACAACCCATTGTTGATGATTTTGTCGTGCCACTTGATGTAAACCCATTGCCGGATAATGTGGATCATTGGGTGAGGCGGTCTACTCGTCAAAGACGGCATGTGAGTCGATATGACCCCTCTTTGCATTACATTATGTTGACAGATGAGGGAGAGCCTCTTACGTATAAAGAGGCAAAGACATGTGAGCACAGCGACAAGTGGGAGCTTGCTATGGAGGAAGAGATTAAAGCTTTGCATGCTAATCATACTTGGGATTTGGTTGAATTGCCCAAAGGAAGGAAGGCTATTCCTAACAAATGGGTGTACAAAATCAAAACTGTTGATGCAAAACCCAAGTATAAGGCAAGGCTTGTGGCAAAGGGATATGTTCAAACCAAGGGCATAGACTTTCAGGAAGTGTTCTCTCCTATTGTGAAGATGACCACTTTGCGTGTATTGTTTGCCATTGTGGCTGCTCTTGATTTGGAAATGGACCAAATGGATGTACATACCGCTTTCTTGCATGGTGATGTGGAAGAAGAGCTTCTCGTGATTTGGAAATGGACCAAATGGATGTACATACCGCTTTCTTGCATGGTGATGTGGAAGAAGAGCTTTACATGAAGCAACCCGAGGGTTTTGTCATCCCTGGCAAGGAACATTTGGTATGTATGCTCAATAGAAGCTTGTACAAACCATAAGGTGACTTCATGTGCATGTTATACATGATGTTTTGAGTGCATGTGATAAATTTCATCTCATTTGGGTCAGTAAAAGGAAGATTGAATAGACTTTAGAATTTTTTACTGAAAAAGGCAAGGATAGCTAGTTTTGGGGTCTTTTGACATCCAAACTCAAATCTAAGCATAGCATTGGGTTTCTGACATCAAGGGGAAGTTGTGGCTCAAGTTTGGGGCAATTCTAAGCACTTAGACATACTACGTGTAGGATGTCTTCACCATGATTTAGCACTCCAAATCAACCTCTGAGCATACCACAATGATCAGCACCTTAAGGAGAGTCTCTGATTCAAATTTGGGGCAATTCTGAGCAGTTAGACATCCTACGCGTAGGATGTCTAAGGCATGATTTAGAGGCCAAATTCAAACTGTGGACATAGCAGGGTGTTGTATAGCCTTAGGCAAGCCTCCTAGTCAATTTTGGTCCAATTTGGAGTTGATTTGACTTGGGAATTCATCATAACAGACATCAGGCTTTTGGAACAGATTCTTGATCATTTGACCAACCTATAGGTTTCAGAATCAAAAAGTAAAAATTGCTGCGAGTTTAGCACATCAAGGGGAAGCTACAGTGCAAGTTTGAGCTGAAACAGAGCAAAAATACATCCTACGCGTAGGATGTCTCCAGGGTCATAAAGTGGTCAAAATTCTACTTTGGCCATATAAGGAGGTTCTAAGTGTCTCAAGGATTCCATAACTTTTTTTCAAAAGTGAATTTGAACCTTGTTTGGCCTATTCACCAAGCAAAGACAAGAATTGTCAGACATCCTACTCTTGGAGTGCACTAGAAGCTCTTGCAGCCTAAATCTTGACCTATTGGCATCCAAATTCAATTTTGAGTATACCATTGGGTTGCTGAGCACTAGGAGAATCTTGGGATCAAGTTTGGACAAAATTTGAGCAATTAGACATCCTACGCGTAGGATGTCTCCAGCTTGATTTAGGACTCCAAACCAACCTATGAGCACACCACTGTGCTCAACACATCAAGGAGAAGTTGGGGTGAAAATTTCAAGTCATTCTGAGCAAAAAGACATCCTACGCGTAGGATGTCTCAAGGTCATTTTTAGGTCCAAATGAAATTATGAGCATACCATTGTGTTGCTGGACTTAAGGGGAGTCTCTGGACTAAATTTTGTTAAATTCTTAGCATATAGACATCCTACGCGTAGGATGTCTCTAGGCCAGTTTTAGGGTCCAACTATACTTTTGACCATACAGAAGTGTTCATAGTGTCACAGAGATCCCAAATCTTCTTTTAAGAATGAATTTGGACTCATTTTGACCATTCTAAACTGCATTTCACTGTTTTGGCCATAACTTTCACAAACGGTATCGGATCGGAAAAGTTTTTATATCAAAACGTAGCCTAAGAGTGACTCTACAGATCTTAGAGCAAAACTTGAACTAAATGTATGTCAATGGCAATCATTTAGTGCAACTTTGAAAAAAACGTCGTTTGAGGCCTCAAAATACATCCGCAAGTTAGGGGTGTCTGAAAGCGACAATTTGCGAGAATTGTGACGAAACGGTTGCAGTTTTGGACATAGTTTCGACTTTTCCCTAACCAAAGAACTTGAACACAGTGGACTAAGTCTACTTGAACCAAGCAAAAGCTCTTAAGCCCAGAAATCATGTCTACCCTAGATTCAAACGCAGCTTACACAAGCTTGGAGATCCCAACGATAGAGGAATATCCTCCCACAATGGATCTTCCAAACTTGCAATTGATAAAGATCCATCTTGTTGAGAGAGTTTGGATGATTGGTCATGAGAGTGAAGGACTATATATATACATTGACGACAATGAGGTCAATCTTTATAGGTGCTCAGATCCATACCTAGAAGAGATAACAGATTACAAGCTCTTATATGTCTACACATACGGAGTCAACTGTCAATGGAGATCTATAGTTGTCGACAAGTATGGACAAGAATACAGAGTTGTAGAAAGCACAAATCCACAAAATGTACTAGAAAGAGGTGGATATTTGGTCAATGAAGGACCACAAATTCCTCCACCAAACATGAGAATTACTATAGGAATTCCAAGAAGAGAGCCACCAGGATTCCCTTCAAGAGCGGTAACGAGAGAAGGATTGGGAGAGTCTCTGGTTAGACTTGTAGACAATCAACGAGTTAGACCATCCCAAGTCCAAAAATGGGTAAACAGAAAATACTCCGGAGATAAAGATCCGAGAGATCACGTAACGGCTTTTAGAAGAGTGATTAGAGCAGAGGAAGTTTCAAATTTTGCGACATAGTTTGCGGGATTTGGATTGACTCTAGAAGATGATGCAGCTACATGGTTTGACTCGGTGGAAAAATGGGATTTTGAGACCCTAGATGAGTTGTTTGAGGAGTTTATTGAAGAATTATCGCCAAAAGGCATTGCTCACAACACGGTCTCGCAAATCCATAGATTCAAACAGAAAGAGGATGAATCAGTACGCAAAGCATCATTACGGCTCAAGAGATATGTTAAGCTATGTCCGAGAGTAGAATTACCTACGCAAGCACGACTGATGTTGATCTTTATCCAGGGAATGAGACATGCAGGCCTTCAAAAGGATCTGCATATGCTAAGGAGGATGACGCTAAACGAGTTGATCAAAGAAGCTCTTTATCTAGTGGATAACTGTGAGGCATACAAAGAAAAGGACTTAAAGAGTCAAGGAGATGACACATCCTCCCAGCACAGTGTTTCACAGATAAGTGAGTCCATGGCCAAGACAACGGCACCTATTGATCAAGAAAATTTTATCGACAACTTGGTCAAGAGGTTGATTCCTCTTGTAAGGTCTGATTCCGGAGAGCCGAAGTGGTGTGAAATTGAGAGAAAATGGACGAACCATACGGGGGAAGAGGGCTATTATAGCATGGAAAATGCTAGGGAGAGGTATGTACAACCTGTTCTAGAAGCACCTACTCCACCTAGATACATTACGAGGAATGCGCCAAGACCAGTAGGAGTTTTAAGGCCACAACTTGTCTTAGGACAACAACCTCCGCTGTCAGGTGCTAGAATGCCGGTAGACATGAGATACATGCCAATGATGGAAGCATCAAATAAACCAACGCCAGTACCAGCTACAATGTGGTATAGCAACCAAAGTGAGTACTACCCTTCGGAGCAACAAAATGTGAGAGAAACACATGGAGTGGTGAGGTCAGTACAACCTCCACCTCCTGGGTTTCAGTCGAAAGAAAGAAGGTATGAAATGAACGAAAGGACATTGCAATTCATTGCAAATAACGTCTTATCTAGGTCAAAGCTTGCTTATAGCCAAGAGGAAATGCTAAAAGAATCTCCTCAATCAGAGACAGATTGTCACAAAAGTCGTGACAACCACTTGGTCAAACAATGTCCTCATACGAAGATCACTGAAGTAAATGCCTATTGTCTTGAGTGTGGCATCACTCACTTGATCCCCAATTGCCCGAAAAACCCAAACCAAATCAGGAAAATCACGACAAATGTATTAGGGATTGTTCAACTCCCTAGTAGCTCAGAAAATGAAAATGTCGTACCAGTTCAAGTAGTTACGAGAGCACAAGCTCAAAAGAAAGCTGATGAGAATCGAGAGACAAAGAACACAGAAAGTGACACGAGTCCAAAGACAGATGATGGACCAAAGACAGACGCACCTAGCCAGAAAACCAAGAGCAAACAAAATAGTTGGAAAGCTAGAAAGACTAGGATGAAAGCACGCAGGGAACGAGAGAAAAAATCCCTAGCTGAGAAGCTTACCGAAGCTGAGGAGAAGATAAAACAACATGAGGAAAAGGAGGCACCTTCTCTTACACAGATGGTTAAACCTCTAGAAGAACCATGCACGGATGAGAAACCGAGAAGTGCTAGCTCATGAGGATATGTGTTGGCAGAGAAGGTTAATGAGACATTAGATGCCCTCTTGAAAGCCTATGATGTGAGGCTCAAAAACAACCAAACCCAAGAACATAGGTGGATGACACATCCCTATGCGGAACTAGAAAAGCAAAGGTTTGAAATGTGCCTAAAAATGATTCAAATAGCCCAAGCTTTACTAGAACCACCAGTTGCAAAACGTGAGGATGTGATCCGTGTCCTGCCTACACAAGTAATCCCACCAAACCAGGAACTAAAAGAGCCAGATTCTAGTCATGAGCACAGACCAAACCTCAAAGACCCAGCATTAGAACCAAGGATAGTACTGAATACCACGGATAACTCTCCCAATGGATTTCACCAAGCTACACCTGAGGATTGTAAAGAGATAGTATTGTGGAAACAAGTCAGAGAGGCCAATGAAGCTGATGACCTAAGAAGACTAGTAGACAAGACTGGTGATGAGCGAGGAGTGTTTCTACCACCAATAGAGGAATTTGAGACTAGATCTCAAATGAATCTAGACGTGCGATCGTATTGGGGCGAGAAAGGATCTGTACAATCTATGGATAGTCAACCCCATTCGCTAAGAACACTACCATCCTACATGGGAGAGTACGAGACCAAGTCACATGTGGTTGCAGTACCATCACAGAGACTGTCTCCCAACAAGGACATCGATTCAAAGGGGCTAGTAGATATTCTATCTACCCCAGTCACCTGTACAATAATGTTAGCCGAGTTGCTCAGAATAAGACCAAACATGTGGGCTAATGTGGGTAAATGTCTAGAGAAATTTGGTATAAAAACCCCAATGACTCAAATCGAGGAAGGCATTAAAGAGCTTGAAATGCCTCAACTAAATACTAGGCCAGTGCCATTAAACAAGGTAGGCGAGTATTACGAGGGAGAAGATGGAAACACCACCCTTCCTATGGAATTCAATGGTGTAAAAACCATGGCAATCCTTGACAGTGGAGCTGGTGTGGCCATTGCAACCAAAGAGGTTTGGAAAAAATGGGGAAAACCTGCATTGATATCCACACGAATGACCCTGTAGCTTGCAGACGAACACAAGGAAAAGCCCCTAGGACTGCTAGAAAAAGTACTTGTTACTTCTTGTGGCATTGAATATGAACACACTTTTGTTGTTGTTGACTTTGGCAAGAAGAACAACTATGACATCATTCTGGGAAGACCATTCATGCGACAATTGATAATGGTCCAAGATTGGGGTTATGACCATATATACGTGAGACATATGGAAACCATAACAAAGATAAACTTGAGGGACCATAGCTATAGGGATGTGATGAAAACACCTGTTGAGGAGTTTGATTCCGCCATAGTAGCAGGATCAGAACTTCTAGCTTCGTTAGGTAAGCCTAAAGAACTATGGATGTGTGGAGCTTCACAATGTCGCACCTTGAAACTTGAGGAATGTATCCTGGAGCGGATTATAGAGGATATGGACTATATCCATAACCATTTCCTAAAGAAGAGTTAGAGACTTTTGGATGGGAACACATCTTGGCTACTCTGGACGTGTGCACCGTGGAGGATCTCCCACAACAAAGTTTTGTGATGAAAATGGCTATGATGTAGTTCCTTATTTTGCAGTGAGTGTAATCCAAGAAAATGAAGAGATCCAGACATCAAAAAGCTCTCGAAACAAGGAGCAAACAAAGAAATGTGGAGAATCAAAATATGAAGAAGACGACGAGTTCTATAACTCTGTAGAACACTTCGAGCTTCAAGAAGATCAACGACCCGGGAATCAATGTCATCGCTACACGAATAAAGTGCATCAAAAGTGGATTCCAAAGTCCTCCATGAAGACACAGCCACCACAAGCATCCTCATACATGGCTCCTAATAAGGATGCAAAGACTCAGCTAGGAGGAATACAACCAGAGGAACGAGCTAACAATGCTCTAATCAATGGGCTAGAAAAGTCCTCCAAGAAACTATCACCCACGAGCAAACAGACAGTAACTTTCCACTACCAGTCAAAAAATCAAGGGAAAGTACAAGAAGTCAACCTTGCTGAGGATAGTAGCGATAGTGATGAATCTTACGACATCCCCTATCATCAACTCAGGCCATCACTATCACCAACCCCTTCAGCAACAACCATGATAGGTCAAAAGAACAGGACAACAAGTCAAAGCCAAAAAGCTTGACAAATCTGGATACCAAAAATCCAGATCGGCCAAAAACAGATATGGATCAAGAAGACAAAGATCTCTAATGAAAAATCACAAGATCCAACACCAAAACAAAAACAAGGAAAGCGTGCATGAACGGGTAAGAATATCACAAAGTCTCAAGCTTTCACAACTCAGGTTTGGGCTCCAAAGAAGTTGATTCAAGCACAAAAAGTCAGGAATTCATTTGGATTCCAAAACAACCACAGTATCAACTTTCAAAGCCTGAATCCCGTCCCCAACCAAGCGTACAAGGGCTGAAGCAAAGACCACTGTTGACTCACACAACAAAAAGGTAGATCCCAAAGAAGTCTCTTCAAACACAAATGAAGCACGGGCAAGTATGGGTTCCCAAACGAGCGTCAGCAACAAAACAGCCAATAATCGCAAAGAAATGGGTCCCAAAGAAGAACAACAAAACTGTTGTCAGTGCATCGCCGCTTGAATTCTTACAATTCTTCCTACGATTACAGTACAGTTAGAAGAGAGCAAGTCGATTCAATCAAGCAACGATACAGGATCTTCAAAGACCATTACATTGCTTAGAATAGGAAGCCTCACCAGCAAATGCCAAAAAGCAAATTGCTTATACCCACATCTTGCACAACATAAATCTTTTACATGCATTGACTGTGTATGCATAATAGGGTACATTACAAGGCCTGCATAGGCACAACTTTTAATTTCCCAAGCACAACACATACCCTTTGCGATACCCTATCGTAAAGGATGACTCCAAATACTAAGGGGGGAGGCATTCTGAATGCGGACCTAACATTATGACTATTAGAGGGCAATGTTTTGTGAGAGGCATTGAATTTTTGCGTTTTATAGTGATAATTTTTTGATGAAATTTAGAGTATATGCCCTCATAGTAGTGTTACAGAGGAGTATGGGGACAAAATCCATATATGAGCCCCTAGGGACATGTGTATAGTGTACATAGCTTGAATGATTTTTCTTTTGTTGAGTTGTTTTAAGATTTCTATGTTTATTATTAAGAAAAAATTAAAAAATCCATAATCCACATGAAGAAAAGACTGACGAGAGGCCTGATCACTACAAAGAGAAGAAGGTATAGGGAAACGATGAAACTTCACGAAGTATGTCTCAGTAGCCACTACAACAGCCGAAGAACTTGTCACAAAGCAGTGTCAACATGCAACCAACAAGTCATAAAAGTCAGAATCGAGTCGCTAAGACACAAAATGAGTGAGGTGTTAGTCCCAAAGCTTCAAGTAATATTCTCTGTGGTCTAAGCGTCTTAGCTATTCTAGGTACCACTCAAGCTCGAAGAGTTGAGCATATTTACATTGTGTCGCTCATGCTGGTATAGGTGAGCAAAAGAGTCGAAGTCTAAGCACTTAAGTCTGGTGAAGTGAAGGAGAAGGTCTAAAAGACACTCACGTACTGAGCACAGTGAGATACGAGTGGAGAAACTTCTACATCGACAACCCTTCTTGGAAAGGTGGAAGCTATTGAGACATCTTTTGATGTCACATATGCTACATTTATTCCTCGAAACACCCATCATCTCCTTCTTTCACATTGCATGCTTTTGTTGACAAATTTCTCATATGCATATAGAGTGTCCCATAATTGGCACTTGCATCAGACACTCTTTCCGTGTTTCACCCAAGCACTCACCTTTCATGAACATGTACTTCACGTTCAACTGCTCAACTCCAATAAGAGCGTATACCAAAGGCATTTTTTTCCCATCGGGTTTTTTCCCTTTGGTCATCCAGGTTTTAGACCCTAATCTAAAGACACCTATCACCATCCTCTTGTACATATTCCTTCTACATCAACAATAAGGAAATGCTACTCAAATCAATTGAAAAATGAATTGGACCACCAATTTCAGATCATAGCATACTTCTCCTCAATGGCGAGTTGAAGAATGGCCTGCAATGACAAAGCTGCAGACAACACTAACAACATGATTGCACAGGAACAAAGAAGTCCCCAATGAAGAAGAGTAGACATAAAAGTAATCAGAGGATCTCAAAAGATGAATGGTTATGATGATAGATGTCCGCTCTAATGGATCATAGTTCTTGTTGTGGTTTGACAAAGTTACAAGCTGTGCAACAGATGAAGCCAAAACGACAGCAAAGACCACATCGCCATCGACAATCAGGTCATGTCGGGGACGACATGAACGCGGAAGGGGGGAATGTTGACCGGTGGGTCAACAACACAACATAACTCAAGTTTCGTACCAAAGTATTATCTTTTGCGAGTTATGAAATGTTGCGGATTATGGCTATAAACGTCATTTGTAATGAGTAGTTATTCTATTTTCAGAAGCCAGGGTGCAATGGCACTTCCAGATTGTAAATACAAAGCCATTTGACCCTTTCAACCCCATTTTTGGTTAAACCTAAGGTAGCCTTAGTATATAAGGTACCTAGGTCATTTTGTAAAGGAGGACTTTAATCATAATCAAAACTTTAGCGCTGCCGTCTACTGTGTGTGAGAGAGAAAGAGAGTGAGCGTGAGCTTTATCCTCTTGCTATGCCCGGCTCGCTCAACACATTGGAGATCCGACTGCACCATTGTTGTAGGCTTGAGGAGAGCTACGCGACAACGCCAAGCATTCCATGCGAGACGAAGCGCACATGCCGACGCATCTACGAGCTATTTGTGGATGTAAGTGTATCAAACGATGTCTGTTTTCTGCGTGCTATTAGTCTATAGAATCGTGGCGACATAAGCTACCCATAGGTACTCATAAATTTTAGTTTCGGGCACTTTCAAAATTCTGCTCTGTCATCCTACGCATTTTTCGCAGATGGGTTTAGAGTGAGGGTTTTGAGTGTAGAAGCTTAGGGATAGGTGTATCCTAGTGAGGGGATGGTGTTCCTTAAGTTTTGTACGAATCTGGCATGATTAGGTGAGTTACCTTCCGTATGTGTGTATGTGGCTAGGTGGTGTAGTTGAGAGCAGTGAGGTTCTTGATTGTGGCCTAGTTGGACTTCCAGAGTGTTGTATGTGTAGGATGGTCTCAGCCTGACAAGCTAAAGAGATTTCCTCCATGTGCCTATCGTGTCATCTGTGTCCTCAATTGACATTATGTTGATTTAGGTAGTGTTTGCATGCACTTCATGGGTGTGTGGGTCGCTCCCGTCAGCATGGGGGGAAGAATTCAGGTACTTCAAGTGCTCCATTTTACATTGGTCCCTCTGGCTTTCGAAAGTTGTAGATCCGCCACAAACTCCCTATTGGATTGAGACAGCCAGGAAACTGAATAATAAGGGTTTGAAGCGACTTGGGTACTTCTGGGACAGTGGCAACAAGAGTTGGAAAACCATAGACCTTTTGGTTACCCAGTACCAACTCAATAGCTTAGAGTTCTTGCTTATCCACAAAGTAATGAAAGAGCTTGACAATTTAGTGATGCCAATCTGTGATTCAGACTTGGACTGGAATGCCTGGAAATGGCTCGGAAGCAGTCTCTTATGGAAACCCCATCCTAAAAGCATTTATCAGACAATGATGCATAAGAAGAATTGGTCTAGCCCCCTTAAAAAGCTATGGAAAAAGCAATGTCTGGAGGAAAGGTGGGAGCAAGTAATGGAAAAATATGGAAGCCAAAGGTTCCACAGCACATGAAGGTTTTCTATGGAAGGTAACGTGGGGTGCTCTACCGACGGGGGTGAAGATTCAGGCGAGAGGGATTGGGTTAGATCGATGCTTGGGGTGCACGATGGCTAGTGAAGATCTGGACCACCTATTCATGGACTGCCCAACCATGAAAGGCCTCACAAGGAAAATATGCAAGTGGGTGCAAAGAACATGGAAAATTAGCTTCTTCAAGAATGACCTATTCCTTGGAGGTAAGAATTTAGGAAGTCCTGCCCTCCTCGTCAGCACTCAAATCATTAGATACTTCTTCTTACATAATGTATGGCAGACAGGGAACCGTCGTGTGTTTGAAGAAGGTTTTGAGTTGGAAAGCTTCGCAAAAATTACTCAAGAAAGAAAAGTGCTAATATGGTCGCTCGGGTGCAAGCAACACTCGGAGGATTGGTCTAGGACTACTTGTGCCTTGTTGTCAGCAGATGGAATGCGTAGGATGGGGAAAAATCTTGGCCATCGATAAATAAAAGATCTCATAAGGACAAGTTTATGGACCTTGTGTATCGAGGAGGAGGGGGCGGGGTGGTAGGGGTGGCTGCCCTGATAGCCGATGTAATTATAGTCCTTGGATGATGTCATGGTTCAATAAGAGCATGACAAGACCTTGTAATTTTTTGGGTTGTTCAATTTAATTCACTCAGAATTGTGAGTTTTGCAAAAAAAACTAGGTGAAAGCTCACGGTGGCCTGTAGTAGAGCAAAGGAATGAGGAGTACCAATGTTAAGGGTCTCCACAAGGAATTTTTTTGTACAATTCCTTTACCATTTGCAGTAAATATGGCCTCTCTCTCTGTCTCTTTCTCTCTCCCTCTTTATCATGCGCAGATGAGATTCTCTCGTTTTGGACTTTAGTCTTCATATCGTAGTTTTTCACGGTGGCCTATAGTAGAGCAAAGGAATGGGGAGTACCAATGTTAAGGGTGTCCACAAGGAAATTTTTTGTACAATTACTTTACCATTTGCAGTAAATATGGCCTCTCTCTCTATCTCTTTCTCTCTCCCTCTTTATCATGCGCAGAGGAGCTTCTCTCGTTTTGGACTTTAGTCTTCATATCGTAGTTTTCACCATGTGGGGCACTCGCTCTGCCATTATAGAATACATATAGATACATCACATTTCTACAATGGATTGAGAGAGAGGACACCCACTCAAATTTTTCTACCCTTCTAATAAGAGGCCTAGTGCTAGAGGATCTTTAACAGAGCCTTCCATCATCTAGATGGTTAACCATTTGTGTCCTTAAAGTGTTTTTGGGACATACAAGTGATAGTCAAAAGAATTTGGCAATCAGTCTTGTTGTAAGCATGAAGATCTTAGTAAAATTCATATCAAAGATTGACAAGGTTGAGAGAGAGAGAGAGAGAGAGAGAGAGAGAGAGAGAGAGAGAGAGAGAGAGATATTTTATCGTCTTCAAGAAGCCTAACTCGGCCACTGCCCAGATTTAGATGATGTACACGGTTGCAATTGTAAAACCATGTTTCAGCACATCTATTTGAACGCAAAATCCGTACATGAACAAAATGGGAAGTTTACTCCCAAATACAGACGAGAAATGTGCAACTACACATCCCCATGCACAACTATGTAATACCATCTCTCTCCATGAAATATAGAAGAATACTAATGGAAACATCCACAAACACTTTGACTTGTGAACTTTATCCAATTGAATCTTTTGATCATTTTATCATGTTTTGACACAATCTAAATTTGAGGAGAAATGAGTCCCTCGAGGTAGGCATTCTTCAGCATCACCTTGTATGGCACATGAGCATATCTAGTGAGAACTCCCACTCAATTACCAGATTTTGATGTCCCCTTTTAGCTTCTGCAGTGCTCAAGTTGAGCAGAGGATCCAAGCTAGCTACCATACTCAGACCAACAATAGGGCTTTCTACGGTTGTTTCTCTCTCTCCCCCTAGGTATCATGTGAGTGAGTCTCTCTCTACAAGGGAAGTTGGCATGAATGTGGTTATGCTCTGAATTAGCTTCTTGAACACCACCCACAAGGTGTATATTCTATTTGTGGAAATACGTGCCAAAGACAACATAGTGCTTCATGTGCAAGGACTTAATCTTCTCCTCCTCCTCCAAGTTTATGGCTATGGCAAGGCTAGAGAGAGATCTATGCTCCAACACAGACCTTGCTCATATTCTCCAGGCTTTATAGAGCTGCTTCCATAGCCTTCCTGCCTTGTCGTCCACTCTTACAATAGCAGCCGTCCTCAAGGCTTTCGACCTTCATATAAAAACCCCAGCTACCCAAGAGCAAAAAACTCAAATTTTGCACTAATCAACCAACTAGATCGCTTGGCATGAGCAACATTTGTCGCCATAGCCAACATGCAAGCTCAATCGCTAAAACCCCTTTCTAACACAATAGCCCCGCACATCTTCAAGAAATAAAATGCATGCAAAAATGTGATAAAAATAAAGGTTCAAAGGGGCCCACGAAAGGTGCTAGGGTGTGGCAATCATCATAGCGTCAAAAGAGCCCTATTCACAAAAAGAAACGCTCTGTCCAACTTTAGCCCCAGATTGCATATGTAGAAATCATGAGCAACATGAATTTGCTCTTAAGGAACACGAGTTAGTTCAAAAAGGAGGGTTACATTTCTAGACAAGATTCTCCATGACTGTATGTTTGATCATTGTTGTAGATGATTGTACACTGCCTTCAAAAAGTTGGCCTTCTCCTTGTCGAACATGCACGCTGTTCTTCGTCCAAATGCAGATTCAAGCTTCTCTAAATCAAACAAACTTTCCATCAATTTATGGATTTCCCCATCCTTCACAAAGGCAAAATTCACCTTCTCAATTGTTGCTTTCAGACACCTTGTTGAATGTAGAAACCATCAAGCAAACATCGTTGATTGAGCACGTATAGTGAGGACATTATAGAAGTAACCACAACAAATTTCAATAACATTATAAATTAATGACAAGAGAACTCCCTATCTCACCAAAAAAACCAAGACAACCACAAAAGAATATATATATTTGAGCCCATCGGGTAAAAATAATGGCACAATGTAGATAAAGAGGGAGGTAAGACAACAAAGTCTGAGGAGAAAAACCTTAGATCCATGGATAACTTGATACTAACAAGAGAAAGTCCATGAAAATAGAACTTACATTCCAAAACATTTCGAATACTTTAGGAGGATTGTACAGGATTGCATACGCAAGCCTCTCAGGGTACTGATTTTAAAGAACATATGTTGTCTCTCGAGCTGTCCTCAATGGACTCATGGACATGTTCTAGCCCTCAAAGTCCATGAGCCATACCATTTGCTCTTGGTCTCAAGGTACATCAAATACCATTTTTGCCCATCCAGTTCACTGAGGCGCTCACTAAATGTTGAGCACGCATACCAAACTCGTCCCAAGAAGCCTCAGGCCTGCACGTTTTTGGCTTTGAGCGGCATCCCATCACGCATTGAATGCACAACAACACAGAGCTGAGAGAAGACACCTGTCTTGGCTTTGACCGCACTCCCATGAGACATTGAATGCGCAGTAAACCCCAAAGCAAAGAGTACGCCAGCAGCAACAAATCGAGCCATGCCACCTGTAAACAAAGCATACTCTTCATGTCGTGTGGGTGTGTACAATAGCAATCATGCTTGAGGCTATAGCTCCTACTGAACAACGCGACAAGCCAGGCCTTCCCCATCACCCGCAGGAGCATTCATGGGGCTTTACTTTGCAGAAATGGCGCCCGCCTTCATGCTAGCGATGCAGACTCGGACTTGGCCCAAAAAGGACGCATGAGGAAGTTGAGCCCTAACTTTAGGAGCCCTCACAGACACGTGGCAACCATCTAGCCCTCGAAAATGAACGGCTCATAGCATGCACGATTTTTCCACCAGGACCCTATGGCCTTCTGCAGGCAAAAAACAAAAAAGATTGTGTGACAGAATACTTAATGCCTCTCTTGAGTGTGTGTGTGTGTGTGTGTGTGTGTGTGTGTGTGAGAGAGAGAGAGAGAGAGAGAGAGAGGTACACAAATGTCAACACCCTTTCAAAAAAAACTGACAAGAAATCGTAAAAAAGAAATTTTGTTGTCATGTGGCACTAATCAACAAGCAAGCTGTATCCAATGGTCCACAATTGCATCCAAAATACAACTAGCTTTATGCAACCCAACGAACGCTTTGAAGTTTCTTCAAATACACACATTGATTTTTATACTCAAAGGGAAAAAAAAACTCAAACTAGATTTCACACAACCTCTTAGAGCTTGGTCACACCCCAATGGTGGAAAAGAGCAAGGGAAGTTTCACTACTTGTGTATTTATCGAGAAGATAGATAAAGAAATAACCTTTTGTCAAAGGCTTCCCTTGTTGATTGGCAAAAAACCTCTCCATATATGAGGAGAGACTTTCTTTCCAAAATTACAGTTTAATACCCACTATTCTCATGGTACCAACGAAGAACTAAGAGCTCTTATACAATCACATAAATTTTTTCGGATGTTCTCCAATTAGCTTTCCCTCCCCCTTCTCTTCCTCCCCCAAAAAAAGTCACACTTTTTATTTAGATATTCCATTTAGCTTCAATTAAAATTACCATTGAACATTCACCACCATCGAAACAACAAGAGCCTACTAACACCACAATGTTCCCCTCTCTCCCTCTCTCTCTCTCCAAGCTTGAAGGAGGGGGTTTCAAGATGAAAGGAAATGGTTCACATGGAGTATATTACATCTAACCTTTTGGAGAAGGTGCAAAAATTAACAATAACTATCAGTATGTAAAAATATATCCTATGGGACGTGAAATGTTTATGGTCAATAGCATATCACAAAGATTGCTTCTAGTATAGTTGATGCATATACTATGGATCCAAATTTTGTGGTGCTATGATTACAAAGTTACAAGAAGGTTATGCAAGAGCCACAAGTCCCTCCTGATGTAGGGCATTGAGAGATCTATGTAGCCATTTTATTGATCGACAATAAAAAAGGAACTTCAAGAATATGTCTTTCAATGTATGACACGCCAAAAGGTCAAATATGATAAGAGGTAAACAACCATGCTTGTTGCTACCCCATCAAATACCTCTAGGATCACGGGAGAGTATATCCATGGACTTTATCTTTCGTCTTTCAAGTCTTTTCTTAAAAGAAATGGTATTTGGCAAAAAAAGATGATTTGTAATTAAGACAATTAAAGTTGTTAAGATGAGTATTGAACCTCGCCATCCGATCGAGCCTTGTTGTGTAAAGAAAATTTGGGCTTTTGGTAATAGTTCGTTACTAGGTCTGTCCCTCAAGGCTCGGAAGTATCTCGACACTGATTTGTATTTTTCTGGATGACATTATAATACAATCACTCACAATTTTGAGTTTTGCCCAGAAAAAAAAAAGGTAAGTATTGAACCTCATCTATAGCTATTCTTTGTCTCACATAGTTTTGGATATCATGGCTTGCCCAAGTATAATGTCTTTGATAGTGACTAGTATGTGACTCGCGCGTTGCTGCGGCCAAAGAAACATCGCTATCGATACTCTATTCCTACATGTATATTCTATTGTATTTCTAAAAGTAATCCATTACACAACCTCTTGAAGATTCTAACAAACATAAATATATGTAAGATTCTATAAAGCATTCTTTGATACCAAGCCTGGCAGCTTCTCATATACATTGTTTTTCATAAGGTGCTAATCCTTGTCCAAAAAACTTAAGAGTGCTCCACTTCTATCGTGGTAGAAAGAGATATATAGATAGATAGATAGATAGATAGAGAGAGAGAGAGAGAGAGAGAGAGAGAGAGAGAGAGAGTCTCCTCCTTCTAGTGTATCTTGGTTTACCGATGCTACCAATGTTGATAATACAGATTAGGTAAGTTAGCATGGTGTGAAGAGATGAAAGCCGTCTGAAATCAATGTAACAATAAAGTTTTTTTTAATAAATGGAGTGGGTTCTAGAATTGGTTTCAACAATAGGAACACAATTGAATTCAATGTCTCTACTCCACTCTCTTACTTACTTCTATCCTTGGATCTTTCTTATGAGCAAGACATGGTAGAAGTGTACATCATAACACTACAACAAAAGAAGGTGTTATCGACGCATATATCGATGCTGCCCGTCGCTATGAGCGTCGCTGTGAAACCAGTCGCTATTAGCGACGCTGATAGCGACGCGCATAGCGACGACCATAGCAGAAAAAAAATTTGGACAGAGGGCAGGTAGCCTGGCCTGTGCCCAGTTAAAAGATGGACACAACCACAGCTAGACTTCCTGCCCTCTGCCCAAGAAAGCGAGCAGCACCAAAATATCAACCATGCTCCCGCGCGCAGAAATTTCGGCAAAGTTCCCTTTGTTTTTACATAAACTTTTCAAAAAAAACCATATCATGTATACGCCTCCTACATGCTATCCATGTAGGATCTCACATGAGATTTAAGGCCAATGAAAGACAACCGTACCAACTGAAAAGCATAGCCATAACTTAAAAGCATAACCATAACTTAAAAGCATAACCATAACGAACCATAACCATAACTTAAAAGCATAACCATAACTTAAAACCATAACCGGCTATAATCACTTTGATCAAAACCATAATGTAGATAACCATAACCATAAACAAAATTAACAATAACCATAAGCATAACCAGAAAGAGAAACAATAACTGTCTATACAATGACAATGACAATAATCATAACCATAAGGGACACAATAACTGTCTGAACACTAACTGTTTGTACAAAAAAGAGACACAGAGCATGTCTGTGTCTCACAAAGCATATAGATGAAATCTGGTCCACTAATGAATAGGCGTCGCAACCTGCACATAGGACAACTCACAAAATTAGTATTGATATTACTTCACATATACTGACATAATTAAATCAACTCACACATATTAACGTCTCACCTCAAGCGATCAGCAAGACTGTAAGGCCTCCCAGTCTACAGGCTCTTCTGAAGCTTCAAGATCATTCAGTACTTCATAGATACCTACTCTCTCAGAATGGTCTCCACTATGTAAGTGACTTTTTCCTTTTCTTTCTGATCCCAAGACGTCAGAATGCTTGTTGAAAACTGCAGCTCCACGAGCTGGCGAATCCGCTGTCGCATCTCAGTCCCGACTCTATCCATATCAACAGAACCATCTCCCCGTACAGTATAGAGCTTGGAGGCACTAGGATCGTGTGCCCCCCAAGGTGTCCGAGGTGTTCCAAGAGGTGTGTCGAGAGGTGTGCCTGGGTAAGACGGGGGTCGTGAACGAGGAGGGGTCGAAGCATCTGTGGACCCTCCTCCACAGCAACCACCACCTCCACTTGACGATCGCCGAGATCGGCGAGTACGCCTGTGCTGCGGAGATGGGGACGTACCCGCCTCTGCCCCACCCCTAGGTGTCAAAGCGGCCGTGATGGGAGAAGAAGGCGTCGTACCCATAGGCATCATGAACCCCGTAGGCATCCCCCCCCTAGGCGTCGGTCCCTCGGGTGTGAAGCCCGGAGGCGTAGTACCCGTGCCTCTGGCTACCCAGTACTGAGGAGCCTCTGCCATCTGAGCAGGCGTCATCCGTGTAACGAAGCCCATGAATGCATCTGCACTCATGGTAGCAGGATCTGGAATCTCGTCTGCCATACTAAAGTCCTGCACAAAGAAAGTAAAATAAAGCGTCAGAACACAGTTGTTTAAATTAACTTTAAGCTTAATTTTAAATCAAAGTCTTCACACAAACACTTACAGGCCTAGGCCTCGACGAGTGAGGCATCATCGATAAGATCTTGCACTGTATCATCGTCTATCTCTAATTGCAAACATAACTCTGCCCCAACTCGTTCTGGCAGATTGTCTTCATCCATTGCATATTCATCTACAAGTGTCAATTATGGCTCGTCTGTGTCATCCCTCCTATATCTGTCAGCTTCGTCTGCCATACCTTCGTCCATCTCATCTAATGTCACAGTAGTATGGACGTCGTCTGACTGACTTTCCTCCAGGAGATCTTGCCCTTCAAATACTTGTTTATTTCTTGGAGCAACCTGAACCACAAACCACCATTGCCGCTCTCGAGGGTCGGATACAAAGACCACTTGCTCGCAATGTTCGGGGAGAGCAAATGTGTCGCTCGCATTTGTCCAAGTCTTTGTAGAATCTATTTGCACAAGTTTGTTTCCATCTATGCGTACCGTTGCATTGCGACCAGAAGTTATCACCTTGAACCACTTCACATCCAACAAAAACATCTCAAACCGCCTGAAGCTTACTTTCAGGATATCTGACACCAGACCACAGTAATCCAGGTTGCTAGTGCTCTCATTCGTGTCTCTAGCACTGGCCCTGCTCTTTTGCATGAAACTAAACATTACCCCACTGTCAAACGTGTTTCTTCTGTTGTCAATTTGTTGTGTTCTGAAATGCTTTCCATGCGGCCACAGTGCCATGTATGTATGATACTTCCAGTCACATCCAATAGCCAGCTCTTCCTCTTCTAGAGATATGGGTTCTCCGATTTGTCGAGCTGCTCTCACTGTCTTGTCCAACCATTCCATTGTAGGGAATTCAGGTAGAGAAGCGAGATAGTCTGGCAAGGGTAAGCCTCTAGTCGTTCGACTTCGCCTGAAATCCTGTCGCTCTAGATTGCGTCTCTCTTTCTCTTCTTCGTACCTTTCAAGCCATTTTTGCATCGACGCTGAATTTAGTATACAGAACTTCATGATTTTTTCTCGCATGGCCAGGTTCATTTTCTTCGGCACCCCTTGCCCTTGCGGCTCCTCTCCTACCAGTCTTGCATCCTCCTCATCGCTCCACAGTCGAGGCATTTCTGGGTCAGAAACGGATAGAAATTCGGTCGTCAATACAAGAGACTCTTGCACCAGCCATCCTTCTGCCATACTCCCCTCTAGACGCTCTTTTTGGCGAACAAAACCCTTAAGTGTTTTCATGAACCTCTCTAGAAAGAACATCCAACGGCTGTGGACTGTACCTGCCACTGCAACCTCATCTACTACATGGACAAGCAAGTACATTTGGATAGTTAGGCAGCTCGTGGGTAGATACTTCTCAATCATGCAAACTGCCTCAATGGAGTTAGCCCTTGCGACTGCAATAGATTCCTCCCGTATCTCCTTGGAAGAGATCCACCGCACTAGCTCTGAAATCTTGTATATGCAGGTCCGCACTTCCTCCGTTAAACACCCCTTGATCGCAATTGGAAGAATAAATTGCAAGAACTTATGCCAGTCATGCGATTTCAACCCTGATAGTTGATCGTCACGGGTGAATGCTGTCTTGAGACATCGCATATATCCTGTTGGCGTCTTGAACTCTGAAATCACCCTTTTCACTTGTCATTTTTTGTTTTTTAGCAATACCCATGGCGCTCTTGGAAGTTTTGTTTGACCAGCTGCATTGGTGAAAGGCCACAGCTCTGGCATCTTTCCAACCGACTGCAAATCATCTCGTGAAGCTCGATTGTCTTTCATTCCCATGATTGTCTTCCAGAGGAGCTCTCCCACATTCTTGAATATATGCATTGGATCCAGCAAATGGTTAATTAGTAGATCACCCCAGTAAGGCAACGTATGGAGAATGGACAAACGTTTCATTCCTGGAACAGGTTGCCCCTCATGTTGCTCCCATCGGCGACGCCACTCTTGCACATGCATAGGACGACATTCGACGCGACCAAGCTGGCCTTCGCGCAAGTGATGGCCATCTAGAAGATAACGGTGGTGGCCTTGATAAATTGTCTTTTGAAGAGAGGTATAATAGCGCACATCCAAAGACTGCCTGCAAATTGGACATGCAATGTATCCCGAAGTTGTTAGTCCTGCATATATCAAAGCATGAATCAGGCCAAGGTAAAGGGCTTGCGAATAGCAAGAATTTTGTAAATCAATAACCATTACCAGAAGCTTCTCCGTATCCTGGCCAATCATGCATAGTCCACATAATAAGTCCATGGATCCTTGCATGCTGTTGTCCTACTGGTTCCACCGCATCTGCTATGTCAATCCCATGCCATAACTCCTGGAGCTCATCAACTAGTGGAGCTAGATAAACATCCATGTTTTCTACCTTGAACTTACCAGGTACAATCAAGCTTAAAATCAAATGACCCTTCTTGATAGCAAGCCACGGCGGGAGGTTGTAATTGATAAGGCACACAGGCCAAGTGCTCCATGACAAGCTTGTCAAGCCAAATGGATTGACTCCATCCATTGCCATGCCCAAACGCAAATTGCGTGGTTCACTCTTAAAATGTGTCCAGGTATCTTCAATGTGCCTCCAAGCCTTCGAATCAGCGGGCACCCTAAATGTTGCGTCAGTGGATCTATTCGTAGAATGCCACCGCATCAACTTTGCAATGGAACCACAACGAAACATGCTTTTTATCCTAGGAATAATAGGGAAATGCCGCAACACTTTAGCTGGCACTGTCTCGCCAAGTGCATCTTGTTTGTGGCGTATTGCTCCGCACTTAGGACACGGCAGACAATCTGCGAATTCATTGCAAAAAAGAATGCAATCATGTGGACATGCATGAATCTTGTTGTAGTCCAAGCCAACTCAGGTCAGAAGTTGCTTTGCGTCTGGCCTAGAGGGGGGCATTTCATTGCCAGCCGGGAGAAGTTGCTCCCGCAATAACCTGTTTAAGCCACATTAAATTAAAAAGCTCTCCGAGCACATCACCGTTGCAATCGGAAAATCTCTTTTGTAAACTACGTACCTAAACAAAGCAGTGACGCTTGCATATGACCACCCGTACACTGACTGAAGATTCAAAAATGCCAGACAAGTACAAAGCACATATATTTTGGCGCCTTCATAGATTGGTTGACGTGCCAACTTCCTCAACATGTCTTCAGGAGATAGGTGCACGGCTTCTGGTGCTGCTTCGTTCGCGTTCTGCTCGCTTGTCTGGAAGAAGGCATCCAGCATCTCCTCCATGCCGTCGTCTTCTGTCTGTAAGCCCTTTTTTGCTTCCATCCGTGGCTCTATATTGGTCAGACCTTCACGCATAATCTTTTTTCTCTCTCTCTCAGATGTAGGTGCTATGTCACGGAAATCAATGCCCGTTCCGTAGGAGTCGTATCGCAGATTCTGTACGGTTTCTCTATCAAACTCTCCGTACTTGTGCACATGCTCATTACATATCCTACGCTTGCGCATGATTTGATACTTGCAGAGCGTGCACGAGCATGCAATCTTTTCCTCCATGTTAGTTGATGACGTTGCCATCTACAATGATTATGAATGTTGTTTTAATATATATATATATATATATAGACTCCTCACAATGTAACTACCTCGCATTCTCTAGTCTTGCCGAATCTCCGTACACCTCGGTCCAGAGGTGTACGTAGATCAGGACCACCGGGTCAAAATCTCGTCTTTATTGGTCAAATCCTATATGGGTAGACACATACGTGCACTCCCAGGTGTACATGGCAATGCATGTAGCAGGCAAAACCCCTTTGCCTCTTTTAGTTCCATAGTTTCTTCTCTGTCTACGAACCCACCTGCCTCCATTCCGAGGTAGCCTATCAGAGAAAGCTTTCCAATGCCGCACTTGATGAATCATATATTAAAGCATGACCATTTTTGTCATTTTTGTAATGTTCCGTCTGTTTGTAATTTTTTGCACAGGTTTTTCCAAGGATATTATGCCCATCTTGGTGTTTTTTTCACCACATGCACAAGCCATGGAAGTTCTCAACCCAATGAAATTTTTCTACTTGATTGTAAACCGGACGGGGCCTCCATGTCCAAGCCAGAAGATAATGTGGAGATGGATGAGCAACTTGAGAAAGATTCAGAAGCCTTGCATGGTTCTTGCTGAAAAAAGCGATCTCGATCTCTCTTTCTCTCTCGATCTCACTCTCGCTATCTCTCTTTCTCTCTCTCTCTCTCTCTCTCTCTCTCTCAATCTCGCTCTCGCTATCTCTCTTTCTCTCTCTATTTCCTTATTTTCCTATCTCTCTCTCTCTCTCTCTCTCTCTCTCTCTCTCTCTCTCTCTCTTTCTCTCTCTATTTCCTTATTTTCCTATCTCTCTCTCTCTCTCTCTCTCTATATATATATATATATATATATATATATATATATATATATATATATAGAGAGAGAGAGAGAGAGAGAGAGAGAGAGAGAGAGAGAGAGATAGAGAAAGAGAGTTATATATATATATTATATATATATACATATATATATATATATATATATATAACTCTCTTTCTCTATCTCTCTAGCTATTTCCCATCTCTCTCTCTCTCTCTCTCTCTCTCTCTCTCTCTCTACTGATCGAACGAGCGACTGAGCTAGGGAGATCTAGACGTCCACGACTGCGAAGGACTACACAACATCAACAGAGGCTGCATCAGAGGATCTATCTAGGTAACTTTGGCTCGACATGCATAACGCCCGGTCAGACTACTGACCATGGAGGAGATTGATGAGATCCGCCAGCGACAGCTGCTGGATCTCCTATGATCTACCTATCCTAGCTAGATGGTTTAGCCGTTTAGTTCATACCCAGCAGTTTAGGATTCCATATTATTTTATTTTGTCATCTCCTTACTCTGACTTTGTATCAGATCCATCACATTGTAACTTTCTTGTCTCATGTCTCATAGGTCACTTTGGCCTTTCGAAGACGTTAATATAACATTTCATTTCATTTCTCTCTTTAATTATTTTTTTTTAATTTTGATTTTCTAAGCATACATTAATTCTCTATCTCTCTCTCTCTCTCTCTCTCTCTCTCTCTCTCTCCCTCCTACTGATGGGGGCTTTTCACAAGCCAAGCTCACATACCCCTCTTCTCTCGTCCCCACCCCATGGAAACCTCCTCTTAGGGAGGGAGTGATAAAAGGAATTGGAAAAGTAAGAAAAAAAAAATTATGATTATGTAAATATATGAGAAAGGTAAAATAGGCCACCTCATGCCTGCGGGGCAGCCTATCCCCACCTTGCCTCCTTTCTCTTCACTGTTGCCCCGCCGTGTGTCCCTTTTCCTCTCCTCCACTCAGAAGTTCAACCCCCTCTCTCTTTCCCTTGTCCTTTCTCCTTTCTCTCTCCCCTCAAGCTACCCCACCCCTCACCAATAATACATTCTAACTCACCAATAATGCACCCTAACTCACATGCCACTTATCATGTCTTCCAAAACAGTATACCCCACCCCCCTTTTTCTCTCTCCTATCATATCCCATGACCCAAATATACCCCTCTCTCTCTAAAATTTGAAATCTCTCTTGTCTTGTAGCCAAATGGCCTCCCCCACACTCACACACACTCAGTTTCACTGAAAAAGGTGCCCACAGACCCATCCCCACCCAGTGGTTACCTGATTTTCTTGTGTTCACACACATCTGCACACAGATTCACCTCTGAACACACTCCCCTCTCTCCCCTCTTGTAGTTACTTTATTCTCCATGTCACCTCTCTTTTTTCCATTCACCCATCTCTCTCTCTTAGTCTCTCTCTCTCATGAGACTGCTGTTCTAGCACATATACACACAGCCAGACAAGTGGGGCCCACAGTCACATGGCTTGGGTAGATAATGATTTCCTCATTTCTAAATTCTAGAATTTCTCCCCCCTCCTACCCTATATAAAGAGGGTCACCATCACACTAAACACACACACCATCACCAAAGAGTACACTATGCACTGTGTGTGCCTAGTGCACACACACACACCCACACCATCACCATCACCGCAATCACCATGCTCGTCTTGAGCATGACCTCTACACCCTTGGGCTATGGAAGATGAAGGGAAACTAAATGAAGGATGATGGCCATAACCCTCGTGCGAGTCTTCGCCATCAACTCCCATCTATCCGCCATGTGCTCTACCACGCTCTCCCTTCTCATTCCCCTACCCTATGCTCCCCATTTCATCGCCTTATTCTCTAAATAAAGCTTGAGGTTTTGTGAGTATGTTTTCTTGCAATGTTTTGCCCATGTGAGGTGTGCGGAATCGCCACCTAGTCTTGTGTTTGGAGTGAGCTTGTGTATGTGTGAAGGGTGTGCGGATTCGCCATCCTTTTGTGGTGCCTAAGTACTAAGCCGCTTTACCCCCCCCTCACCCTCACTTGATCTCATTCCCTTTCCTCTTCATCATTACTCCCAAGCATCCATCTCTCTTGGATGAAAACTTTGTTATGGTGGTGTGTTGTTTACGTCCTAGCCGCTGAAGCTAGGTGGTGCCCCCTGTTTGCTTTACCATGACAGGCTCGAGGCGCGCCATTCGATCCCCGGTGTTTTAGAGGCCGTCGGGGGTTGGTGGTTCGCTTTGCTCCCGTCATTTGGTGCCCCCACTGAGGATCTTTTCTAAGACCCTTCAGTTTACAATGTTGAAAGTGACGCCCACTATCAATCATGGACGAATGGTTGAAGGAATTTTTTAACTGGAGGACGGAAGAAGAAGAGACGAAGGAGGCACTAGCCGCCTTCATTGAGGTGCTACTGCCAGGCTGCAGTGTCGTCAGCATTCAAGAGGTAAATTCTCCATCTCGTGTCGCTCGTTCTAACTATAAATTGAGAGCATCAGGTGGGAGGTCGGTGAAGTGCCATCACTGTTGTCAACCAAGGCACACTGTCAATGAGTGCGAGCAACGAAGGCAATGAAAGGGCTTAAGTCATCTACATCGACATTCATCGCAAAGAAGTCATTCACATCAAGGAAGGGAAGCAAACAGTGAGACCTCTTTTCCCTAAAGAAACTACAATCAAAGCTATAACTCCAAAGTGGGCTAAAGGGGCTGCTCGAGCCAAAGGCAAGGAGAAGATAAGCCAATCTGGAAACACATGACCCCGAAGGGAGAAGCATCTGGCCAAGCAAGTGCTTCAAGCTCAGAAAGCCTGGTTGTACCCAGTTTGCCAAAAAGGAAGTCATCCGAAGCTAAGCGGCGAAAGGTCGCCTATCGATTTGCACGACGCATGCGAGTGCTACCAATCGACTTCGACAATCCGGAAGAAGAAGTGGTAAGAAGATTCCCATGTCCTAGAGAAGAGTGGTTCGGCTACTGCTCTCGCTGTTTTGGAAAGAGAGTGGAGGATCTTCCTCCTCTGCCTATACAACTTATCCTGAAGAAGCTCTCTACCACGGGAGAAACCCAATGGGCTAGGGACGAGTTGCAACTGAATGGAGTAGAATTCATGCAACATGCCGACTACGAAAATTACCTGCAATTGTTGTTAGCCAAGAGGCTGGGAGTGGTCACACGCGTCGCCATCACCCCGTACGTGCTGAGCAACGAAGGAAAGGTAGAGCCCATGAAAGGCGACAACCTCTTGTGGATGTGCCGACTCATCAACACCGGCACGATAAGAGTATAAGTAAGTATTTCATCCTCTGTGCATGATGGAAAACGGGCCAACGGCATTCCCATTCAGATTCTTGCAGCATATGCATGTGAATATCTATGTAGATAGGAAAGTATTCTACCAACAGAAGATCGTACAAATATTCGGTGCGGCGGTACTAGGAGAAATCCTCAATTCCCCGAACCCTATCATTCTCCCCATATTAGATTACCATCATTCCTTTAATGTTTCTATCTTTATCTTGTTTTAACCTATCTACCCACCCCTGTAAAAGAGCTGCTGTGAGCCGCTACTGTTAATGTAAAAAAAAGGAAAAAAAAGAAAAAAGAGGATTGTAATTTCCTGAGTCACTACCATGGAAAGTGCTTCTTTCCCCACGTTCAGTGGAAAGAAGGGAGAGGATCTCACAACTGACTTTTTGGATGATTTCGACATTGCTTGTATCGTCTCCAACAAAGATGACGATGCTTCACGACTTAGAATTTTTCCTCTAGTAATGAAAGTAGAGGCCAAGTCCTGGTATAATGCATTGCCCCAGGCCACCAAGAATGCATGGAATGTGTTAATGGCTGCTTTTGTAAAGAGGTTTGGTGGAGGCACAACCTCGGAGAGGCTATGGCAGTTACTGACAGAATTAAAGCAGGGAAGCCTGCTGGTGTATGCCACCTACGAGTCCAAATTTGTGGACTTATGGGAGAGATGGGTTGCCTCGCTGGAGGAAGGTGAAGGAGCGCCTAATTTCCTAAAGAAGGACCATTTCATTGCTGGTCTATGGCCGCCGCTTAGAGAGAAGGTGAAGGGAAGGTTTCCTGCAACATATGAGTTGGCAGTCGAAGTAGCCCGCCTTACAGACAAGAAGCTACGCATGCAAGCAAGAGTAAACGAGTCAGAGGAAACAAGCTCGATACAACCAACCCCAGTGACTGCAACAGCCAATCATAGAGTCCAACCGCAGGAGCCATCAGAAGAGCAAGACCTACTGAGTCGCATCACCACCCAACTAGAGAGTTTATCTGTGCATCTGGTGCAGCAAGGGCATGCACCTGGAAGGAACCCAGAACAAGGAAGAGGACAACAAAGGCAGAACTCAGAGTACCACTGTTACAACTACGGGGAAGATGGCCATGAAATGTACTACTGCCCACACCCGAGGAGGAAGAATTTCAATAGAGGGGGGAGACAGAATCAGATCTCTCCACCAAGGGCAAGACCATCGCCACTCACGCAACCAATCCCACATGTTCAAATCACACCACCAGCGGTGCAACCATAGCTGGCCACACCAATTCGACGCCAGTCACCAATGCAAACACCACCACAATCACCACTTACAATCATCCTACGCCCACCACCAATTGGTACCCGCACACCAAGTATCATTGGTCTTGCAGAAGAGGTCAAGATGAGTGTAACAGAAGAAGGATTAAGTAAGAAGACTATTCAAAGAACTGAAGCAGTGGAACAAGAGGTTAAAGAATCAAAAGATGCTACCCAGGTGGGGGAGGTAAGTCAAGAAAATTGTGTTACAAATGTGAGTACATATTTAACCTTGGATGAAATAGGCACCAAAGCGATCAATCGACAGCATTGGGCAGTAAGGGTAAGAAGGTGTAAAGTGTTGATTAGGCCTCGTCAGAGTAAGAGGAATGCAAAGGTCATGAAAGATAAAAGAGAAGAGGAAAACCACCCTGTTAGCAAGGCTTTGCAGAAGATGGACAACATATCAAGCAAAGGGGAGGGCTTTGAAAACGGAAGCCTGTGCACCAGCATGGACCCAGGACAATGTAGCAAGCTAAAGGAATCTTGCATCAAGGCAGTTTCACTAGAGGACCATAACAAAGAGGTAAGTATGACTGAAGGTTTGGAGTTGGATATTTCTCCAGAGGCTTGGCAGCCGAGCAAGACTTTATTGTGTAGTGTTATAGACTTAGAGATGGGTAATGCCTCTAGTCTACTGAAGGGTGTTATAAACTTGGAGATGGGTAATGCCTCCAGTTTATGTGAGGGTGTTCAGAGTAAGTTTGATGATCAATATGCTTCCAACCTTTTAAGGATGTTCCAAACTCCTCCACAACACAACATTGTGTTTGCATGGGATGCATTAGACCTATGGATATGGCTAGCCACTATAACATATAGAGATAAGATCAGCATGGAGATAAGAGCTAAGGAGCCATGGATAGACAAAAGCCTGATAGAATGCAAGAATGAAGACCTCATTCGCAATTTGGTACAATTTTTTACAAATAGTGCATCCTCTCTTTGGAGAAAGGTAAGTGGATTACGCTTGAATTTAAGCCGCAAGGTAGGTGGCTTGCAATTAGCATCAGTAAAGGAAGCTGACATGTTTGAGCACACCCAAAAGAAGCATGATATGCTTGCAGTTTTTTCCAGTCATTGCAGTAAGCAGGATACTGAAGACAACTTGAGCTCACAACACCAACAAGTCGGCCATATATGGTGGATTCTTGGTACACTCTTGCGAATCATAATTTTCAGTTCTGTCTTTGCAGGAGCCAAGATGCTCATTTCCCCTCTCGCTATTGGTGGTTACAAATTTGGTCCAATTTGGCATGCAAATTTTATTGTTCAGACACTGCAGACAATGATCCTATTTTTCACTTGGGATCCAAAAGGACACTGGCACAAAGTTCTGGAAGCCATGGGCTTCCCCTTTAATCAACCGACACTATTCCAAGGAACAAGCTATCACCCGGACCTGTTACAGATTCATGAATATCCCAGAAATCTCACCAATGGCCAAATGGAATGGCTAATTCAGAAGGCAACCCAATATCGGATCCTACAGCTAAGCGGAAGAAGAAAAAGATGAGCTAGAGGCATGAATGCCTCTAGCCAAAAGGGGAGGGCTAATGATGGGGGCTTTTCACAAGCCAAGCTCACATACCCCTCTTCTCTCGTCCCCACCCCATGGAAACCTCCTCTTAGGGAGGGAGTGATAAAAGGAATTGGAAAAGTAAGAAAAAAAATAAATTATGATTATGTAAATATATGAGAAAGGTAAAATAGGAAACCTCATGCCTACGGGGCAGCCTATCCCCACCTTGCCTCCTTTTTCTTCACTGTTGCCCCGCCGTGTGTCCCTTTTCCTCTCCTCCACTCAAAAGGTCAACCCCCTCTCTCTTTCCCTTGTCCTTTCTCCTTTCTCTCTCCCCTCAAGCTACCCCACCCCTCACCAATAATACATTCTAACTCACCAATAATGCACCCTAACTCACATGCCACTTATCCTGTCTTCCAAAACAGTATATCCCACCCCCCTTTTTCTCTCTCCTATCATATCCCATGACCCAAATATCCCCCTCTCTCTAAAATTTGAAATCTCTCTTGTCTTGTAGCCAAATGGCCTCCCCCACACTCACACACACTCAGTTTCACTGAAAAAGGTGCCCACAGACCCATCCCCACCCAGTGGTTACCTGATTTTCTTGTGTTCACACACATCTGCACACAGATTCACCTCTGAACACACTCCCCTCTCTCCCCTCTTGTAGTTAGTTTATTCTCCATGTCACCTCTCTTTTTTCCATTCACCCATCTCTCTCTCTTAGTCTCTCTCTCTCATGAGACTGCTGTTCTGGCACATATACACACAGCCAGACAAGTGGGGCCCACAGTCACATGGCCTGGGTAGATAATGATTTCCTCATTTCTAAATTCTAGAATTTCTCCCCCCTCCTACCCTATATAAAGAGGGTCACCATCACACTAAATACACACACCATCACCAAAGAGTACACTATGCACTGTGTGTGCCTAGTGCACACACACACACCCACACCATCACCATCACCGCAATCACCATGCTCGTCTTGAGCATGACCTCTACACCCTTGGGCTATGGAAGATGAAGGGAAACTAAATGAAGGATGATGGCCATAATCCTCGTGCGAGTCTTCGCCATCAACTCCCACCTATCCGCCATGTGCTCTACCACGCTCTCCCTTCTCATTCCCCTACCCTATGCTCCCCATTTCATCGCCTTATTCTCTAAATAAAGCTTGAGGTTTTGTGAGTATGTTTTCTTGCAATGTTTTGCCCATGTGAGGTGTGCGGAATCGCCACCTAGTCTTGTGTTTGGAGTGAGCTTGTGTATGTGTGAAGGGTGTGCGGATTCGCCATCCTTTTGTGGTGCCTAAGTACTAAGCCGCTTTACCCCCCCCTCACCCTCACTTGATCTCATTCCCTTTCCTCTTCATCATTACTCCCAAGCATCCATCTCTCTTGGATGAAAACTTTGTTATGGTGGTGTGTTGTTTACGTCCTAGCCGCTGAAGCTAGGTGGTGCCCCCTGTTTGCTTTACCATGACAGGCTCGAGGCACGCCATTCGGTCCTCGGTGTTTTAGAGGCCGTCGGGGGTTGGTGGTTCGCTTTGCTCCCGTCATTTGGTGCCCCCACTGAGGATCTTTTCTAAGACCCTTCAGTTTACAATGCTGAAAGTGACGCCCACTATCAATCATGGACGAATGGTTGAAGGAATTTTTTAACTGGAGGACGGAAGAAGAAGAGACGAAGGAGGCACTAGCCGCCTTCATTGAGGTGCTACTGCCAGGCTGCAGTGTCGTCAGCATTCAAGAGGTAAATTCTCCATCTCGTGTCGCTCGTTCTAACTATAAATTGAGAGCATCAGGTGGGAGGTTGGTGAAGTGCCATCACTGTTGTCAACCAAGGCACACTGTCAATTAGTGCGAGCAACGAAGGCAATGAAAGGGCTTAAGTCATCTACATCGACATTCATCGCAAAGAAATCATTCACATCAAGGAAGGGAAGCAAACGGTGAGACCTCTTTTCCCTAAAGAAACTACAATCAAAGCTATAACTCCAAAGTGGCCTAAAGGGGCTGCTCGAGCCAAAGGCAAGGAGAAGATAAGCCAATCTGGAAACACATGACCCCGAAGGGAGAAGCATCTGGCCAAGCAAGTGCTTCAAGCTCAGAAAGCCTGGTTGTACCCAGTTTGCCAAAAAGGAAGTCATCCGAAGCTAAGGGTGTCCGGATTCGCCATCCTTTTGTGGTGCCTAAGTACTAAGCCGCTATACCCCCTCCCTCACCCTCTCTCTCTCTCACTTGATCTCATTCCCTTTCCTCTTCATCATTACTCCCAAGCATCCATCTCTCTTGGATGAAAACTTTGTTATGGTGGTGTGTTGTTTACGTCCTAGCCGCTGAAGCTAGGTGGTGCCCCCTGTTTGCTTTACCATGACAGGCTCGAGGCGCGCCATTCGGTCCCCGATGTTTTAGAGGCCGTCGGGGGTTCGGGGTTCGCTTTGCTCCCGTCACTACACACACACACCTCTCTGTCTCTCTTTCCTACAGACACACACCGCTCTCTCTCTCTCTCTCTCTCTCTCTCTTTCCTACACACACACACACCGCTCTCTCACTCTCTCTCTCTCTCTCTCTCTCTTTCCTACACACACACACCTCTCTCTCTCTCTCTCTCTCTCTCCTACACACACACACATCTTCTGACACGCGATGCAGCTCCATCTCCGTCACATACTCGCATAAGTACTTGGTTACATCTTTGCCATTGAACTGATCCATTCTATTGATGACTGCTTGTATGGCCTTCGTTGCTGAAATCTCTCTCTCTCTTTCCTACACACACACACACCACTCTCTCTCTCTCTCTCTCTCTCTCTCTCTCTCTCTCTCTCTCTCTCTCTTTCCTACACACACATACACAATGTAGAGAGAGAGAGAGAGGGGTTGGGGGGGGGGGGGGGGGGGGGGGGGGGGGGGGCATAATACCTGCGCAGCAGCTGGAGGCCAAGATTTGAGCAGAGCGTAGGTGAAAATGGCCCCTGCTGCTCGCGGGTTTCGTTTTTTTTCCCCAATTTTTTTGCATCGCTATACGCGTCGATATACGCGTCACTATATGCGTCGATATACGCGTCGCTATATGCGTCGATATACGTGTGGAAAATAAAGCCTTTCCACGTGTATATCGACGCACATTGCGACGCGTATATCGACACGTTTATCGACGCCCGCTAATTTCGTCGATATACGCGCGTCGATATCTCCATATAGTGTTGTAGTGTAACTTCTCATATGGCAAGAAGACCATCTTTCCCTTGGTCTACCTAGAGCTGACAAAAGTGCTACCAATTCAAGAAGTACAAATTGGGTAAGCCAGCAAGTTTTTAAAGATGAAGGCCCATAATTGCTACAATGTGTAATTATACAACTTTTCATGTCTAAGAGTAGAGTTGTGAAAATATAATGGCTCATAGTTTCCAATGTACCAGAAAAGCTTCAAGTTTCAAAGAGATGAGATGAAGTTCTTTTAATATTAATAATGTGAT
Source organism: Adiantum capillus-veneris (assembly GCF_014529385.1). Taxonomy (NCBI): domain Eukaryota; kingdom Viridiplantae; phylum Streptophyta; class Polypodiopsida; order Polypodiales; family Pteridaceae; genus Adiantum; species Adiantum capillus-veneris. The sequence goes on along the minus strand of NC_140957.1, from coordinate 47,519,951 downwards.
TACATCTATGCTGCTCTCTAGATGCTTCTCTTGGATCTCTATCTATGTTCACAAGCATGGTAATGGTTTACGTCATCACCTAATCACAACAATACATAAGAAGATTAGTAGGATAAAATGCACACTATTTGTTCATGTACACTTTTACATCCTTCGCATCTTAAAATGTGATAGAAATGAAAGCAAGGTAAGGTTGCTCAATTGTTTATTTTTGTAGGTGTAAAATCATGCATGCCATTGATCTCTATCTATCTTTATCCTCTAATTACAAAACCATATTCCTCTTTGAGAGAGCAGATTGTATTCAACCAGCTTCAGCCTATTTCCTTGCGCACAATCTATACTATACCAACCATTTGGCTTAATTGTTGCTCTGTTGAATGTGTGATTGGACATTGAGGCAATGTAGGACAGCCTCTTTTTGTGTACATATTAGGTTCCTTGAAAATATGAGAATATGAGTATCATACCTACTCGAGTATATACACACACATACATGTATATATGTGTATTTGTGTGTGTGTGTGTGTGTGTGTGTGTGTGTGTGTATATATGTATATATATATATATATATGTATGTATGTATATGTATACATACATATACATATATGTGTGTGTGTGTACATATATATATTCTTATATCCAAGATTTGTCACATAGGTCTTGAAGCCTCTTGTTGTTGTTATAGCAGAATAACTATGACATTCAAAACCTTCGTGCCCCCCGTCCCCCCCAAACCCCCCCCCCCTCTCTCTCTCTCTCTCTCTCTCTCTCTCTCTCTCTCTCTCTCTCTCTCTCTCTCTCTCACACACACACACACACACACACACACACACACACACACACGCACGCACGCACGCACGAACACTATGACATTCAAAACCTTCGTGCCCCCTGTCCCCCCCAAACCCCCCCTCTCTCTCTCTCTCTCTCTCTCTCTCTCTCTCTCTCTCTCTCTCTCTCTCTCACTCACTCTCACACACACACACGCACGCACGAACACATATTAGATGGATAGCAGTTTGCATGGAGCTCATGTGTGCATACACATATGACTTGTCATCATGGTATAGTAGTTGAAAAATTGGCACTACGGTTAAAGTGATGGCCTCAAGTCAATGCATGAAAAGGATGAACAAAATCCTTTTCTCAAGCTCTGTAAAGAAAAGTATAAATGGCTATAATTTCTCTCTCTCTCTCTCTCTCTCTCTCTCTCTCTCTCTCTCTCTCTCTCTAAGGTCTTGAACTTGAGACCATCGAATAGATCTTTGGGATCTCATTGGATCACTCCTACAACATTTTAAATTCTTCTTTTTTCAAGACGTGTGTGTGTGTGTGTGTGCATGCGTGAGAGAGAGAGAGAGAGAGAGAGAGAGAGAGAGAGAGAGAGTTAAGATGAAACAAAAATAACTTTATTCTCATCCAAGTTTCCATATATATCTTCTAGGATTATTCCTATGGGATTAAATTTTTTATCATTCTTCTTCTTCTCTTTTCTCTCTCTCTCTAAGGTCTTGAACTTGAGACAATCGAATAGATCTTTGAGATCTCATTGGATCACTCCTAAGATGAGACAAAAACAACTTTATTCTCATCCAAGTTGCTATATATATCTTCTGGGATTATTTCTATGGGATTAAATTTTTTATCATTCTTCTTCTTCTCTTCTCTCTCTCTCTCTCTCTCTCTCTCTCTCTATATATATATATATATATATATATATATATATCCATATATCCCCTTCCATTCCATAGATATTCAAGTATTAAAGAATTGTTGTGTAACTTTAGTGTCTTTTTAGATTATTCTTATACCCTTAAACATTCTATTCTCTCTTTCTCCTCTTCTCCCTTCTGCTTGCTGCGTCATTCGTTCGACACTAAAACGTTTTTCTATGTGTATGTGTGTGGGGTTGATTTTTGATAGGCACCTTTGCTTATCAAAATTTGGAGAATTTATTGATTTTTAAGCATTTTCCATGGTTTAACTCTTAAAAACAAAAAGGACAAAATATCCAAGAACTGATAAAAGGTACGTTAATTGGGCAATCTCTCCCCCTATTTGGGGTGCCAATGTGAGGGTTGATTTTTGTTGGCCATTTTATTCATTTTCTATGGGTGAAAAATGTTAGCTACCCTTTTGAAAATACACTATTACTCTAAGAAAACCATATTATCTTGGAAGTTTGACTTGGTGTGTCACTAAATATAGATTATGCAT